>NW_009952048.1:919960-944371 GCF_000747805.2 Chaetura pelagica
GACCCCTCTGGCCAGGGAAGCGGTTTCGGGGGAGGGGGGAGCAGCACCAGCAACAAAATACCCCAAACCACTCCGAATCTAAAGCAAATAAAAAGCAAACCTGCCGGGGGCTCTAGAGGTCCTAATTTAATTTGTAATAATTAAAACAAAACCCTCACAAACCTAACAACCTACAAATTGATAGCTTAAGTCTGAAATAGTGTAACTTTCTTACGGTGAGGAAAAAGCCCAAATACGTATCTGTATGTGAAATATTCACCAGTTTCAGTCGCTGTGGTTATCCCAATGAACAATCTGGGTGCTACAAACGCTGTTTTGCAGATGAATAACCTGCTCGGGTTATTCCACAGAGGGGGGATTTGAGAAGAGGTGAACGGTGGGAGTTATGGGGGTTGTATTGGACCACTGGTCCCTAAGAAGTGATTGAAATAGTTAAATAACATCTAAATAATGCAGAATACGTTCCGGTATATTAAAATAACCAGCTTCAGCATGTGAATCGAAATGCTTTGAGTCTGTGACTCCTTACCCTTCTGATGACTGCTTACACAAGATGTCCTTATACCCGTACATCAGGGTCAGGCTCCTGCTGTTCTGATGAACTAGGTTCCTTTTTATTATTACTTTTTAATATATTTTGTGTGTGTGTGTTTGTGAAGTCAGCAGAAACCTTACAGCTGTCAAAAGCCACAGGGGAAATAATTAACAGATTAATCCAGTATGACATCTTGAGAAATTCAGCCCCAGAAAATGGGGAATAATGAGCTAAACCACTTAATTTCTGTAGGCTTCTTCTCACCTCTCTGGCCTGACAGTGTTGTTGTGGTGCAGAAAAGTCTGAGGTTGGAGTGGCAGGCAGGGGCTGCCCAGGATGCTCTTTACATTAAGATTATGGAGAAAAGGGAGTGGATGAAGTAACTGATACAAATGAGATCTTGGACTCAAGCAGTTCCAGAAGTTCATTGAATCACAGGATGGTTTCAGGTGGAAGGGAACTTTAAAGGTCATCTAGTCCAACTGCCCTGCACGGGCAGAGACACCTCCCACTAGACCGGGTTGCTCCAAATCCCATCCAACCTGGCCGTCAACACGTCCAAGAAGGGGATATCCACAACTTCTTTGGGCAACCTGTTAAGCGTCTCACCACCCTCACAGGAAATAATTTCTTCCTAATCAAAATCTACCCGCTTCTAGCAGCCATTTCCCCTTGTCCTATCACTACATGCCCTTATAAAAAATCCCTCCTCAGCTTTCCTGTAGGCCCCCTTTAGGCATTGGCCACCATAAGGTGTCCCTGGAGACTTCTCTTTTCCAGGCTAAACAGCCCCAACTCTCTCAGCCTGACTTCATAGGAGAGGCACTTCAGCCCTCTGATCATCTTCTTGGCCCTCTGGACTCACTCCAACAGGTTCATGTCACTCTTGGGATGGGGTCTCCAGACCAGGTGGGGCCGCATGAGAATGGAATAGAGGGGGGAAGATACCTCCCTCATGTTATGCTTCTTTTGATCCAGCCCAGGACATGGCTGGCTTTCTAGGATACAAATGCACATTGATTGCTCATGTTGAGCTTCTCATCAATGAACACACCCAAGTCCTTTTCCTCAGGGCTGTTCTCAATACATTCTCTGCCCAACCTGTAATTGTGCTTGGAAGTTACTGCTTTGATGTTGAGCTGGAAGAACAGTGGCACTGCACTGCTTGAGTCTTTTGTAAAAGCTTTCTGTGTTCCAGACCCACATGCCTGTCTTAGTATAATGCTCAGGAAAGTAGACAGGTAAAGATATCCCACATTTTGTAAGAGAAAGAAATGTTATCCTAATCTATTAAAATTAAAAAACAAAACAAACACCACCTCAAATTGGCCTACAAGGTAACAGTGAAATTCAGTGACTAGTAGGAGGTAGTTTTCAGAAGGAGAGAGCTTTTAAAAATAGGTAACTGAAGACATTAACAAAATTTCTGAGATAAATTATAGAAAAAAACCCAACTTATTGAGCATACTCCTGTTTGTTTTTTTTAAATATAAAATGCTTAGACACAATGTCATTTTTAATGGAATAATATAGTTAAGAGCAATTACTGATCTGCTTGTGATGCTGACCAAAGTAGTTCTAATGGCTCTGAGGTCTCCATGTTGTTGAGTGCTCCCTGAGAAAGTGCTTGCATATACTGCAGTAATACAAATAATAAATAACAAATATTTCCTATTGTTTCCTGCTATTCCAGTAGTAAATTGCACCTGCTAAGCCTGTTTAAACTTGCAAGAGGCAGAAAAGCACTTGTTAATCTGCTCTTTTTCTGTTTAAATAAAACAACTTTTCACAGATGGATACTCCAAAAAGGAAATGATACTTTCTGGAGAATGCAGTTCTACTGAGTGGATTTCCTGGATGATTTTGTAAGCTGTACTAGGAAAAGAGAAGAAAAAAACTCATGTATTTTCAGGTCAGTTTTCAGTATTATGATTGATTTGTGAGTTTGCACTGCACAGCCCATAGAATCTCTTCTCATAGTTGTTGTTTTTGTTGTTTTTTTTCCTTAAAGGTTATACAGCACTTTTGACTGAGTTTAAATGCATTCTTTGAAAATACATGGTCTTGGCTAAAGGACTGGTTAAACTGGAAGAGAATTTACCATAAGGAGACTGTTCCTGGGGCTGATATTGCTGCTAGATAACTAAGAAGCTCATGCTAAGGGGGCAAGGTTGAGGCAATGCTTCAGTCTCTCGGTGGTTCTGCTGCTCCAGGCTGAGGGCTGGGTGCTGTGCTGGTCATATGGAATTTTAAAGGAAACCTCTGACTATCCTCCTCCAGAAGATTAAAGCTTGCTTCATGTAACAGTGCTGAGAACTGCTTGCTTTTGATAATTCGTACCCCAGGATTTCAGATCCCCCTAAGTGAAAATGTGATACCTTCCTAAGGGAATGCAGAGAGTCACAGGGACAACCTGCAATAACTATTCTGCTGGACATTTTTTGAGTTGCTATACCCCTTTTTAAGACTCTCACCTGAGCAAGGAGTTTATAGATGTTCATTTCTCTCCACTGTTCCCAGGAAAACCTGGAATATTATTTTAGACACTGATAGTTAATACCATTAATTAAGTTAATTGAGATGAATCCCATCCTAAATAATCTTCACAAAGGCCCTTGGCCAGATAATAAGAAATGCTGGATGCCTTTTATGAGATTCTGAGTGTCCTGACACCAGCTGATGTCCAAGTAGTTGGAATAGTGTGGAGTAGGACTCCATGCAATAGCTATCGTAGTTTTATAATTTATTTATTTTTTTCTTTACTGACAAGGATATTAATGTTTCTTCTGGGAAGTGTTTTCTTACTTTGTCTCCATATTGCATTAAGATACTCAGCACTTCATAGGAAATGGCCTTTGAAGGGTATTTATGATGTGCTAAAGATTATACACCAAGTGAGCAGTAGCACAGTGACTAGAATTCTCCTTTTACCAAAAATACCTTCCCACAAAAGTGGAAGAACAAGCTGCAAATTCCATCTGCTTCCTCACAGGGAGAGATCCAGCAGGTCCTCCAAAGGACACCTTCTGTTTCCCTTGGGACTCAGCTTCATTTGAAGAAACACCATCAGAATTCTTAGCATGGTGCCATAAAAATACTTATGCAACAAAATGCTGTCTTGGATTCTTGTTTGAATGTTTTATGCAGCATTCACATGCTCACACACATCAACATTCATGTTCTGGTTTTATTTTTAGGTGCACTTAAACTTTTATATATAGTTATTCATTTGTATATAAATTGAAACATTACAGAAAACAATCCTCAAGTAATTTTTTTAAATTATTTTTTTAACTGAACACTTAATTCCAGACAAAAAGACCCCCTGTCCAAATGATCTGCTTGTCTGTTCTGGTTTTCACTGTCTATATGATGAATGCAAGATAAATTCCATTATTATCTCTGCATCTACCTGGAAATCATTTTGCCATTAATTGACATACAAGGTAAGACCATGCTTGCATTTTCTTATGTGGTATCCTTTTTTTTTTTTTTACTGAAATATTGACAGTCAGTATAATACAAAGAATACTGATTTTTAATACTGTGGAAACATGTGAAACTTTCCCAGTATAACAGAAAAGGATTTTAGTTTGGGGTCTTTAAAAATACGTTAATTTGGTATTTGTAATCATGTGCTGTTGCAAATTCTGGGGCCTCCTGCATGCCTTAGGAGGAAAAATGCCCCCACCTGAATATAAGCCACACTGAAAACTGGTGAAATTGCAAAGTTAGGTTATTCACCTGCTCAACTTGTTTCCAAAAAGTCCATTTCTACTTCAGGTGGTGTTTTAGTGTTAAAACCTGTTACTCAAATGAGAAGGAAATGATGGTGACTTCCTCCAGTGAAGCTGGGTACTAGTGCTGGGGTCAAGGATACACTAGGAAAAATGACTTGGGAAGAGGCCCTGCTGCACTTTAGGTGTTGCCACTGTGTGCATATCCCTCTCTCTCTACTCCAGCTCTAAGTGCTCTGACACATAGAGAATCTGCAGCAGGAGCCAAGTTGAATAAATATGCACAAAATTTCCACAATATAACTGAGAATTTGACATGCTTAAACAGGGCAGGCTACTTTCAATCCTGCTTTATTCTTTCCTTGCTCAGGAACAATCCTTGTCTTCTATTTTCAAGCTACCTCTGAGAGATTTCTATATGGATTTTAAAATGGTCTGTTTTGGTTTTGTTTGTTTTGTTTTTTTGTTTGTTTTTGGTTGTTTTTTTTTGTTTGTTTCATTAAGTTTAACAATTTAGTTGTATGACTTAGACTACATTCCATGTAAATTCCACTTAGAGTAAATCACTGCAGCCATAAACTCTTTGTTCTGCAAAATAAGTCTTCTGATTTTAGTTCTTTTTGAAAGACCAAAAGGACCCACCTCCAGATTCCTCCTTATTCCTCTGATTCTGACTTCAGCTGGCAAGCTTGTATATTGTTTGTGTCCCCTTGGGATGTCCTTCCAAGGAGCAGCAATCTGGAAGTTTGATGGCAACCCTGGGAAGTAAGCAGAGTGGATTATCTGTTGGATTTGTTTTATTCTCTGCCATAGTGACCTGCCTTGCTGCACAACAGTCCCTCTCAGTGGATGCTGAACTCAAAATCCTGTTTTTTGGGTCAACTTGCAATTTTGTCTTTTAAATATATATATATATATGTGTGTTTATGTGTGTATGTATACACACACACACACACATACACACACACACTATAGCTGTGTATGGGGAAGGCACCTGGTTTGATCCAAGTGCTGGGTTCCAGCAGACATCTGCTGCTGGTATCTTGGGGAATTTTAAAAGTCTGTGTAGTCAGGGCAGTCACTTAGCTACAGTAGGGGGAAAGAAAGGAGAGCTGAAACAGGATCTTCCCCTGCCGGCTCCAAAAAGCAGAAACCTAGATCTGCAGGGAATCTGGGCCAATGTGTTCCTCACACTTGAGACGACAGTCCCACTCATTCCTCAATCTGCAGGCTGTGCCATGATGAGGTTTCGCAGCTGCTCCGGGTGCCGGGGGTGTTTCCCGGTTTGCCCTGCTCCCCTCCACGGAAGAGTTGCTGGCTTCAGCACACGGGGCTGCGGGAGCTCCAACCGCAGAGGAGTGAGTGGAAGTTGGGAGTGTTACCATATAAAGCCTTTTTCCTGAAAACATGTTCATCTGTTGAAGCTGAAAGTCTTTGTAGGGAAGACTTGAATTTGATGAATTTCCTATTAAAAAAAAAAAAAAAAAGCATATAAAAGACTCAGCAGATTTGAGAACATATGGGGTTTGATTTTCCACTGTCTTACACATTGTGCTGTTGTTTACGATCTGGAAAGCAGACGTAAAATGCAACCTCACTGCCTGGTTAGGATTTGCCTCCACTTAGTTGCAAGTATGATTAAATACATGAGATTAAAAAGCCTGGTTAATCAGTCCCTGGCTTTTTTTCGTCCATGGTCATTAATCCTTTGTTACCTGTTTTTGACCACTGTGACACATGTAGGTTTATATAGTCCCCTCTGCTGAACTCTTCCTCTTTTGCTTTGCCTTTCCAGGCTTCTCCTGGGAGTCTTTCTGGGTTACTACATCCCAGGTGTTTTGAAAGGAGCATGTATTTAGAAATTGGAATGGGGTGGGAGGTACAAGGAAGACTGAATTTTTTTTTGGCGGGGTCACACATTCTGTTAGTGAAAGATGAAGATGATACTTTCCCTCCCCACTAGCACCAGTGACTACACATGAAATACTGCATTCTGTTCTGGCATCCCACTACTATGAAAGATGACAAGAAAGAAGGAAGAGAGAAAGAAAAGAGCAGTAAAAGGGATTCAGAGACTAGATATATATATACTGACTTATATGGACAGTCTAAAATAACTTTTAAAAAAGATATGGCTTGTCCAAGAAGAAGGCTACAGAAAATACCACTTGTCTGAAAGCAGATGGTAAAACTAAGCAAAGAAGGGAGTTGGTTATGGTAATGCAAGGTGAGTAAAGATGATGGGATGAAATGCAGAAAAGAAAAATATGTGCTTTTAAGCTTGCCTAAACTATAGGACTGTCTCCTTAGTATACTGTGGTAGTTTACTGTACCTAGTTACAGAAAGTACTTCAGAATTCATTGTAGGTTCCTGGTGCTGTAGTCAGTTGAATAAACTAGTGGAGGTACAACTTTAATACATACTTACATTGCTGCCATGCTTGAAAAGTCTCAAGGACCACAATGGCAGGTGGGTGTATACAAACCTGTATGTAAGAAAGACAAATCTGACTTTTTCTGATGGCTTCTTGCTGCTTTGGGTATCTCCTTCCCTTTGTTCTTGGTTGCCAAAGCTTCGGGGTTTTGTGCAATTTCTCACTATTACTTCAATACAAGAATCTCTCACTCATATCCAATCTTTGTATCCCTTGGAAAGCCACTGTTTCTCTAGAAATCCACTATGGATGGAAAAGTGAAGGGAGTTGAGGGAGTGATTGAGTGCTTTGAAAGGAATGCATGTCCTTAATTTTTCCTTTCTTTGTTGCTGTGACTTTGTGGCCAAGAATCACAAGATCCTTTGCAATTATATGTAGAAGAAGAGTGTGTGTCTGGCACTCTCTCATAAAATTAAAGTCAGCATCACAATACCTTTCTTTGTCCATGTTTGAATGCTTAAAAATATTATAGTTTTAAGGATTTAATGCAATAATGGATCACGGTGTGTGTCATGACCAGCAAGCTAGTTAAAGTTAGTTACTGGACTTAAAAAATATCAATTGAGAGCATTATTATCTCGGTTTAATTGCTGATCCTGAGTCAAACTGTGACAAGAAACTATTTTCGTATCCTTTATGGGTATTATGTGCATTTTACATTATAAAGTCTATTATAGTTATCAGTTTGATGTCATAACTGTCCAGGTTTCACTGAATGGCATCCCAGCCTTCTGGTGTGTCAGCCACTCCTCCCAGTTTAGTGTCATCAGCAAACTTGCTGACAGTGCACTCTGTTCCCTCATCCAGGTCGTTGATGAAAATATTGAATAGTACTGGTGCCAGTACTGACCCCTGAGGAACTCCACTAGACCTCCAACAGATTTTGTCCCAATGACCACAACTCTCTGACTTCTTCTCAACCAGTTGACAATTCAACACAATTGCACTTTACAGGTCCTATAAAATCTCAAAGATTAAGTAGTTGACTTGTTTCTTTGCTTCATTAGGGCCTCCTTGTGTCATGTTCACAGAGCAAAAATGCCCTGAAGGGGGTAAAATGGCTTTCTGAAGCTCTTTCTCTTCTTCTGGTTCATATGACCTCCATGGAAATGCAGGATGGGCATGGAGTACATTGAAGGGTCATACTAGTTTCAGGGTGAAGCCTGTATACCTGCCATTTATTTATAGGGAATTGAGGAGAGCAGAAACTAACTGAGGCTACTCTGACTCATATTGGAACAGAACAGCAGCAGCCTACAGAACAGACTAAGGCTATTGGTCCATGTCCTTCTCCCTACTGTTTATGCCCCAAAAGGTTAAAAGAAAAAACTGAAAAAACAGTTTCCAGATGCTGATAACCTCAAGGCTGTATGAGCACACAGATACAGGGGTTCCCCTAAGTGGAAGAAATCTGACTCTACAAGTTACACACTTGACTGAAAGATGGAATGAAACTATTTTTGTTATGTGATGTTGAAACAAACAAAAAAATGATGCATCACTTCAAGCACAGCAGAGTGGGGAATAGGTGACAGTGTCTCATCTGCCAGCCTGACCAAGCCTTCAAAGGAGGTGATACAAGACAACATAACAAGGTGTTCTTGCTGAGCCTTTCCTGCTTGAAGAGATTTATGACATGAAATTAGATCCAGGCTGGCAAAAGCTGTTTATTTTACAACTAGGTTAAAATTTGCTGAAGTCAAGGATGCAGATACCAAGTAAATAAATATTAATTTTAATATTAATGTGGTGTCAGGGAAAATGGCTAGAAAGCAGTTGTTAAGATGGTTAAATCTTCTGTAGGTTGTACTGGAAAAAAGCCAAACAAGAAAACCCTCTGAAGTTTTCGGTGTTGGATATGTTTTACTGTTTCTAATATAAATTCACTGATGATAGTTATTACCACAGCTGGGAACTGATCACACTGTGCAGGGAGGTCTTTGCTGCATTTATGCTGGGCTAAATGATACTAAGCTCTGACTGTTTTCTTGAATGGAAACCAGTTTCAGTACTTAATAGTAATTTTAATGTGAAAGTTTTAGTATTTCAAAAAATACAGGGACATGGTTTGTTACATTTATATGTTTCTATTCCAATCAGTAGGACCTGCATAATACCTTGGAATTTTAAAGGCTGCAACTGTTTTTTAAATGCTATCATTCTGCAGTGACAGAAAAGTAGCTTGCTCACTTCTTTGCACTTTCAGTATTTCATGTATTCCTTCCAGTCAGCTTGTTCTTTGCAGCATGTTTAGACAAACTGCAAATTAATGTGCCTTCACAGGACTGCTGCAAGCCAGGCAACAGAACCAGATGAGACAGAAAAGAAAAAGAGCAGGATGCATTCATTTGTTCTTCACTGTGTTTTCAACTGGAAATCAAGAAGTATTGCAAAGATAATAATCTATTGCTTTTACATGAAGTAGAGATAGCTTATGTATATCTCATGACAGCTGAATCTCCAGTCAGTTGGCATTTTGTCCAGCATCTAGTATGAGTTTGACAAATGCCTTCACTTTGCCAATCTCACATTGCCAAGTCACAGTTCAGATCGCAAAAGAACAAAGGCAAATTCAATAGCTGGAAAAACAGAAGAGGAAAAAGACTGGCCTTGGACAAGATTTCTTTTACTGCTGCTAGGAGCTTTACTTCTGGGTAGAACTGTTTCAATAGCCTGTATTCCTCTGCACTTCATTTGGGAAATAATATGTTAGCATACCTCAAAACCAGTGGAGCCACCCAACAGAAAACTATGTAATGCCCACACTGCCAGATGCTGGTCTTTGTAGCTGTGCTTAGAGCTACAGGTATTTCAGTTAACCTGCTCTGAGATAATCCAGGTATCTCTTGCCTTACAGGGAACGCTGCAGTAGAAATTACTTATATTAGGAAGCTCAAGTTTCCCAGTTTCTAAGTATTGTTGATATTTTTTAAAACTGTACCCATATTTTAGCAAAAATCATGTCTGTTACTTGGTAGGTAATATGTGAAGAGGGTATTAGCACTTGGAACAATAATGCACACATTAACACAGACTTTCTTAGATGTTTTGTCTCCTCTCCCCACCCCTTACTTTTTGAGAGCAAGCATGATTAAAAATGGTTTTGGAAAATAGATGACAAATTGTTTTTTAGTTGATCTTTAAGCATGCATAGAAGATGTATGCTTTGAAAAATACTTAAGATACAATCATACACTGATATTTCCTGAGCACATCCATCACTCTCATGGGACATGTCTTTTCAAAACTCTCCTTCATGCATACATCTCTATGATTTTGCAGATACCTAGCATAATTAAAACAACAAAAAAAAAAATCCTTTTTCCTATCTAAAGTTAATATAGGGCTTCAGAGCAGACAGAGAATCAAAAGGGTCTTCTGGAACTAATGAAGAACTTTAAATATCATTACCATCACTCATGAGCCTTCATTACAGGAAAGAGAAAAAATATTGACCATATCATCATGGACCTTTCTGAAACAAGTCTTGCCTGTTTTAGTGGATATGTGACAGGGGCCAAATACAGCTTCCAACCCTTTGTCAGCACCACTGACCAGCTCTGGGGTTTCACAGACTGCCTGAGAAGCACACAGCTCCTTGTGCTATTTGACAGCCACAATATAGCATCTGTCCCTTGTATCCCTGAATGTTCTGAGAGCCTCTCAGCTTCCCTCCAGGATGTTCAGCTCTTTTTCTTTCTGCTTCTTCACATCCAGAGACCTGCATGGCTATAACTGACTTCTTAGCTTGTGTATGTGCCATCCATCCTGTGAATATTTCTCAGGTCACAGCTTGATTTCTCTTTTATGCTTGTACAGAGGTAAGTTAAATTACTTTGATATTGCAGGCTGAACAGAGGGCTTGGCATTTTTATAGATACTTCTTAAAGTCACACCCCTTTTCAGTGACAGCATGGTACCATCTTCCAGGAGCACAGGATGACTGTCAGGACTATTGGCCACTGTTTCATGAGCCAAAGATTTTAGTGACTTGGTAGACAGTAACAGTTCCCCAAAATCAGATGAATCACTGAAGTTTGTGCTTTGCCTTAACTCTCAGCACTTCATTTGGTGTCTCCTAAGTCTTTTGAAAGACCCAAATAAAGCCCCTCTGTACGGTGCCTGCTGATGGAACATTACTTACTCACATAGTTGTCCTGGATGGTGTGTGATTATTTTTCAGAAATGTTAACTGGTGTAGAAAGTGAGCTTGTGTAAGTAGAGAAGGAAAACATATGTTGACAAACTCTTGAGAAAGGCCAGGATGAGCATTTTAACCAAGATGTGCATGAGACAGAAAAAACTGTAACACCATGAAATCTACATGTAATGTGACGCTTTGCAGATGTTTTTAATGAAAGCAGGAGTTTTCATCTGATTACACAATTACTTACATTGCATGCTCAGAATGAAAGTTTTCCAGTTCAGATAGGACAAAGCAGTTCCCAGGTTTTATAGTTGCCATTCACTCTGTTAAAGATATAGAACAGGAAAGCTAGAATAATAATTTTGTTACCTGAAATATTTTTCAGCTTTCTCAAGAGCATGTTAACTCTTCTCATTATTTCTTCCTTAGTTAAGGCCTTTTGTTTGTTTCCTTTAGGTTAACTGATAATAGCTTAATGAATATTCTATTCGTGTGTGAATTTAGATATTGATTCTGTGTGAAGATTAATTCCTTCATTCAGAAAAAAAACACCCCACAGTTTGGCAATACTAACACTATTGTTTTTCCAGACGTTTAATTTATTAACTGTAAGTAGCTACATTCTCAATTCAGGGCACTTCTTAGAACTTCTAACTATTTACTGGTTACAGAGATATTCTCATCCCAATCACCGCAGTCGGTGCCTCTACAAGGTAAATTTGTACTCTCTGCAGACTCCTGATGAGTAGAATAGCACTACTTAAAAATGAAGGTTCTACATATAATATCAAAATATTTCCCCAGGAACAGGGGAAAAATTGAATTAGCATTTCTTGTCTAAATTTTATAATTTAGTCTATAAGGCTATATATGTATGTATGTATGTATGTATGTATTTGGTTACAATTATTAAATTTCCTATCTTACTTCATCAAAGGTAGTCTTAAAGAAGGTTTATTCATTGTTCAGACAATGCCTTTAATAGTGAAACATGAACGAAGGGAATGTATTCCTTAATTAACGGCAACTTCATCTTGGAGAAAAAAAAAAAAAAGTGTTGTAACTATTTAATCTAAAAAATAAAGATCATTTGTAGGAAGAAATACTGAGTGTGTGAAAAGGTAAAATGTTGAGCTTCAAAAGAAAACAGAGCTAAATATGTCTAGATGTGTTAAGTGTGTATAGTGGAGGCCTTTATTTGGATGAGGAAGAGAAATAGATTTTCATCCAGTTACTTGAAAAAGTAACCTTACCTCAAAGCTTGTAGCAGATCTGAACAAATCATCTTCTCTTTGTTTAAATTATATTTGCTAAAGGCTGAAACTATTTTTAAGCAGAGATGTCAAATGAATTTTTTGGCTTGTTTACCTGCAGTAATAAAACATTTCTGATTTTGGAAAACTGACCTGTCTTGTAGTTACAAAATCAGGCTCATTTGTATTTTTGGATTAGTAAAAACTACTTTGTCATGGGTCTGCTGCCTCTGTGTAAGTAAGCATGGGAACATGTGTACCTCCATCCTCTGTGGAAGAAAAGACATCCATAGCAGAAAGCCTTTGCATGTGAACATCTTAGGCTGCAGCCTCAGCCACTACACAGCTTCCATTTTTTTTGTACTAACATTTTCCACACTGGCAGTGACATTTGCCTGCCTGAAACTGGTCCTGACACATGTAAATGTTGTTTTTTCCTATCTATAAGTTATGTTTGACTGCTCCATGCACTGTCAGGTAGCTTTGGCAATCAATGAGGGGACCACACTGCAGGTTTTAAGTCAATCTGAACTTCTCATTGTATTCAAAATTTATCACTTATGTTGGCTTCTTTTGTTTCCTAGACTGTCCCTTATCAACCTGCTGTAGCTGTTTTCATTTCTTTCACATACTAGATTTCTTTAACTGCATTAGGTGCCGAGACCTGCTGTTTTCACAGGAATGGAATGTAATTTTTTTGTCTTTTTTTTGCTATAAGAATGTCATATAAAATACCTGGCAGCTTGAGAATCTCAGAATTAAAAACCTGCTTTTGTTGCAATAGATTGAAATTATTTCAGGTGCAATGTTAAATGTAAATTATAGAATATATTATTTTGCTTACAAGATGTTTCTTGTATAATCACAATAATATTAAAATAAGGAAAAAGATTATTATTCTAACAGCTTAAATGACTTGTTTATTTTTCTTTTGGAAAAGTTAATATCTTTGAATGTTTCCCACTTCTGATGAGGGAGTTTTTTGTCATATTCTTTTTGTTAAAGTAGCATTTTTCCAACTTCAGATATGACTCCTGTTACAGTTATAATAGACATAATTGCAGGAAGATAATAACTCTGCTAGGTCAGAATAGATTCAAAATTACAGAAGCTGCTTGACTAAATTTCAATGCTGATTCTACACACAGCTCCATATGTTACATTTCCATTCCTAACTGAGTCCCACAAAGTGAGCTACACTCCACAGTGGGAACCACCTATACAGAGACATAAAGAAGATCAGCTCTAAATTAGCATTTGTATCAACTAAAATATTTCTACTTCCCTGTTACTCAGTGTAAGAGTAATAGAAATCTAGATCCTTGAGATAATGCAGTACTTACTTCTCACTCCATGAGAAAATCTTACTGTGGGAAAAGAGATAATAAGGAAGAACTACAGGTACTGTGTTAAAAAACCCCTCCATTCCACTTTGTTACTCTGGAAAGCACTGATTTCCATACCAGTGGAGTTAGGCTAGTGCTCTTTTAACCCATTACTAGTCCCTTAATAGTTTCTCTCATTTCTGGACTTTTCTGGGAGCCTGATTAAAGATATTCACCAGATAGTGTTGCTTAGGTCATGCTATTCTATTACTGCCATTGTTCCTTTTTGGCACCTTGATATCCTAAATGTGTCTACAACTTCCATGGTTCTCTGATACTCCCTTTATAGACAAAATATCTCTTCAGCTCTTAAAAAGCTTCTGTGACAATGTATACAGCACCTTGGAGATGTCCAATTCTTTCCTTTGACTCATGATAATGAGCAGCCTCTAGAAAATGTAAGAGATGCATGAATGTTTCACAGTAATAAAAAGATTTATGAACCCAGTTGAGTCAGGTTTTTTTGTTCACAATACTTATCACAGAATAACCTGTGCAAACTATTTTTTCCTTCTTTCATTTTGATCTAAATCCTTCATAAGAATTGTTGGGATTTATGTGTTTATTTTACTTTAGAGAATTAAAATGTTGATTTAATTGGGCATGGGGATAGATCTATTCAGAAACAATAAATTGTTCTGAGGTAAAACAGCCTGTGAAGAGGTCATATCTGTAATACTTTGAGTCAGCCCCATTTGCTTAGCTGCATGTAGGAGATCTAACACTGGTGCAAACAATTATATTATAAACTGCAAATATGTATGTCTGAACTATGCACAAATACAATAAATACACAGTGCTGTATGATTTTAGTACATATATTGGTATAAAAGACCAATTAAACATGTTACAGAGTCACAGACATTAACTTTTTTTCCAGCAGCTGTATGGGGAGGCTGTCATGTCCCCAGGAGGCAAAGGAGAGCAAAGGAAAGCAAAGGAGAGCAAAGGAAAGCAAAGGAATGCCTTCCTCTCTCCTCACACAAGCGGCAAGGGCAGCTGTGGATAGCTCGGGTTTTGTACTCAGAAGCATTAATCTTTTCAGTGCTCCTCTTGCAGGAGGAGAGGTGCACCGAGAATATTCTCTCTTGCATTGAAAGAAGAAATTAGCTTCCTACCAGTTTTTTTCAGGTGCATGAGGCAGATGCCCAGTGTTTCAGCCATAATGTTAGAGGCATTGCTGTGCTTGCTGCTTATAAACACTGGTAAGCATCACGTAAGCATGCTATAGAATTAATCACTGCTGTTCATTAGAGTGACTGAGCACTCCTGTTGAAGGTTCCTTTCATTAGATAACTACATATTGGGATCTGCACAAAGCAACCCTAAACGAAACATCTAGGATCACTGCAGAATCCTTTTTTTCTGCTTCCTTGACTGATGGGAGAATAATAGTTTTGTTTATCTTCTCCCAGCCTAGGCAGCTGGTAATTCCTATTTTCCTTTTCTCTCTGGATTGTTTTTTCCTTCTGCAGAACAGATTGGAGCCACAGACCTAATCTTTTCCTACTTTATATCCTACGCAGCCACTTACAGGTGTGTGTATAGTGCCACCTTACCAAAATAGCAGTGCTTTACAGAGACATAAATTAGAAGGTACAAGCAGTACAAGCAATATAAAGAGCTAGTCAGGAGATCATCAAGTCCCAGGGAGAGAAAAAAACCAGTGTTTAAGTCTTATACCATCTGGACACAGCTCTTTGTGGGTGCTTCTCAGTTTAAAATACCTGTAGGTGCCGAGGCATCTGAAGGTTCACCAGCATATGCCATTTTTATGTGAGGACCAGTGGAGATGGACTGAGAAGTGGCTAAACAATAGAGCCCAGAGGGTGGTGATCAATAGTGCAGAGTCCAGAAGAAGACCTGTAACTAGTGGAGTTCCCCAGGGATCAGTGCTGGGTCCAGTCCTCCTTAACATCTTCATCAATGACCTGGATGAGGGACAGAGTGTATCCTCAGCAAGTTTGCTGATTACACGAAACTGGGATGATTGGCTGGTTCACTGGGAGGCTGTGGAGCCGTTCAGCAAGGTCTGGAGAGTCAGGCAAAGAGGAATCTAATGAGATTCAACAAGAATAAGTGTAGACTCCTGCACCTGAGGAGGAATAACAACATGCACCAATACAGATTAGGAGCTGACCTGCTAGAGAGCAACTCTGTGGAGAATGACCTTGGAGTCCTGGTGGACAACAAGTTATCCACAGGGCAGCAATGTGCCCTTGTGGCCAAGAAGTGGGGTGTATTAAGAAGAGTGTGTCCAGCAGGTCAAGGGATGTTCTCCTTCCCATCTACTCTGCCCTCATAAGAGCACATCTGGAGTATTGTGTCCAGTTCTGGGCAGGGATCCAGTTTAAGAGGGACGGGGATTTACCTGAGAGAGTCCAATGGAGGCTACGAGGATGATTAAGGGACTGGAACACATGCCTTATGAGGAAAGGCTGAGAGACCTGGGGCTGTTTAGTCTAGAGAAGAGAAGACTGAGAGGGAATCTTATTAATGTCTATACATATCTAAAGGGTGGGTGTCAAGGAGGGGTCAATCTCTTTTCAGCTGTGCCCTGTGATAGGACAAGGGGCAATGGGTGCAAACTAGAGCACAGGAAGTTCTACCTCAACATAAAGAAGAACTTCTTTACTGTAAGGTTTACAGAGCACTGGAACAGGTTGCCCAGAGAGGTTGTGGAGTCTCCTCTGGAGACTTTCAAGACCTGTCTCGATGTGTTTCTGAGTGACCTGCCCTAGTTGGTCCCACTCTGGAAGGGATGTTTGATTCAACGATCTCCAGAGGTCCCTTCGTTTTCTATAAAAAAATAGAGCTGAGGGAGCAAGGAGGAGCACCTGGCAAACAAATGGGTATATTCAGAGAGAAACAGCCATTAGTGAGGAATAAAAACTGGCAAAATAGCTCTTCCTGCTTTCCCCAACTCCCTTCTAGAAATAAAGCAAATGTCATTGGAAGGACGAGAAGGAATGGCCTCAAGTTGTACCACGGGAGGTTTAGGCTGGCTATTAGGAAAAAAAAAATAAATCACAAAAAGGGTTGTCAAGCACTGGAATAGGCTGCCCAGGGAAGTGGCTGAGTCACCATTCCTAGAGATATTAAAAGACATGTAGATGTAGCACTTAGGGACATGGTTTAGTGGTGGACTTTGCTAACAGTTGGAATTGATGATCTTAAAGGTCTTTTCCATCCTAAATGATTCTATGATTCAGGAAACAGCAGAGCCAGGGTCTGGAGTGGCAGGGGCTCCCCCTGGATCAGGCAAAGTCTTATAACCAGGGATCCTACTGCCCAAGCCAGGGAGCAGGGCAGGCCCTTGGAGTTTTCTTAATCACATCATTGGTGGGTGAACTGATAGCCAGCACTTATAGCTGAGAGTTACCTCTGGTTTTTCTTTCTTACTTACTTTTTTTTTTTTTTTTTTTTTAAATAAGTAATCTGTGAATTTTTCTTATCTAACTTTTTTCTGTACTATTTTGCAGAACAAGAAGTCTGTAACCCTGGTGGTCCCTTCTATATTTATGCTGTTGTTCTTTGAAGCAGCTGAAAAAAAAAATAGCATGGTGAGCTTAATTGGAACCTCCTGGTTGTCATTGCGATTTTGGAGTATTTTACCACTTACCTGGAAAATGCTACATACCTCTGCTAAAGCATCCATTTGTGGTCTGGGCAATGTTATGCTAAAATTGTAGTATTATTGCTGTTAAGAAAGGTGTTGAAGGGATGCTGTGAGCTGTGTAACAGACAATGGTGGTGTTTACCATGTTCTGTTCCTACAAAACTCCTGCCTCTTCATCCTTTCCTCTGGCATCAACATTCATTCCCATGTGTGTGCTGCAGTTTTCTCAGCTGTGCTCAAGTAGGTTGTGAGGCTCTGCTGAAAACAAGAGAGTATTTTGAAATCCACATCAGTTCAGGAGGTAGTGTAGATCTAGTGATGTGGGTCTACAACATCTTCGCTGACTTGAGCACTTACCAGTTTGGTAAAAACTTAATCCAATCCTATATGTAGTCTGCCCTCACAGGTTCACTCTGTTTAAAAACAATTTTTCAAAACACCAAGCAGGTAAGACTGCTTTTCAAGAAGTAGCAGCCATATGTTCTGTCTGGCAGCAATTTGCTGCTGATCAAACTCTCAAGAAACAACAGTTAAGGAAGATCTATAAGACTTTGAAAAAAATGAAGAATGAATTTATGTCTCTGTGTTTTTAACATCTTTTTGAATTTGAAATACTACAAGCTGGAGAAGTGGGCCCAGGTGAACCTCATGAAGTTCAACAAGGCCAAGTGCAGGGTCCTGCACCTGACCCAGGACAACCAGAAATATCGATATGGGCTGGGGGAAGACATGCTAGAGAGCAGCCCTGTGGAAAAGGACCTGGGGGTACTACTA
The DNA here is from genome assembly GCF_000747805.2 of Chaetura pelagica. NCBI lineage: Eukaryota > Metazoa > Chordata > Aves > Apodiformes > Apodidae > Chaetura > Chaetura pelagica. Next base: position 937,846 of record NW_009952048.1, read on the forward strand.
GTGGATCAAAAGCTGGAAATCAGCCACCAGTGTGCAATTGCAGCCCAGAAGGCCAACTCCATCCTGGGGTGCATCAAAAGAAGTGTGGCCAGCAGGTTGAGAGAGGTGATTCTGTCCCTCTACTCTGCCCTGTTGAGACATCATCTGAAGTACTGTGCCTAGCTCTGGAGCCCACAACACAAGAAGGATGTGGACCTGTCAGAGGATGTCCAGATGAGGGCAATGAAAGTTATCAGAGGACTGGAGCACCTCTCTTATGAAGACAGGCTGAGGGAGCTGGGGTTGCTCACCCTGAAGAAGAGAAGACCCCAGGGGGATCTAATAGTGACAAGAGCCTACAAGAAGGCTAGGGAAGTCTTGTTCACAAAGGCATGTAACAATCGACAAGGGCTAATGATTTTAAGCTAGAGAAGGGTAGAATCATAGAACTGTTCAGGTTGGTAAAGATCCTTGGAATCACCAAGTCCAACCATCATCCCTACTCCAAAAAGTTCTCCCCTAAACCACATCCACCAACACCACATCCAAACAAACCTTCACACATCCAGGGATGGTGACTCAACCACCTCCCTGGGCAGCCTATTCCAGTGTCTAATCACTCTTTCTGTGAAATTTTTTCTCCTAATGTTTCAGTCTAAACCTCCCCTGTTGCAACTTGAAGCCATTCCCTCTTATTCTGTCACTAATTACCTATGAGAAGAGACCAGCACCCACCTCTCTACAGTGTCCTTTCAGGTAGCTGTAGAGACTGATGAGGTCTCCCCTCAGCCTCCTCTTCCCCAAACTAAACATTCCCAGCTCCTTCAAGTGTTCTTCGTAAGATTTACTCTCTAGGCCCTTCACCAGCTTTGTTGCCCTCCTCTGTACTCACTCCAGCACCTTGATATCTCTCTTGAATTGAGGTGCTCAAATCTGGTCACAATACTCCAGGTGTGGCCTCACCAGTGCTGAGTAAAGGGGGACAATCACCTCTTTACTTCTGCTGGTCACACTATTTCTAATACAAGCCAGGATGCCATTGGCTTTCTTGGCTCATATTCAGCTGCTTGTCCATTAGAACCCCCAGGTCCTTTTCTGCCAGACTCTTTCCAGCCACATTTCCCCAAGCCTGGAGGCTTGCCTGAGGTTGTTGTGGCCCAAGTGCAGGACCCAGCACTTGGCCTTGTTGAAGCCCAGACCATTAACATTAGCCCAACGATCCAATCTACCCAAGTCTCTCTGTAGAGCCTCCCTGTCCTCATGCAGATCAACACTCCTGCCTAGCTTGGTGTCATCTGCAAACTTACTGATAATACACTCTATGTCCTTATCAAGATCATCAATAAAGACGTTAAACAGAAACATTCCCAACACTGAGCCCTGAGGAACACCACTTGTGCCTGGCTGCCAGCTGGATTTAACTCCACTGACCATCACTCTTTGGGCCCGACTGTCCAGCCAGTGCTTGTAGATTTAGGCTGGACATTAGGAAAAAGTTCTTTACTATGAGGGTGGTGGATCACTGGAACAAGCTGCCTAGAGTTGGTGGAGGCCCCATCCCTGGGGACATTCAAGGTCAGGCTTGATGAGGCTCTGAGCAATGTGGTCGAGTTAGAGATGTCCCTGCTTATTGTAGGGGGGTTGGACTAGATGACCTTTATAGGTCCCTTCCAACCCAATACATGCTATGATTGTATGGCTCTATGATAAATAGTACCAAAACTATTTAAAACAGTTACATACAAAATTAACTCATTTACTTGCAGTAGTCTGGCAAGATTTTTTTTTCCGGGTCTACTTCAGAAAATTATACCATATTCACTAGATATTTTATCTCCTTCAATTACATTTTACCCTCATGTTTTAAGAATAAGGTTTTCCAAAATGCTACTAACGAATACATTTTGTCATTTTAAAAAAAATATTTTTCCTGAATACTTTTGGAGAAGCAGGAGAAAAGGAGAAATGTGTCCCGACAGTGTCATCTAGTGGCAAAACACATTCAAAGCCCTTGAGAGAGCAGTAGCAGCTGAGCTGGACAGCTGGTCAGCACCTTCTTCACACTGATTAATGACTGATCCAGATTTGCACTTTTTTGGGAGGCTCCCTGCGGACGACTTAGAGACTTTTTCACCCAGAACAGATGAGAGAGTACTTCTAGCAGTTTGCACAGGAGATGACAAGGCCATGCCTGTTGCTCTGGAGGAAGAGGCCCATCATTTTTAGTTCAGTTGCTAAGAAAGATTTACCCTTTGCACATCTAAAAGTATCACCTGGGTAGTGAAATCACAAAGGGATATTAGTATCTTTCAAGAAAGGTACGTTTTTTAAGCTAGCCTGACACAGAAAGCCAAGCTACAGAAGCTTAAGGACTATGAATTTGTGCTTTGTGGGAAACTGGTATAGGTAGGGAGTAGAGAAAATTGTCTCTGTTAGAAAAGCTAATAGGAAAATTTAAACAAGACGGATATTTTAAAAAAAGACAAGATAGAGAAAAAAAATCACACAAATACATTTTTTTTTTGTATTTTCCATATAGCTTCACTTTGCTTATATTTGAGCTACAGTGCTCTGGTGTGTTCACTACATTGCAAAAATACAGCCTACCAGTCATGAAGATGTGGATCATCTTTGATCCCTCATTAGGCAGCATGGGATGCATTTCCTTGGTCACAACAGGAAAGAGGAGCAGCACGTGGTTTCTCAGCAGCACTGAGGAGTTCATAATGAGTAAGTATAGGAGCTGGCTTGATTCTTGAGGGCAAACTTCTATGAAAATTAGATGCAACCATATGTGCCAGACAATTACACCACAGTTGGGCTCCCCTTTTTGTGGTCTTAATCTCAGGCCCTAGAACTAGGTCATTGAATTAAGTGTCTATTTGGGAAAGCAAGCAGAAGAGAGCTGAGTGGTTTTTGTACTACTGTTGCTCAATCCAAGCTGCCTCCCAGGCATTTATGCCCTTTTGGCCAACAGTTGTAACAAAACACCCCTTTGTACCTGCAGCCTGACACTGGATGATCACACTGCAGCAACCAGTGCTAGCAGAGGAGACAGAAATCCACTTCAGTTTTCATATCCCAAAGTAAAAAGAGTAAATCGTCAGAAACAAGCCAAAATCATAATCTCACTCCTTTACAGGGGGCTCAAGGGTCACGAACAGCCTCATAAAAGGGACAATTTAAAGCAGGGAAGTTAAATTACTGTTTTCAGCAGCCTTTATACAGTAGCTTAGTCTGATTCTCCATGTAGACAAGACAGTGCTGGGAGTGAGGAAAAATGAATAGTCTCCCCGCTGCCTGACACAATATTCAAATACTGTGGTGTCATCTGAGAGTCAGAAGACTTTTTCGACTGTAGATGGCACTGCACCATTTTGCTTTATGTATGTTGTACCCTTTTCCAGTTTTTCGCAAAACTCTTTCTATTTCTTTAATATGGGACAACGGTGGGACAGTGCTTGCTTCACTATCCTCCCTTCTGTGCTATTTGATCCTTTGACTTCTTCACATTTTCCTTAGTGTTGGTACATGGAACAGAGTAACCCAGTCTCTTTGAGTAAGAGATAGGCTTTTTTAAAGAAAGACGCACATATTTTTTACAATTTTGGAGATATTTTATTGGTATAAAAATGCTTCTTTTGAGTGTGTGGCTATCTGATAAATAAATAATATCTGGGTTTTTTTGCAAGCTTTCCCTGCTAATAATGTGTTATGTTGAATCTTTCCCCTTTAGCTCTGTAATACAAATTTCCCAGCAGTTTGTATTATTTTTTTTTAAAGTTCATAAAAAAGAAACATGGTAAGTAACTTGTTTAGTATCAGCAGAAGGTAAGCCTGGAGCTGATAAATTTTTTTCTTCTGCAGACAGTATTACTGCTGCTAATAAGAATTATTACTCAAGACTCCAGATGACACTGGTAATAATTAGGCCAGCTAAGGCACATAAACAGAAATGTGAAGGGGCAAATCTGTCACTCAGCACTTAGTATAGCTGACAAGGAAAAAGTTAATTATTTTCATTTTTTATATATAGACTGAACTTTTTTATTATTGGCTCATAAATGTACTACCAGCTTCAACATTCAGAATCAATTTCAGAAATCTGTTATGCGATTGTAACAGTGATAGTATAAAATGCAGAACACATTTTTTTCCTCACTGTCACTTAAACCTTCTCTAATTACTCCATTGGCCTAAGTCTTGTGCAGCAGACAAGGCATGTGACTTTACCTCAGTTTTTCTGCAGACTATTCTGGATGAATGGACAGGATCCATAGGTCACCAGAAACCCACCTAATGGGGCAATGTCCTCCCTATAGCCTGGATCCATCTCTCCTAACCTTAGACAAGTACACATTTGGGTCACAGTTAATTTACAGCCCTTCAACAGTCAATTAACTGAGATGCATACTAACACAAAAATACACTCTGTCAGCTAATGAAGCCTTTTGAAAGAGATGCTCCTCCTCAGACTGTGAAGATGGGTAAAAGTATACCAGTTTTCTGGGTTTTTTTAAAGGCTTTTTTGATTTAAAAGTCTAGAGCTGCTATGAAGAGTAAAAATGGTGGTCAGAGACACATTTTTTTCCCTATAATTGCAGGTTTATCTGTGATAATTCAGAATTTTTCAACACAGACTGAGAAAGAAATAAGAAGTTGAACAGTTCCTAACTGTAAGGCACCTACTACATGCTTCAGTAACTCACAAATCTGGTTGTTGCACTACCGAATTTAAAGACTCTTCAGTGTCACTGGATTTTCATCTCCACAGCCTGTAATTTCTCCTGAAATGCTTAAAAGAGCGTATTTTTCCACAACAATGTTGTACTTTCCACTGGTTAAAAAAAACCCCAAACAACAACAAAACCAGTAATTTAAACCAGAGGCTCAAGTTAGGCTGTTCAAAATATTTCTGTTTTACAGTGTTACCTTACCAGCTCAAGATACCTCTGCAAATCAAACCATATCATCCTGATCTTCATGAATGGTATTCATTAGTTTACTGATCTATGAACTGGGGACAGTTAGAAAAGCCTGAACAAGAAACAATAGATAAAAGTAGTTAATATATTATTTTTCCATCAAAATATTGAAAGTCCAGCAAAGGAGATCAAACTCTTGCAGAGAAACCTATTGCTAAAAACTGTTGGTTATTCTGTCAAGGTTTTGGCCGACTTGGACTCTATCAGGTCCTATCCATGAGTCAGTAGTATTTTCCAACTTTTCTGTGTCCCTTGCGGTAGTTCTCAATTCTTTACAGTAGTATTTTCTAAGAAAAAGCTGAGGGACAGTCCAACTTCTTAGAAACTATTTTGCTCATATAGAATTTATTCATCTTGTCTTTAACCTTGTTCTATTTTAAGTCTCTTGATCTTTTCACTGTGCTGTTTACCTCTCAAAGGATGCCTGCCCCAGCTATTCATTTGAATTCATTATTGTACAGCAAAGCATCGTTTATGACTGACTTCAGCTGTATTTTGACCTCCTTATCTCCCCAGATGGTCATTACTGTTCTCAGGCCAGCTGGCAGAATGCTTGGAGCAATGCCATCTCTGAGCTTTGCTTATTACTGAAGCAGAAAGAAGCTATCACTAGGAAAATAATGCATAAATAAATCCCACACAGCATACAGGGTTAGTTACAATGGTGAATGACAGCTGGAAAAACAAATTTTGTACAGCGAAATAAAGGAAGCAGATTGCACAATTCAGGTGAACTGGGTCAGACGGCATGGGTAAAAATCCTCGAGATTCACCTACATACTCAGTTTTCCCCAAACTGAACTGCTGCTGAAGAGCCCGTATCACTTTTTCCCCACTTAAAATGTTTTGTGGATTAACAAATAGCTAGGTTCTTCTAAAGTCTTTGAACACTGGCATCACACAGGGCATGCAACTGTGGCTTTAAAAAAATACATAGAAACTCTGTCCATCCGTGTTGATATTAATAGATCATTAATATATTTCTGTATGGTGGAAAAAGCGGTGCATGTTTTGTTTTGTTGTGTTTTTTACTCTGTATTTAACGTCAGGTCCCACCTGCCTCGGTTCCTGGCTTCCCTCCCCGAAGTGCTACACCTTAATCCTGTTCCAGATTGACCTGTAATCTGTATCGCCTATTACATCACCCAAGATACTAATTAAAAGGTAGCATTTACTTGAGCCCTGATGGAGTTTACCTGAAACACGCACCAAGCGCACTGCAGGTAATAGCAAGAGCAGTTCTTCAAATCCCTGTGCACGTATCCAGGCCGCTTCTCAGACTGTCGGCCAAAAACCTCACAAAAATCCACATGTACCAGATAAATTAAACTACCTGCCTCGGCGCAGACTTTTCTGTCACTTTCATATTCTCTAGAGATCTGCAGGTTGGTGGTTTAACTATTTACTTCCCGGTCCTCCTAGACACGCGTTGCCTGCCACAAACCCACCCTCCTCCTCCTCCACAGCCCTCCCGGCTGCTTCTCCGACGCCGAGGGGCAGGAAGAGCCGCCCATGCCCCCCCTTCCCCCGCCCTGTCCCGACCATGCCCAGCCCCTCTCCCA
>NW_009952048.1:944846-956646 GCF_000747805.2 Chaetura pelagica
GTCTCTTCTGTCGCTCCCCGTCTACGTGGACTTATGTAGTGAGAGCCGAAACGGCCACTTTTCCGCCCTGCCTGCCTCTGGCTTGTGGCTGACGCTGAAACAATTCAGACCTTCTTCCCCGCTGACACTGGCAGCAGCCTTTGCCAGGTTTGCTTAGCCAGAGATTCCCGGGAAGCCTGTCGGGTTTCCGGCTGTCTTGGTGATGGATACTTTCTGCGGCTTTTGGTAGCAGCTCTCGGTGTTGCTGGCTCTGAGCAGCAGCGTAAGCACCAGAGAGCTGAAAACTTGCAGTTCTCTTTAAAAGGGCATTTCCGAGCATTCTTCTTAGGGCCCAGCCACCTCATCTCTGAAATCCTGCCTGCTTTTTTTTTTTTGCTGACGTGGTCAGTGTAGTTGTCTGTCTTTATGTAAACTGATCACAATTTGTGATTTACAAAAATAGTAATAATCACCCAACAACATCCGATGTGGGCACTCTTTAATAGTACCATACCAAAGGTTCAGGGTTCGTTCAGAAGAGTTAGTTCTTCCTGAGACTTGCTGTAGTTATCTGATAGAGTTTTAGGAATGGTGAAATTCTGGAACATACTTGTGGTTTATATATCTTATTTTTTATTCGTTAACCTGAAGATCTAGACCAAGGTCCTGGTGTACTGTGGGAATGCCTATAGTTGCACTCAACGTAGTTTTTTGTATGCCACTTGCTATATGTTTGAGGTTTTTTTTTAATAGTTCTAAGTTATGTAATAATAAGTAGTTTTGACTATTTCTAGTTAAGCCAACTGCAGTATTTCACAGCTTACTCTTTATGTAGTTTGATTCTTGACTAATAGCTCTGCTCTGACGTGTTGTAGCTGCATTTAGCTACCAATGGTATTTTGGTGTTTTTTTGAGAGACGTGTCTGCCTTTAGTTGGTAGTGTTTGTTGGCACTGTTAGGAGCAAATGGATTAGAGTTGCTGGCTCACTGAAGGTCTCATCCTGGTAAGGATTATGCTGTTGTCACTGTGGAGGCGGAAGTTGCAGGAAGTCTGGAGAGAACCTCTAAAGGTCACCTGTGTCTGTGGTGCACCTGTGCCAAGTGGCAGCACAGGGGTCTCAGCCCAGTCAATGAAGGAGCTTGGATCTGCCATGGCCCAGGGGACGTAGTGGGCGTGGTGCAACATAGTCTTTTTTAAAGCAAGTTGGAAATTGTCCATAGCTTTACTCCTAGGTGGATCACGTTTATATAAAACTTGAACAGATTGATTCTTGTCCAGACCATTTTGAGAGTACCTCTGGGTAGCCTCATTAGCGTTCAGTTAATCATTTGAAAGTACTTCCTAATGTGCAAGCTTCATCTTTTTTTGAAATTTAAACAGGTGACTACTTACCCCACCGTCAGGGGTAAAAGGGACTAGAGTTCTCATTTTTCTTCATGTAACAGCTACCTTATTCAAAGGATCTGTGTGGTCTGTAGAAAACACAGCTGAAGGAGAAAATTGATCCAGTTTGCTCAGCCTGTACTCACAGGTTGTTTTATAAACTTTTTGAATTCTAGTTGCTATTCTCAGAGTTTTATTCTGCGTACCTAGCTCCTTAAAACTGGATATCTGAGCCGGAGGCAGCACTTATGATTTGTGTATTGAGAAGAGCAGAACCCTTGCTTCTATGCCTTTCATTGCAGTGCTCCTGTAATATAGTTGAGAAGAAGCTGCTTTTTTAAAAAAGACTCTATGTGGGAGTTTCTGCCTGCCAAACCACTGAGATGCTGCAAAGCTTAGATTTACCCTTTTTTCATTGCATATTCAATCACGGCCCTTCCCCCCTAAAATATATTGTGTATTCAAATAATATTGTTGAAAAGCCTAGATTTATTCCCAGACTTTAACAAATGTGCAGGGAGTGTGTGAACAGGTTAAACTCTCTGTGGGTATGTAATCTTCTAAGTAGAAATTAGTAATCTAGCAGTTACTTAAAGGCTTGTACAATGTACTGCTTATAGCTGAAGGGTGTGTTTGTCTAGGAATTCATCTGTGTTTCCTTGAGGATATATTAGTACATTTATTATAGGACTGTCCAGCTTCAATTTACTAGTCACTTTTGTCAGGATCTAAACTACCACTTCAGTGTGTAGTAGTGAAAGTTGCCTTTAGGTAAGACTACAGCTAACAGAAAATCCTGGAAGATCAGTATGAAGATGGCAAATTCTCATGGCTTTAATTCTGTAAGCTTTTTTTGATTAGCTTACTGATCAAGTAGTCTGCATGGTGAAGTTTGTTTTGTGTACAAATATTTTCAGGATTTCCATGCTGTTATGGTTACAGGTCTTTTGTGGTGTTATGAAACAAGTATGAATGGACCAACTTGGATAGTATCATTAAATGTCAGCATGCTTGTTTAAAAAACAACACTCCACCCTCGAAACTTTGAAGAACTCACAATACCCTTATAAGGATAGACTTAAACTTACCGAAGTATATGATACTGCCAGTCATATCTCTCCATTGAGCTACTTACTGTCAAAACGAAGATCAAATTAATTTTGCACCTTCTAAAAAGCTGTGTTAGGTACACTATTAATTTATTATTTTTTTTTTTTAAGGAGAGGTATTAGGATTTATCAAGGAAAACTTTAGGCTTCTTTTATATGGAAGATAGAAACCATTAGTTTAATTTTAATAGAGGCAAATAGTAGGTAGTTTTTGACCAAGTGCATCCCAGATGCAACAGGTATTTAGAAAATTAACAGTATCACTTAAAAAAAATAACAACCTGAGATCAAATGAAATGAGGCTATTCTAATTTAAAGGTAAAAGAAGGTCTTGAGAAATATGTTCTTGGTAAAACAGCCTAAAGCTGGGTTTCAAATTGTCACTAATTTGTCTTTTGAGTTACCTTCATGCAGTGCATATGGAACATGCAAAACCAGCAATCTGTCTGCAAATGGTACTGAATTCTAACTTTCTGAATCTGTATTGTTTTTTCTTTCACTTCCATGCATGATCATTGTCTTCATTGAAATGAAAAAAAAACCACAAGAGCAGCTACTAGCCACTGCTTGTGACGTCTCTGTGCTGAATATCAGTGTTTTAGGCATCACAAAAATAATTGAGCTGATTATGCTCTGCCTTCACTGGGTTTGTCTTCTGAAAGATAATGACTAAGAAACAAATACGTAGTAGAAGGTCCTAAAGCTGCCTTGGTATCATAATATCTTTCTTACGGCTTTTTTTTTTTTTTCTTTTTAATGTCATATTACCAAAATGCAGTGGATTATATATATTTTATCAATTCTGGGAAGCATCTTGGATAACAAAAATAAACAGAAGTGTTGGACTTGAAGACTGCTTTCCTGCCAGAAGGCCCTTGTAAGCAGCTTTGATACACAGAGATTTCTGGAACTCTACAGCGAGAAGCTTCTGCTGACTTTAATTTCTCCCAGTGATTGATGAGAACCTCAAGATTTCACATCTGCCCTCAGCTGTTTGCAGGAAATGGAATCTACTGTCATCATTCTTAGTCATTATGGGATTTGTTAGTTTAGTCTTAGCATGCACAGGGCGTTAGTTTTGCAGTCAAGAGGATTGTGACAACCCTGGTTTTAGACTTTTTAGCTAAAAAAGTGCCAAATATTTGCCTATTTGTAGAGACTTTTTGAAAGAAGCAGAGATTTTTGAGGCAACCACAGCAGGCAGAGAGCTGCTTTTTCAGCTGTAGGAGTTGTGACTCCGTAAGGTTGGATGACACATCCGATACTGTGGAGGGTTTCTGACAGCTGTGGTGCAGTGGTGCTTTGCTCTCTCTGAGGGAAGAGCTTGAGAGAGAGAGAGAGAGCTCTGCCTACTCACTTCCAGGAGGCAAGATACCACAAATACTTTCTTACCATTTAGGAATAGCTTCCAAGGTGGTTGCAGTCTTTTAAATTTCCCTGGGCTGTGAACATGTGTAATAAGTAGCTCATGTCTCTAAGGGGAGGAAGTGCTCAGAAGCCTACAGAAATATCTACAAAAAAAAAAAAAGTAGAGCCACATAATAAAAAGGGCGCCATATTCTAGACATTTACATGCAAAAATTTAAAAAATGCTGGTGCTCTTCCTATTTTGTGCTTACTTTAGGTGCTGATCATTCAGCTGGGACTCGATATAAGTAAGCCTTTGGACAGCAATCACAAGCTTTTCATGCAGATGTGTGCATCAAGTAATAATTTGAAAATTGTAAGGTTTCACTTAGGACCTACTTTATATTTCAAAAAAGTCAGATCTGAATATTAACCCTTTTCATATGTAATTACGTGGTAGTGTGTACTATTGGTGTGCCAGTCTCTATTGTGGAGGGATTAAAACTTGATCTACAGCCTTCTGTCTTGGAGCTCAAGGGATATATATGTCAATGTACTAATCGAATAACTAGTGCTGTAATGTTTATTGTAAAGGAGGGCTGGGTTAGAATGACTTACAAAGAAACAATTCAGCAGGGTCAGATTTCAATAGCTGCAGTAAATGTCACTGTAATGGAGTTAGTGTGAGATAGGCCGGGTTATTTTTCTAATAGCAGACTTTTTATTCTTCTGATGGGTGGTTTGTTGTCCACAGTATTTTGTTTTTTTAGTGAAGCTAGAGCTCAGATGCTTTAAAGAAGTTTTTCTCTGACCTCTCTATTCCTTTCTTGTAATGGCTCAAATTTATTTGGAACAAAGGCTTACTTTCATCTGAATAATTTTCTCATGCAGTTCAGTGTCTTAAATAGGTATGTATCTGCACAAGGGAAGGTACGGCATGGGGCATGGCAGGACTGCTTCCTTGGGTGGTGCTGGCGTTTCATACCAGTTTACCTGGCAGATTAGTCAACTTAATTTTATAACTCTCCTGAGTAATTTTTCTTTACATTTGTTTTAGGTTCCCTTTTCTTTCCTTGTAGCACCAATAACAATGTCTTAACAGTGAATTATATTTAAGATGTGCTTTACAAGACATGTACAATTTTTGCTTTTTTGACAGCATAATTTTATTGTCTACTGGCACATTGATGAAGTGTGAAAAATTGGTTGGAGGATAACAGCACTTCTAGTGTTTTTCCTATAGGTCTTCAAGTACTTTTAAAAATTACTACTATTTAAAAGGCTGTTTGAGGCACTGACAACCTGAGTCTGCTGATATCTGTCGCCTGTTACTGCTTGAATTCTGGGAGCAGCAAGTCAGGCTGTGTTCTTGAAACCAGAGCTTTTTCTTCAAACTTGTGACGGTGGTTCACTTTTCTTTATAGTCTAAAGCTTTAGAGAATGTGAAAAAAGAGTCCGCACAGGTTAAATTTCTTGTGTTACTGTGGAAGTTTGTATGTTGGATTTAAAATGCCCTGTAAAGTGAACTGAAGCTGCAATAAATGTGAGCTAAACAGATGTCATCAGTTTTGATGTCTGAAATGTTTCTGAATACTTCTGGTCAGGGATGAGTGACTAATTGTTTTGAAGGTACATACTGAACAACTTTTGATCTGTAGATTTCTATTCTAATATTTAATCTCTTATGAATTAAGTGGAAAAAATAATTGTTGAAAGCTTTGTCATGAAATGTTTACATTAATCCTCTTGGATTAGAATTATATTTTTCATGAAAGTTTAGATTCCATTATGAGTATTTGTTGTAAACTGATTGCTTTCAGCTTGGTGGAAATACTGATGATAATTCTTTAAATAGGAGGAGGACTGGGATTTCTGTTTTCTTTTCCAAACAAAATTATTTTTCCCTGACATGTCTTTGCAGACCAAGGTATTAAGAAAATATGGTTGTAAAGTATCTGAAAAGCAATGGAATCTAGGCTCAACAGGGTTTTTTTGGGGGGGTTGAGGGGCAAGGAGTGGGGTGTGCACATATGTAATGGCTGCTAGCTTCAAAGACAGTATGGAGAGGGTATTTTTTGTTTGCTTTGGTTGTTTTTTTAATGATTTTCTTTTCCCTAAAGTTTGTTAACATTTTTAGTTTTACTTACTCAGCTGTCATGGTGGCATTGTCCAGCTTCTTTTGGAATTTTTTACTGAGGGGTAGATCACATAGACCTCAAAAGATCATCTAGTCCAGCCTCCCTGCCAGAGCAGGACTTTGAATACATTTTTGTGAAGAATTTTTATGTTAACATCCTTTTTCCTTTCTTCTTTCTCACTTCTGCCTTCCAACATTAACATTCAATTCTTCCTGGCTGTTTCAGGAGCTTTAGACTTCAGCCCTCCATGGGTGCTATCAGCTGGAATTCACATCTCTTGTACAAGATGCTTTTCTTCACTCTGTCCTTCCTCTCACCTTAGTCATTGACTCTGAGAGTGGTGGAAAGGAGCCTTCTTGTCGATTTCAGAACAGACTTAGTAGGGAGATGGGTAGGCATTCAGGCCAGGGAAGATAAAATGAGGTGTAATGGCTAAGGGAAACTGGTGGTCCCTCCCTGCTTATGCATGTGGCTGACAAACCTTCTCTTAGCCTAGTGTACTCAACAGCTGTGGGGAATTTTTTCGTGGGTGTTTGTTTTTGTTTTTTTTCTCAAGCAGTTTTTGGTTCAGTTTTTGCTTTCTGATCATAAAGTAATGATATAATCATACAGTAAACTCTCAGGATCCCAAGGACCCTAAAGCTGGGAAGGCAAACTTTTTTTTCTTCAGTTCATTTTTGTATCCAGTTCACCATGTAGCCTTTAAGATTTATGTCAAAGAAAGGGAGGCAATGTCTTTGGAGGCTGGGGTGGGGAAGGGAGTCATGGCATTTTAAGCTGAATGCCTTGAGTGTAAGCTCAGATGGCATGAGGCAGGTCACTTCACCCTTGCCACATTACTCCTGTACTTGCAAGTGCTAGTTTGATATGCACTCAGATTGATACAGTTGATGGGAAAAATAATTTTTGTTTACTAATTTGTTCTGGTTTGTTCTCTTTCAGGTCTCCCTTGCAATTATGGAGTTTTAGAAGAATAAGGTAGTGTGGAGGGGGAATCCCCCTCTCCACACTTGAGGTAGTTCACTTTTGGAATTTTCTATGGACAAGAATATTTGTTATATAAGATGGTGAAGTAAGACTTCTAAATATATATATTTATAAATGTTTATTTGGATCAAGTGCCAAACATAACAGTGCAAAGATTTCTTATGGCAGCTCAATAAAACCGGATTTACATCCTTGGAATTACAAATTTTTTTAAGGCACTGTGTTATGTATGGAATTGGAGTGCCTTGAAACACTTAAGGGTTGTTTCCCTTAAGGAGAGGAGCAGCTTTAGGACTGAAGATGAGTTCTTTCATGCCAGACTGCACTTCAAAGTGTCGATCTCTACAGCATGCTTTGGATGTTATTTCTGTAGTAACCAGAGGAAGTGAAGGCCAGATCAAGGCCTTTCTCTCTTCTTACTGCTACAATGCTACAACTATTAAGGATGCCTTTGGTAGAAATGTTATACACCTTGCTTCGTCTTGTGGGAAAAAAGGTGTACTGGACTGGTTGGCTGAGACCAAAGGAGTAGATCTCTTGGCAAAAGACAAAGAATCTGGATGGACAGCTTTGCACAGAAGTATATTTTATGGATATATTGATTGTGTTTTGTCACTTCTGAAGGTGAGTTACTTGCAACTGTAGTTTTTCTTGGTATCTACAGTTTTTAGAGTTCTGTTGGTTATGTAAAACTGAATTTTTAAACTTGACTGAAAGTCTCTTGAAGGTTGTTTTAATACTGTGTTTAGATCACAGTGCATTGATTTGCCTAAAAGTTGTCTCTGTCTTCATAATAGATGTGGGTCTTATCCCATGTAGAAATTGGGACTGAGTAAGAATCTCTGATTAATTGTGGTCTTCTTTGAAGACTGGTTTGTATGGATGATATTAGGGTCAGGATTTTAGAAGTGGAGAGTGATCAGACTGAAGATACTATAAAGATAAACTCTTCAGTAATTGTAACAATTTGTGGTTTCAGAGGATATAAAACAATAAAAGCTTAAATGGAGTTACAATTAGAAATTAATCTTACATTTGAGAGATAAGCAATTCAAGTTATGGAGCATTTTATTAAACAAATTCTCATTTCATCCATGGTTTAACCAAGGCTTTTGCTTAGTCTCCCTCATTCCTTTCTTGCATTTGCTGTTTCTTACCTTCCATTTAGCAAGCTGTGTTTATTTTTTATTGCTCTTTTGTTCCCATTGTCCCACGTACAGCAAAGGGAAGAGCTACATATTGTTGAGATGTTTAGGGTCCCTTTAGCCACATGAGAAAATCATTTACGAAATATTTGTGAAAATGAGAGAACCATTTGGGGTTCAGGGTTACTTAAAATCAAAGCTTTTAAGGCAGAGAATTTTCCATTTTGAGTTCAACCTTTGTAAGTTGCAGTGACTAGCCATTTGTAAGCATTAAGCTCTGCTTTCAACAAGAAGTTTAAGCAAAATTGTTGTGGATACTGTAGTTCTTAATTCCTGAAGGTGTGATAACTGGTAAATATGGATTTCATGTGCTGTGCCCTTACACAATTAGAAGGTTTTCATTAAACTTCACAGAAGTAGGTGTTTGTGTGAGAATGGCACATGATTTGATTGTCTAGAAAACTGGAAACGCTGTATGTGGTATATGAGAAAGTATTCAGTACTCTAGCGTGTGTGTATCTCTGTCTTTGATAATTGCTTACTGGAGGCCTGTACAGGTTTCCATAGACATATTTTAGTTTTCTGTCAATTGCATAAAGGAATGAGGTTTTCCTGACAGCTCGCTTTGCTGATGTTCCTCTTAGAAGCAGAATGAAACAGCTCATGCACAGTGCTTTGCCTTCCAGTTCCTTTACTGAAGTCTCTCTGCTGTATTGCATCATAGAAAGAACATGTTCGTAAGGTATTACAACAACAACAGGAAGGGATTATAGAGTAGAATTGTGAAATAGCTGAGCTAGAAAGAGGTCTCTGAAGATTGTCAAGTCCAACCCCCATGCTCAAGCAAGGTCAGCTAGAGCAGGTTCCCCAGGGTTCTGTGCGATTGTATTTTGAATGTTATCTCTGTTTCAGTGTTTTAATACCAGTCCAGTAAAAATGAGGTTTAGGTTTAAGCATAATTTCTTATATTTCAATTTGTGGCAATTGCTACTTCTCTTGTCACTGGGTATCACTGAGATCCCCACCGCCTGCCTGAAATCAGGTATTTGTTATACATGTTAATAAGGACACTCCCTCCTACTCCCCTGCCCAAGCCTTCTCTAGGCTAATTATTCCAGCTCACTCAGCCTCTCCTTGTATGTTAGATACCTCAGTCATCTTTTTCACAATCTTCTGCTGGGATTTCTTCTGTATGTCCATGCCTGTCTTGTACTGGAGAATCCAGACCTGACCCCAGAATTCCAACTGTGACTTGCCAGTGTTGAGCAGTGCCTGCTGGCAACACTCCCTCATGCAGCCCTCTAAGCTTCCACCATTCTTAGCTGCTTGTGGTCAACTGGTTGTCTACCAGGAGCCTCAGATCATTTTCTGCCAAGCTGCTTTCCAGTCATTTGGCTTCCATCTGTATTGGTACACCGAGCTATTCCTCCCTAGGGCCAGAACTTGCATTTCCTTCTGTTGAACTTCATGAGGTTTCCCTCAGCCCATTGCTCGAGCCTGTCAAGCAGAACAAAAGCACAACTCTATGGCTTGTCAGCTGCTCTTCCTGGTCTTGTATCATCATTAGCTTTGCAGAGGGTGCACTTTTGTCCCGTCATCCCAGTCATTAGTGATGATGTTAAATAGAAATGGCCCTGTATCTGCCCCTGGAATACTCAACTAGTGTGGGTTACAGACTCTTGTGACTGACAGAGGCAGTCATGGCATTGTCAAGCTGTATCTAACTACAAGTTTTGCCACTTATCCATGGGGTTTATTTTTACAAATTCAGACTGTGTGAATGTCACCGCAGCCATTCTTCTGCTGGTAAATTATGTACGAAGCTGCCAAAGAGCAGAATGTCCAGCTGTCTGTTAAATATTGAATATAGGGTTTTTTTTCTGTCATACAGTGAATTAATACCAGCACTGTTCCTAGTAGTGTTGTCTTTATAATTTGGATAATGTATGTTGTTCTCCTGGCTAGTGTTTTCCAAATAAGATTAAAGGTTTAAATCCCTCCTGTAGATGTGATCCTTCTGTCATGCTTTAATGGATTGTGCTGTCTTGATTTTTATATTTCATGTAAACATGTCATTTCATGATAACTCTGAAGTGTCAGATTTTGTAAGGTTTTCTTTTATATTAGCCATGAGCTGTGGTACATAGGTACAGCTGTATTACCTGTTACATTCTGCTTGAGGACATCTGCACTTCTTCCCCTTAGTGAGCTGATTAATGCCACTTGAAACCAATGCTGGTGTAGAACTTGCTTGTATTGAGAAAATGGTATTTGGAGAGCATGTCTACATCTCTCAGAGTTGCAAAGCACTGACCTGTTGATGCATTGTGCCCCTGAAGCTTCTTTGCTGCTGTCTTGTCTGACTGTTTGCTTGCCCCTTTCTCAGCAGCTGTAAACCACTGTGCCCTGCTTGTTTTCAAAGCCGTAGTAGGTGTTTTTTTAATCTTCTCTAATTTTCAAAAACTGATTCATAAAGATGCTGATCTAAGAAAATGTGTGCTTCAAAGCAGGTAAATGCATTTTTGGTAAATACTTGCCCTTCAAGATGGCAGTGCTTTATCTTTGTGTTTCCCTGATTACATCTAATTACTTAATATTCATGCAATAAAATCCCAGTTAAAAAATCAACATGATGAATATGTAGTTGAACAAAACTGCACTGGTTTTATTAATTTTTGCTTACAATTAGTTTGAAGGAATCCAGTTTTATTTTATCAATATTAAACTTCAGCAAAAGATTTGTTTAGCTTCTTAAGTGTTTATCTGGCATATTTAAAGCTGTGAAGTTTAATTTTAACTTCTGTTCTTCTCTTCCTCTCCTCTCTTTTAGCATGGTGTTAGTCTCTATGTTCAGGATAAAGAAGGTTTAACAGCCTTGGATCTTGTGATGAAAGATAGGCCAATCCATGTTGTCTTCAAGAAAACTGGTAGGTAATCTAGTAGTTTAAATTGTATTTTACAAGGAAGAATGTTTCAACAATGTATCAATGTATGCACCAGTGTAGACAGTATTTTCTGTTTCTAATTAGAACTGTGTAAGTTAAGAGATACATGAAGATGTGGAGTCACTGATCTCATAATACAGAAAGTGCAGAATCTTGGCACTAGGCACAGGTTGCACACGTGTAGCAAAAGTTAAGGTATAATGACTGACTTGTAGGTAAAACAAACAAAAAAAAAGATAACCCAAAGAGGTTGTGGAGACTTCAGCCTTGGGGATGCTCAAAACCTGAGGAAACATGGTCCTGGGCAGCCTGCTGTTGCTGCTTGAGCAAAGGCATTGGACTGGATGATCTCCAGAGGTGCCTTTCTGTGATTTTTCTCTTTAATCTCCTTTCAGTTTATCAGAGAGACTTCAGTGTGTCTGAATTTGATAGTTTACATCACTTCTGTGTCTTTTGTGAAAAGAGGGGTCGGGAAGATGCTTTTGAATCTTATATCTTTGGCAAGGTAGCTTGATATAAGCTAGTTACAGTAGCTTTAAATACCATTTCTCCAAATAGGAAATGAGTAAGCAAGAATAACTCTGAGCACACAAATTTCTCTTTGACAGGGGAGTAGTTTTTCTAGTGCTTTTTTATGCTGTTTTATACTTTTTTATCCCCTTTCTTTCTGCCGTCCCCAAGTTCAATCTTGTTGCACAGTGAAATTTGTTCTTTTCAGCTTATTCCCAGTCTGTTTAAGTATTTTTTGTTGCACAGATTTCCTGCT
>NW_009952048.1:957240-1008736 GCF_000747805.2 Chaetura pelagica
TCCTGCTGAGGAATGCTAGCATATTCTGCAATTGGAAAATGTTGAATGCAGAAGTAATATTGATCATGTAGACTAGTGTTATAGTTTGTTGTAGCGCCTTATGTCTCATAACAATAAAGCTTTTAGAAGTTCGATTTTAGGTGAAAACCTCTTCTAAGGTAGAAAAAGCAGGATTTGATTTTCAAAGTCACTGTGCATGAGACTGGTAAAATTACAAGCTGCAGAGAGAAATTTTTTCATTGCAGATCCCATGGAAGTCTACACCTGGGGAAGCAATATAAATTTTACTTTGGGTCATGGTGGCCAACAGGGTAAACATCATCCTGAATTGGTGGACCTTTTTCCTCGGAGTGGCATGTATATCAAACAGGTATTCTCAAAGTATTACCCAGGCATGTTTCAAGTGAACTTAGAGGGATGTGTGTGTAGGAATAACTATCGAAGATGTAAGTAAAAAAAAAAAAGTCTGGGGGTGTTCTGTTGTGTTTTTGTTTTTCCCCTCTTTTTCTTTCTTCCTAAGCATTTCTCAGCAAGCATTTTCTATTGATCTGGCAAAAGCATAGAGAAACTAAGTAAGTAGTACTAGAGTAGTCCTGCTGCATTATGTTCTTGCTGCTTCATGTCCCTTCCCCCCCTCCGTCTCCATCACGCACAATTAAATAATGGTTCTCTCTTTTGGTGAGGAGGGTGGTTTTTTATGTGGTCTACCTTGGAAGTATGGCTTAGATATAACTAAATTCAAAGCATGATACTTACTGTAACTTGAGTTTCTGACCTCTTGTGTAGCTTCCATAATGAACTGAAGTGGGACAATGAATCTGATACATCTTCACTTAAAATTCTTGTGTTATAGCATCATGTGCTGTTAAGGACTCTTTCTGTAAAGTTGTTTTGTCCCTAATAACTTCTTGGGACTTCAGTTTAAGAATGTTTGAAAATTCTAAATATAACTTGAGTAAACGTTCAGGACATACTATGTGTGCTGCATTCTTAATATTGTATCCTTCAGCTTTTCTGAAACAGTGTCGTTGCCCTTAAACCTCAATCTTTTGAGCTTCTGCTAGCAAGTAGGGCCATGCTTGAGCTTATTTTATTAAGTACAAGCTGTAGGTCTCTTCAAATAGGTTGAGGCAGTGCAAAATACATTTAAAGCAAATATTTTTTGTTCCTTGTGACTTGATTTGGCAGTCCTGCATTTGAATAGTAGTATCTTTATGAGTGGTCTTTAATATCTTTAATACTATATATTTTTTAAAGCTTAACTTCTTCACAAAATACTTTTGCCATGTGTTTTCAGATTATCCAAGACGGTTAATTTGTCCTATACTGCCTCCTCTCCACCTCTTTTTTGCCCTTTTTCCTTCAGGTGGTACTCTGTGAATTCCACTCTGTGTTCCTTTCCCACAAAGGTCAAGTATATACATGTGGACATGGACAAGGAGGACGCTTGGGTCATGGTGATGAACAAACATGCCTGGTATGCTATCTTATGCTGTCTTGTGTAGTCTAGCATGATAATCTTTTTATTTCAAACAGCAGGTCTCAAAAATGAACTGGAGTTTATGTGAGTGTACTTTGAAAACCAATTCACTGTTGATTTCAAACCAACCCCCTTGTTCTTCATGAAGTAACAGAAAAACCCCTCTCCATTATTACTAAGTCAGGTGGTAGAGCATAGAAGGTGCATTTAAATATATTTTAATGTAAGATAGCTAGATACACCAGTCAAACTTCTGCATTATGGCTGAGTTGTTTTAAAGTTTTGCTGATCCCAGATGAATGGAAGCAAATGCTTTTTGGCTGGGCTGGCTTCTTTAAAAAGTTTGTAATGCCATCTGATGAGTGTCAGGGCTGACACAAAGGAAACAGCAGTGCTGTAGATCTGTAGTGCCATGAAAAGTGATCGTAAGGTTGCTTCCTACTAGACTTTCACAGCTCATAAGTGAAAACTCACTTATCATTTTCATTTGAATAATACACTGTTGCAATATGGAAAGACTAAGATACAAAGACAATGCAGTACTTAGACTTCAGTGTTTTATCCTGTGCTCACTACCTCATAGTTTGCACTTAGTTAGCAGCACTTTTTTTTTTTTTTAATTTCTTATAAAATCTGTGGTAGAACTGGATATTATGTTGCTGGATGTTAAGAGTGAAGACTGGAGCTCAATTCTTAATGCTTTTTTTAAAAAGTTCTTTTCTTTGAAATTATTTTTTTTTTTTTTTTTGCATATGGCTGATTTGAAATTAGGATGTTACCTAGTTGAATAAAGGGGAACTCGAGTTAGAAGAGTTCTGAAAAATTACAAAGAGTTGAAGATACAGAAGTTTCCTTACTCTGTGGAATTTTCTTAGGACTATCCTATGTTTTGGAGGAAGGGAGAAATCTTTTTTGCTCGTAGTAATTAAAAAGAATAATCAAAAGAAGTAATAGTTTGTATTTGTCCACCTGTCCTGAAGATAGATTTTTCAATGTAATTTTAGAGCAGGCAGTTTAAGAATCATCTCCCCTGATAGCAGAGGCATGAAAGCAGTTCACCTTACTGCATCAGATACGGTAACTTAGGTTAGACATCAGGAGGAAATTCTTCACCATGAGGGTAGGAAGGTGCTGGAATAGGTTGCCTGGGGAGGCTGCAGAAGGCACCTCTCTGGAGGTGTTTAAGGCCAGGTCCCTGCTCATAGTAGGGAGGTTGGAACCTATGATCTTTAAGGTCTCTTCCAACCTTAACTATTCTATTCTATGATTCTATAATTATGTTAACAAGTGTATTGTGTGTTCAAATGCATTTTCATCTGTAGTTCAACATTTGGTCATCACTTCCTATTGGTGTAACTTTAGTTTCATAGTCACTTGTTAATATCAGACTTTTTTTTTTTTTTCCCTTGTTCAGGTTCCAAGACTTGTGGAAGGCTTGGCTGGCCATCAGTGTTCCCAGATAGCTGCAGCTAAGGATCATACTGTTGTTTTAACAGAAGATGGATATGTTTACACATTTGGTTTAAATACTTTCCATCAATTGGGTATTCTTCCTCCTCCTTCTAACTGCAGTGTTCCTAGACAGGTAAAAATAACACATGTCAAAGCCCAGTTGTTTGTGTGTTTTTTAACACAGTAAAGTAAAGTAAAATGTGAAGATTGTGGAAATAACTCCTAAACTTTTTCAAGTGCAATGAAGTTGAATGTGAGTTCAGATAAAGCTTTGATTCTGTGTTATACATCTCAGTCTTAAGTACTTACTTGTGTCCTAATAAGCATCTTAGTTTGTAACCTGAACCATACTAAAGTTTGTAGTGCAAGTATGATACAAGGTATCATTGCCAAAACCCTTTCCTTCCTCAAACTGTTCTGTAGCTGAAATAGCAAAAAAGTAATAGGTATGTATTGAGATTCATACTCTTTTCTCCTTTTGAACCACTGAATGATAGATCTGGGGGTTTGATTGTGTCCTTCTCTGGAAGTACTGGAATTGATTCTGGAATCATCATGCTTTGGGAAGAATAACAACAGTGAACAAAGAGTACAGGCATCAGCAACTTGACTAGATTGCTGTGCTCAATTTATGACATATTCTAATTTATTTATTTATTTTAAGGATATAGGAGTTACTTTATCTTTTAATGAAAGGAAGCTTCATCAAGGGCAAAACAACATTGCACTAGCAGTGTTAAAAAAGAAGGAAAGGCCAAAGTGCAACAGGATAGTGTTTTTTTGGTACAGTGGGATGCTCTTCAGCAGTGTAATGTAATGATAGCTGTGTATTCACAGTATTTGTTTTGATCTTGATAACCTCCATCTGGAAAATCAAGTTAAATTTGAAGAGTGGAACTGGGAGCATAGCATAGTTTAGGGTGTTACGATTTATAAGCTGAAACTTTTTAGCTGACAGCTTTGCAGCACCTGGGTCTTCTTTGGCCGTCTTATGTCCTATGCAGTCTTGTTCAACATCTTATGTGTGAAGACAGCCTAAGGAGATTTCTTTCTGGTTCTGATAGGTAATGCAAAAAGTTTACTCTTTTTGTCAGTAGTGCAATAGTGCCACACTTGACAAACTTCTGAAATAATCCTGATTTATTAGACTGTATGTGAATTGATGCCAATGCTTCATTTTTAATGACTTTAGGAGCTGAATGTTGTCAGAAGTTTGTACATGTGAAATTCACCTGTTGCTGCTTAATATTAAGATGTACTTTGGATTTGTGCTTAGGTTCAGGCAAAAAACCTGAAAGGTAGAATGGTGATTGGAGTGGCTGCAGGCACATTCCATACAGTGCTATGGACTAAGGAAGCAGTGTATACCATGGGGCTGAATGGCGGCCAACTAGGTAAGGTAGAAGTGTTCTGAAAGTAAAACCCAGCCATTAAAAGGTGTCATTTGTACTTTTTTTTTTTTTTTATACCCAACTGATTGCATCACCCCTTTGCACTTTTGAAGAATATTTTTCATTTCTGCCAGTCACTTTCACATTTTGAGATGATGGGAGGTAGTCAGACTTAGCTCTGTTATTTGGACTCTAATTCATTTGCCTTCCATATATCTTGTCTGGTCCTGCTACTGAAGACTTTCAAGAAACAGAATGTTGCTGTTTGTGTTGCAAATTACTCCAAGCCATGCTTGTCTCCTTCCAAGAGTCTGGCAGGTACTGCCCTTAATAAATTAGAAACTAGCATTCAGCTTTCCTGCCTACATCCTTCTTTCACTGTGCACTCGACATGTGCTACTGATAAATTTTTACATGCCAGCTTTTAAACTGAAATGCTTGCCCACATCTAGAAATTTTTCAACAATGCCATTACCAGAATCTTCACATAACTCTCTTATTCTCAAGTCATGAAAGAACCTGATAAAAATGTATCACCATCTGGTGAACTTACGGATTTGTTATATGAATGGGGTGTTTTAGTTGTTTTTGTCTTTTTTAATAAACAGGTATTGCAGTATTGGTTTGGATTTCTGCAGTTCTGAATCTGTGTGCAAACAGGACTGTTAGCTAACTCTGGTACTTACAGTTAATCTGCATCAGTTCTAACATCAGGTTCAAACTTTTTTGCATTCCTATTTAGGATTGCAAAAAAACTTGTGAAAAAACTTGTATTTGTCAGAGAACTATCTTACTAATTAATATTTTAAATGCTTTTTAGGGTTTTTTTTTACATGAACCTATCATATAAGTGTGGTTGCTTTTGTTGTTGAGATTATTCTGCTATGGAGACAGTAATTGTATCTTCAGCAGTATAGTTGTGTCAGCTGGGCACTGTGATAGACCTTTGGTAATAAACCTTGTCTCTTAAAGATGTTTGGGCATAGCACTACACTGTCATATGACAGGGTGGCTTCCAGCTTTAGAGGTAGCTCTGCTGCTTGTTCCTGGATATTTGTACCCTGATCCATTCTGTGGTGCAGAGCTAAGTGCACACAGAGCTGAGTTATATTATTTATGAAATTCTTTGTGCTAGGTTTCTTGTTGCCGCAGAGCCATAATGGCCAGACTATTTTTTAAAATATCTTTTAAGAGACCTTAGATTATAGCTCAAACTTTCTGTTCTTTCAATTAACTGCCTGCCTTCATGCATATGTGCACTTACATTAATTTATATGACAAGCTTGTTTGATATCTTCCAGTGGCTGAAATTATCTATAGTTTATGTTAATGTGATTGTATTTCTAGTGTCTTGAGCTGTAATGTAATTAAATAAATGTTCTTTCTTTGGAATCAAAGGCAGTACCACTACAGAGTCTAATTACAGGAAATAGCTTTTTCTATAATATATGCCTTACTTGATTTTTTTTGTGTACCAAATCTTGGATGTTTTCCGGTGTTTTTGATGAACTAACAAGTAGTGTGTAGTGGGTCTCTTAGCTTTCTAGTTATTTTGAAGATGAATTATCTAACTACCTAAAAAATCTTTCAGAATTTAAAGGTTCTTCAAAGTAGTGTAGCAGAGTGTCCTTTAAATGCACACTGTGTGGAATGGCAAGTAACGGTTTTTGGGTATGTTGTATTTTCTAGGTTATCTGCTGGATCCTAATGGAGAAAAATGTGTAACTTCACCTCGCCAAGTTTCTGCCCTTCACCATAAAGATGTATCTGTGTCCTTGGTCTCTGCAAGTGATGGCGCTACAGTATGTGTTACTGAAAGAGGAGATATTTATTTACTTGCAGACTATCAGTGCAAAAAGATGGCTTCAAAGTATGTGTTACTTTTCTAATTTGTTGTGAAGATTTCACTGTAGTCTTATATTGGCAAACTATTTGGAAGATTTTTGTGCTTAGAGATAGTGCTCCCCTGAGTTTTCTTAATTTGCATCTTTTTTGTTTATTTGTTGATTTCTTTTTGTTAGTAGATGAGACTGAGGTGCCACTTGATGTTTACCAAATGTATTTGAAAAACCTGCATCAGATTGAGAAAATGCATTGTGCCATAGTTTTAAAAATACTGGAACTGGGTTTATTTGTTCATATATTAGCCTGAATTTGCATAAATGCATCTTAGTAGAGGTGTTGAAGATCTGCTGTTCTGTTTCATAATAGCAGGGGGTTGGACTCTTAGGATCTCCAGAGGTCCCTTCCAACCCCTAACATTCTGTGATTCTGTGAAATGTGGATATAGTATGTTATAAAGACTATTTGTTTTGCAAGAGGGACCTTTTGACATCATCTGGTCCATATGCTGAAACCTGTTGAAACTGGGCCCATGACTCATACATTTAGTAAATTTTTTGATCCCATTGTGTCTTACTTAGTTTGCAATAACAGAGGAAATTAGCATTTTTCCCCAGTTAACTCCCAGTTAGGCTTTCAGCTTCACTTCAAATTCTAGCACTGTTTATTGACATATTGTAGCTTAATGATTATTTTACGCTTTAATTTCTACATGGTTGTAAGTGAAAGTGCTGGCACTTGGTGAAACTTAGTATCATGTACTGCACTCTTGTACTAAGAAACTGACAAACTTCCATGATTTTGGTCAGGTGAAATCCAAAGCCCACCAGAAACCTGAGAAAAAGCCTGGGATTGCTCTTTTAATACAAACAGCTAAATTAAATTTATACCATTATGATTTTTGTAATGCTGAAGACCAAATATACTGGAATTCCATGAAGAATCTGTGGATATAATGTTACTTACTTAAAATCAAAGCAAAAATTACAATCTATTAATACTATTTTATTAGCAGTTATATTAGTAATACCAGTGGGATGAACTAAATGTAAGTAATTTTTCAGTGTCGCTACAGCAACTATATTTTTTTTACTGCTTCTCTAAATGAAAAGTTAACTGTGTCTTAGAAGCAACATCAATACATAATGAAGAAATACTAATTTAACCTTTTGTATTCTTTCAGACAGCTGAACCTTAAGAAGGTTCTTGTCTACGGGGGATATTTGGAATATAAGGTAGATACACAGCATCTTAAAGAAAATGAGGGTCAAAAGATTTGCATTCTAGCACTGGATGAAGCTGGAAGAGTAAGTCTTGTCTCCAGAAATCGTAATTATATAGCAAGTTGCATGCTGATCAATCAAACTTCAAACATATGAAGTTGATAGGCCAAAATCATGTGTAGAAAATAGTTCATTTTTGTAGAACTGTTAGTGATTTGTAAATAGTTTTTAAAGGGCTGTGAGAAGTCTACTGAAGTAATGTGCAGTAGTTTGTTTTAAAATCTGTGAACATGTAATGGATTGTCAGTGAAGGTGTGAATTTATATACTTTTATGTACATAAGTGGCTATATAGGCTACAGGGTCTGTTTTTTTGTGGTTTGTTTTTTTTTTCTTCCCCAGCTCTCTTCTCATCTCACCTATCCCATCACCTTTACACCCTTCAGAAGTAGTCTCAGAAGTAGTATCTCGGCTGCAGGTTCTAAAGCCTTTGCTGAAAAGCAGCTGTTCTGTAGATGAGATGTCCCTATTGCTGAAAAGTTGCAACTAGATCTGGTGAATGGCTTAGTATTTATAGTGAATTGTAGATGCTGTGTGGACTTAGAACTGGAATACTGTGGTGGATGTATTGTTTTATTCCCTTATTCTTCATAGAGTAACAGTTTATAGGACCCTTCAAAAACGCAGCCTTTTTTAATCTCACTGGGAGATCCAAACCTTCAGTGCCATCTAGTGGTGTGTACAGAAAGGTCTTGTTAGTGAAATGCTGATGCCTTTAAAATAGAATCTTAAAAACTGAGCTTCTATATAAAAATGAAGAGCAGTGTGGGTATTCCCTTTTCTTTCCTTGCATTTGACTGAATTATGTTTTGAGATTATCTTATCTGTTTATTAGGTCATAAGTTGTCTCAGGCTTCATAAACCTCCAGTCCAGTGTTTGTTCATGTGAGGTTTAGCCTCTAGCATCTGTAGCATTGGCAGTGCCCCTTCAACATCTCTGGGACACTGCTTTGTGTTCCTGCATCAAAGGAAATATGTCAACCCATATTTTATTTCTTTCTTTGAGTACTGGCAAATGCTGGGATCTTTAGTCCTTTTAAGCATCATACATTATTGAGTAAGGACATGGAATGGGATCTTAATTCTTCTGTTTCCTGAATCAGCACTTCCTGGTCTGGCTGGATTGTACTTCCTTTAAGAGAGTACTGATTAGCCTAGACAAGAGAAGAATCAAGAGGGATCTTATCAATGTATGTACATACTTGAAGGGAAGATGTAAAGAAGATGGAGCCAGGCTCTTTTCAGCAGTCCCCAGTGACAGAACCAAGAGGCAATGGGCACAAACTGAAACAAAGGAGGCTCTGAATATGAGGAAACACTTTTTCACTGTCAGCGTGACTGAGCACTGGCACAGGTTGCCTGTGGAGGTTGTGTCATCTCCATCTTTGGAGGTTCTCAAAAGTTGTCTGCTCATAGTCCTGATCAACCTATTCTACATGGCACTGCTTGAGCAGGGGGTTGGACCTCCAGGGGTCTCTTTCAACTTCAACTATTCTGTGATTTTGTAGGGCTTGAGAGTGGGGAAAGAAAATGGGTTACTCAGATTCTTATGTCCCCGTCTTATGTAGGTGTTAACAGATCTGTGCTGGTCCTTCAGTGGGAAAAAATGAAAGCCCAGCTTTGTCACCACTAGTGCCACATCTGGGCTTTACCTAGCACAGGATTATTGCTTTGCGCTCACTTTTGCAGACATTTACTGTATACATTGTTAGGGTCCTGCTGTGCATGCAGTTCCTCACATTTCTGTTAAATGTTTTAAAGTTTGTGTGTGGTCATCACCACCACTTGTCTGGTGCAGAGAAACTTGAGATTTTTGTCACAGACTTGACAGGAAATGGTTTACATTTTTGGTATGTTAGCTTTGAATTTTGCCTGATTTCCGAACAAACCAGTTGGACAAATCTATAAATTAAGAATTAGATTAGTCTTGTTTCTTGACTTGATGACATCTTTTGCTGTCCTTCTTGAAATGTCAGTAAAGACTGTTGTACAGATGGCTGCTGTGAAGATGTTTGAATATTCAGAGAAACTTTTCAAATGCCCCTCATGGGCAGTGTACCTTGGCATCATAATAGATTGTTCCTGTCTTATGTGTGGGTTCTTTCTAATAGATGCTAATAACACTTTAGGGTATAATTTTGAAGAATGTCTTTCTCCTTTTATACGTGACTCGGAGATGACATATTCTTGTGTTTAAAAAAGTAGTGTGTAATATGTAACTACTTTTCTATGATATGAACGTTTCCCCTTTCTCTGAAAAATTGTATGATAGGTGTTTTGCTGGAGGTCATCTCACAACTCCATGAAGCAGTGTCGCTGGGTCTATGGCCGGCAAGTCTTCATGTCCGATGTTGCTTTAAATCGGAACGAAATCATGTTTGTCACACAGGATGGTGAAGCCTTTACAGGGAAATGGCTGGAAGAAGGGAAAAAATTATCAGAAAAGAAAGGTTAGTTGTGATTTCTTAATGGTTTTTAAATACTTCAACTCAACATAAAAGTTTAATCGAATCTTTTACAGTCTCTAACACTACTATGTGGTGAGTTCATTCTTTTCTCGATGGCTTACAGTTGGTACCATTGACTACTACTGTTTTCTTTCTTTGCTAATACTAAGATTTACTTACCCTGCAGCCTTCTGTTAACCTTCAGGTGGAGATTTTCAGGAAGAAGAGTACTTCTGAAGATTAATAGAAGCACAAGGGTTCAGTGTAATGGTCTAGTCATATAACAGATGACCAGTTCTAAGAGGCTCACATTGAGTAAAAGAAGGAATATGTACTTTCTTGCACTACTAAATCTGTGAAGCCTTATCACGTTTCCAAGACCCTTAAGTGGGCATAATTCAAGGTCCAGAGCAATTTCCACCTGATTAACATCGCTCGTTATGAGCAGGTCCTGATGGATTGTTTTTCTGAGAGGAAGATACCTGTCTATAGGACAGGATTTTAGTGTAAACTATCAGCTCTGTTCATGTAGGAATATTAAAACTCTGTGGACAGAAACAGATTGAATTCCAGCCTGGGAACTTTATAGCTTTATGTTGAAGCTCTACTCCCTTTCATACTGAGATTCCATCTTTAGTTTTATTGGTCAATTTTTTAATTCTTTCACAGCAAAAATCTTTTCTCTGTTGCTCAATTCAGAGTTGCATAGTAGTTTTACTCTACTGATACTTTCTTTCATTCTACATAACACATAATAGTTCCCTCATTACAGAGATGTTTCCTTTTTATTCTCTTATTCCTGGTGCTGGCATGTGTCTGTACGCACTGTCTTCTTTATGCTTATTGCTGTAGCTTTAGTATCTTCAAGGAAACTTCAGAATTCAGATCTGTTGACTAGTTCAATGTCTAGCTGTTGTTAAACATTGGCTTGTAACAAATGAGAGCTTCTGTTTTTTGAAAGATGTTAATGAATGTAGTGAATGGTGTGCATGTATTCAATTATCCAGTTCTTGAAAAATAATTCAGTAGTCAGAGAACATCACATTTTTTTCAAGAGCATTTTGTTAGTTTAGGTAAAATTTAAACAGATATTTTAAGTCTGAAGGCAATTGTGTAATATCTACTGTAACTTGTATGACAGGAGAACAAAACAGTCTTGCACTGCTGTATACTGTTGCACACAGCTTTTTTAGTTCCACGTGAGGATGCGTTAAATGCTATATGGAGTGTTCTCCATTATCTGAAGAAGTGGCAAAATACTTCTCAAGAAGTTCTGCATCAAAACTCTTTTGGCATTTCAGTTAAGCAAGCTGAAAACTTCAGCATAATTTAGTGACTACGTCAACGGACTTAAAGAAGTCATAAATCTTGATTTTTTTTTTTAATTATATCAGTTGGATTTTAATTAGCTGAACTTTTCTTTGGGTTTTAAAAAATTATTTTTATTTTGCAGAACTTGTATCGAGCCTTCAGAATTCTTCATGTGACGTATCTTGTGAACATGATACAAACAGTGTGTATGAAAGAATTAGACTCCAGAAGCTTACTTTTGTCCACAGAGCTGTTAGCATTGCCACTGATCCTAATGGCTACAATTTTGCTGTTTTACAGTCAGATCCTAAAACAAGGTATATTTAAAATATCAACAACTGTATTTTTTCTTTTTTTTTTTCTTTGTGCATGATTTCAATTAAATCATTCTGCTTTTCAAAACCATTTTTGACTCACACAGAAGCCACATTAAACGTGGTTATTCGTACTGCTAGAGAATAGCACTTGTTAATAAACAGCTGTGTTGAAGTTACCCAAAGACATCAGCTTGTATTTGCATAATTATTATAGATAGTGTTGATGTTTTATCTGTAGTGTTTAAGGCAACCATTTGTGATGTATTTCTAAACATAATAGCTCAAAATAATGTAGAAATTAAACCCTTCAGAAGTCACCAATAATCAGCTTTGAAATAAGTGATAAGCGGATCTTTTATTTGTTTGGAAAAAATGCTTAAAGTAGTTAATGTGTAGAATACTGAACCCTATTTCTTGCACTTTTATAATAGTTTCCAATATATCTGATAAATAAGTAAATATTAGCACTTTTTTTCTTATTTCTTTGGATTGTAATTCAAAATACAGCAAACATTTCTTTTTGTTCTTGTGGGAAGAACAAGATAAGATCGTTCTGATAATACATATTTACTGGCTACATTATGAAGGCAAAATACTATATTTGATAACCTGGAGCTAAACTTACATACATGAGCTGATCTTGGTGATTTGGTTGCCTAAATACCATATTATTAGGTGGTATTAGCTATTTTTGTAAAGAATAGGATGAAAAAAGTTGAGTAGTCCAGCAGTGTAAGAAAAAAACCCCAAACAAGCCAAACAGAAACAACCTCACCCTTTTCATTAAACATACTGTGTAAAATTATATGGAGCTTGTAAATAGTGTGTTTGTTGATGGATTTCATTTTGTTGTAGTCTCTATGAAATTCCAAGTGTCTCATTATCAAGATTTGGAAAGGATTTTGGCAAACTGTTAGATGAAACAGATGAAATGGACAGCATCCATGATGTGACTTTTCAGATTGGCACAAGAACCTATCCCTTGCACAAATATGTCTTGGCTGTACGCTCCGAGTTCTTCAGGAAACTGTTTGTTTCCAGTGACAACCAGCTAGACACTCCAGATGTCTACCGTAAAGATGAAGATGCTGTTGGGTGTGATCTTTATGTAATAGAGAAAGTTCATCCAGATCTGTTTGCATACCTTCTGCAGTTCATATACACTGATACTTGTGATCTTTTGACTCATGGTTATAAACCAAAAATCCTGCATAAAGGAAAATCAGAAGAGTATCAAGATACTTTGATTTCTAACCTGAGCAAAATGAGTTTTGATGAAAATATTAATGGAAAGTCTGCATTTGAGATTTATAGAAATAATCAAGTGCAAGTTATAAATGAAAAACAAAAGAGCAAATCTAAAAAAGGCAAAGTTGCTGGTGAAGAAGCTAACCTCATAAAAATGTTGCAAAGTGCTGCAAAGAAGTTTGGACTCAGCAATTTAAGTGGAAGGTAGGTGAAAGGATATGAGTTTATATTTTGGTAAGCTCTTCACAGAGTGTTTATATGCAAGCTGTTCCTAATGTTAGTTGTTATTAAAGAAGAAGGCTAGTTGGGTTTTAAGTCTGCCTTTTTTGCTTGTTCTGTTCTTCGTATGTATACAAGTTTACAGCACACACCGTATCATCTCTTTAAAGGAACATGTTTGTTCTGATGCTCCTTGCTAAGAGAAAGCATGTATGACCTTTTTGAATAGCATCAGAAGCAGACTTTTGTAGCATGATTTTGTACTTAAAGCAGAATGACTGTCATACAACATAAGTACTTATTTTGTTAGATGATCTAATTAGGTTTTGGATTGATGGATTTCTATGCTGTAGTTTGTAGCCTACCAGTTTTTTCCATAGACAATGAACATATTTAGTGTAAAACAATACAAAGCAAAGTTGAATTATTGTTTAACTGTTGCATTCTTAATGTTATGTGGGAGAATTAATAGAACTGAGACCAAATGTCACTGTAGAATTCTGTTACTCAGTTTTGGTGTGGTGGCGTTTGTTTTTTTTCTGCATTTGGCTTTTCCTGTCAATAGAGAGAATTAGCTTTTTCAGGGCAATTTTCTTCACTGTATTTGTCAATCACTAAAATTAACCAGCAAAGGTTTAGCTGCTGCTAAAACTGAGTTCCTAAGTTCTGTGTTGAAGATCTTCCCCTTTGAAAGTTGATTGCTTTGTTATTCCCCAGCACCACTCCTGTATCTTTACCAACCTATTCACAAGTTTCCTTGATGAATTAGGGTGCTAAAGAAGCCTTTACTGAAACAGGTATCTCTTTCAAACCACTGTCTTTGCTCAGGTAACTGACTGGTATATGTAACTTCTAGATTTTTCACCCTGTCGTGCTGGATTTTGGCCTTAGGTATAGCAGTTTAGCTTTCATCTAAGATAATAAATAAATAACTAAGAATGTCAGTTATGTTTCAGATCTGCAGTGAAGACTTTAAAATAAATAAAATATCTGGACCCTTCTAATTTTCAGCAATGATTTTGATCCTTTTTCTTATTCACAGAATGAGGCCACTGAAGTGCTGTTACTTTGGGAAACTGATCTTAATAGTTTACACTGTATTCTAATTGAATTACTTACTGCTAGTGTTAATCCTTTGCAGGTTGGAAGAAGTCAGGTTAGAAAATGGAAAAATTAATGTTATCAACAAGAAGAGTGGGAACAAACTGAAATTAAATCAGAAGATATGGTAAATTTTCAAGCTTCCCCTACCCCCACCATCTTCCTTTTGTGTCATCTCTTTATCTGCTGCATGTAGGCTAAGGTTGATCAGCTATATTATAACTTCTGGTGTACACTTGTCTCTTTGACAGTAACTCTTGTTTGGAAGTTCTCTGTAGATGCTTACAGCCTCATCTATGAATTAATAATCTGGGATAGATGATGTATGGTATATCTTTGCTTCTTTTTGCTGTACATTAATGTGTGCTGTGGATTAACTGTGTCGGACAATACTGATGCCAGAAGAAATGTTGTGGGTAATTCAGTCAAAAGCAGTTAGACTTTTGAAAATATATGCAAATATATTTGTTGTGACAGTAAGATGACACAGATTGGTAATAAGCAAATTTATGTTTTTTCTAATTAAGAAAATCTTCAAAGTATCTTTCAATGAAAAATTCCTTTTGCTTTTATCAAAGCAATGTTTCTGTTCTAATTTGGGTTATTTATACCCAAAGGCTTGAATACTTATGTATTAAAAGCTACATTGCATAGAAGTAGCTTTTTCCACAAACTTTTAATAACTTTAATCTTAAAATGCATTGTTAAAACTTATAGTAGCTACTAATGTAAAAGAAATAAAGAACATAAACCATCTAAGGTTGACTGAAATGCGCCATACACAGAGGTCATGGAGAAAGTCCAGAGAAGTGCAGCAAGGATGAGGGCTGGAGCACCTGTCCTACAAGTACAGGCTGAGAGAATTAGGGCTGTTCATCCTGGAGAAGAGAAGGCTCTGGGGCTACCTTATAGTGGCCTTCCAGTACCTGAAGGGGCTACAGGAAAGCTGGGGAGGGACTTTTTACAAGAGCATGTAGTGACAGGACAAGGAGTAATGGTTTTAAGCTGCAAGAGGGGAGATTTAAGTTAGATGTTAGGAGGAAATTCTTTGTTGTGAGGGTGGTAAGACACTGGAACAGGTTGCCTAGGGAAGTTGTGGGTGCTCCCTCACTGAAAGTGTTCATGACCAGGTTGGATGGGGCTCTAGCAATGTGATCTAGTGGGAGGTGTTCCTGCCCATGTAGGGGGGTTGCAACTAGATGATCTTTAAGGTCTCTTCCAATTGAAACCATTCTGTGATACTTAATTTGTTTAGTCGTAGCATTTTGAAACAGCAATTGACTGTGTTTTGGAGGAAATACTTCAGATAGAGTTTTGAGAGCTCAATTTTGGACTAAAAATTTCTCTCTTGAAGCTATTGTGGCTATATTTTTAGGTTCATTTTGTATTTTATTATTAATGTTCAGGTGTGTTTTATTTTAAGGGATAAATACTAACTTTCATAAGTAAGCATTATTTTGTTGAGTTTACAACTTCTTTCTCTCCTGAATAGTCACAGTTCTGATCCTCTTAAATATCTTCTAGTTCAGACCTCTGCGATGTGACCCTGAAATCTTTAGATGGAAAGGAATTCCCATGTCATAAGTGTGTACTTTGTGCAAGACTTGGTATGTGTGTGTATTTTTTTACATATATCTAAGTTGTATTGTCTTCTTTAGCTGAAATTTTATTGCATCTTGAACTGAAATGCCTTTCTTTACAGATTATTTTCACAGCATGTTAAGCAGCTCATGGATAGGAGTAATGGTTTTAAGCTGCAAGAGGGGAGATTTAAGTTAGATGTTAGGAGGAAATTCTTTGTTGTGAGGGTGGTAAGACACTGGAACAGGTTGCCTAGGGAAGTTGTGGGTGCTCCCTCACTGAAAGTGTTCATGACCAGGTTGGATGGGGCTCTAGCAATGTGATCTAGTGGGAGGTGTTCCTGCCCATGTAGGGGGGTTGCAACTAGATGATCTTTAAGGTCTCTTCCAATTGAAACCATTCTGTGATACTTAATTTGTTTAGTCGTAGCATTTTGAAACAGCAATTGACTGTGTTTTGGAGGAAATACTTCAGATAGAGTTTTGAGAGCTCAATTTTGGACTAAAAATTTCTCTCTTGAAGCTATTGTGGCTATATTTTTAGGTTCATTTTGTATTTTATTATTAATGTTCAGGTGTGTTTTATTTTAAGGGATAAATACTAACTTTCATAAGTAAGCATTATTTTGTTGAGTTTACAACTTCTTTCTCTCCTGAATAGTCACAGTTCTGATCCTCTTAAATATCTTCTAGTTCAGACCTCTGCGATGTGACCCTGAAATCTTTAGATGGAAAGGAATTCCCATGTCATAAGTGTGTACTTTGTGCAAGACTTGGTATGTGTGTGTATTTTTTTACATATATCTAAGTTGTATTGTCTTCTTTAGCTGAAATTTTATTGCATCTTGAACTGAAATGCCTTTCTTTACAGATTATTTTCACAGCATGTTAAGCAGCTCATGGATGGAGGTAAGCTTGCCAATAAACATGTGGCAGTATGTTTTGTTGCAGCAAATAAGTGACAGCTTTTCAGTTTTTCCTAGAATAACATATTCTAAATACTGGGGAAAGAAAAAGGCTGGCTTCTTGGATCCTGTTTGCAAGAAAAAAAGCCCCACAAACATAACACATTTTTGGTTACTCTGGATCTATACTGTTGAGATTGTGTATTAAATGGGAGTGACAAATGTAATAATAATGTATGTCAAAGGAAATTAAAGTATTACTTTTGGTTTAGAGGTGATGTCTAGTGATAGGACAAGAGACAATGGGTGCAAACTGGAACACAGGAGGTTACATGTAAACATCAGAAACAACTTCTTTACTGTGAGAGTGACAGAGCACTGGAATAGGCTGCCCAGAGAGGTTGTGGAGTCTCCTTCACTGGAGACATTCAAAACCCACCTGGATGCATTCCTGTGTAGTGTGCTTTGGGTGATCCTGCTCTGGCAGGGGGTTTGGACTAGATGATCTTTCAGGGTCCCTTCCAATCCCTAAGATTCTGTGATTCTGTGTGATTCTGTGATTTATTTTGAGCTAGTTAATGGATTTAAAAAAGCTGTTGGACTGTTCTTAACGGAGTACTGGTTTGGATGAGATTTCATTTTCTTTCAGTAAAAGATCTTAAAATCTAAGTAGTATGCAGTGTGTTACCGCTTTTCATGTGTACTGAGTGAAAGATACAGCAGAATCGAGTCTATGTGTAGAATCTCTAGTTGACTTCAACTGTTAATGAAATAAAGGATATCAAGGGCTATTCCACTTAGTTACCAGCTGCTGCTTCAAAAGGCGTAGATATTTTATTTGTCTTGGTTCCTGTTTGCTAGCTGTGTGTCAGTATCCTGGTGTTTCCTGGACATTGGAATTTCACTAAATGCCTCTTATCTGCATAGTATTAATGATGCTTGTTGAAAGAAAGGAAAGGTGTAAAAGGAGAAGCCTTTTTCAGAGGTGGAAAGCTGAAGCAGTATGAAAGAGTTTTCAAAACTTTCATAGCTTTTCAGCAATATGTAAATCTAAGAACCTGGCAAAGTACTGGCAGTTCTGCTGCCTAACAGAACTTTACCTGTCTGAGTTACTGTGCTGCCTTTTCCTCACTCATCCCGGAGGAAATATATCCAAAACACTGTGAGACAAGGGATTGCTTGATTATTTTTTTTTTGTTTGTTTGTTTTGAATGTCCCATTTGTACAATTGTTTTATTATCAGTTGTATGTAGTTTGTAAGTTATTTATTCTTTCATAAGTAAATCTAAATTATACTGAATTCATATTTTGTGAATGAAGTGCTCTAGATGTTTTATAGAAGTATTAATATATGTAAGAGGCTTTTAAACTTCCTGTGGGAAATGTGTCAGTACTCGTAGCATGTTCTAAAGCAAAATAAATCTTTTAGATTAAAACTTTGCTTTAGTATCACCTGAAATAAACAGTAGTTGCTAAGCAGTGGTGTTGCATAAACTTGAATTGTGACACATGCTTTAATGGCTAACATTCATAGAAAAGCTTTGCCTTAATGGTTAAGATGGTTCTTCAGATAGAGGGTTTTCTGAGAAACTAGTTTTCTAGGGATTAACAGTAATGCTTACTTTCATTTTATTCTTGCATGGGAACTTGTGGTTTCTTAGATCTCTTACCTTGAAAAGAAAGCAGTTCAGTACGTGTAGGGGATTCTTGTGGTTCTGCTTTTAAACCATTGAGGGTGAAGTATATAATTGGGGAGGATTGTTAGAGAGCATGCTCAAATTGATGGAACACTGAACTGTTACTTTTATATTTGTTCAGAGGTTTTGGCAGACTTTAATTGCTCTGCTACAGTCAATTCTTAATTGAAGAATTTGTGCAAATGCTTAAATGATTGCTTAACTTTGAAAATGTGAGCCTCAGTCTGAGTAATTTGCTAATGATACTTCCTGTATTAATTTGTATTTTATTCCAAGTAGTCAGCTTCTTTTTCTTTTTTTTTTTTAAATTCTTTTGCTTATTAGGCTTCCTGTTGTTCAGCTCTGGAGATGCCAATCCATTCTGACATACTACAGGTCATTGTAGATTACCTGTATACAGATGAAGCTCTTGCAATAAAAGGTGCCATGAATATATTTCTATCTCAACTTAACTCCTGCAGATTTTATATTTTTAAAATAGAAATTCAGTACTTAATATGCTTGAGTTAAAGTTTTATGTAGAAAATCCACATTTTTGTGACTTGCTTTAGATTTTGAGGTGATACCTGTACCTCAGGCCTTTTTGTACCTTTCTTCTGGTTTGTCAAACTGCAATTTTCATTCTCCCTCCTTCTGTTGCTTCCAAAAAATGACTGGTTGTGCTCTTCTAAGCTATTCCTTGTGCTGTGAAGATCTGGTAAAAATTTCCGAAGCCATTACATTTGTCCTCTGATAAAAATCCCATTGAAGCTGTATGTATTGTAGTAACTTTTGGCTTCCCCACAGTGTTTACATGATGCTTTATTTTCCAGATTCTCAAAATGTGGAATTCATATGTAATGTTCTTGTGGTAGCAGACCAACTCCTTATATTGAGACTCAAAGAAATCTGTGAAGTAGCCATTGCAGAGAAACGTGAGTTCTTCCAGTTGTACTATAAAGATTTAGAATATAAAAATGCTATTTAAAAGATGTTAATATTCTTGCCTATTTCAGCACAGAATTATTTGCTTATATTCCTTTGCTCTGTTCATTGCATGTCTGTTAACAGTCACTGTCTTTAGTGTGCTCTAGCGTAGCAAAATCTTCCATTCCTTATGCATTGTTGTCTTCATCTCACAATCTTTTATTAAACAAAAAAAAAGTAAAAAAGGCAAAGAAAGCCACACCTAAAACCACTACAACAAAGAAACAAAACTTATTTATAAATCTTTATTTTATTGAATTCAAACTTGTCTGTAGAACATGGTAAAATGAATTGTTTCTATTTCTGTCCTTGTATTTAGTTCTACTAGTTCATCTGTTGTTTGCTTGACACACTGCTGTTTCTGTATGGCTATGAAGATGTTTCTTCTAGAAGACACAGAGTATTGTTGATACACTTGATACACAAAGTCAGCATACAGCTTGACATTTCTTTTCTCTCTTTCTGTCCCTCTTACCCCCCTTTTCCTTCTTTCTCTGTGCTCAAAGAACATTTAGAGATTTAAGAACTGTTCATGCTGTATATGAAGTTTGCTATTTTTACCATTCTTTTTCCTTTTGTTTTGTACTGCTGAGTTTCAAGATACCGAAACTAATACATTTATAGGTAGGGCCTTTCTGTTTCTGGCACACAGCTATTGCATTCAAGCTGCTGCAGTTATGTGGAACTTGCTGTACTTTATGGCCATTCGAGCATTACTGGTTTTTCTAGGAATGGAGAAGTATATATGTTTCAATAACTAGATCATACTGTGCAGTAAGTCTTAAAAACTGCTCCATGATTTTGCAGCATGTTATCCAATTTAGTTTCTTGTGTTTTTCTTTGCAGTTACTTTAAAGAATGCTGCTGAGCTGTTGGAGTTCTCAGCAATGTACAGTGCTGAACAGTTAAAACTGTCCTGCTTGCAGTTCATAGGACTCAATATGGGAGCTTTGCTTGAAGCAAGGTAAGGAGAAATGCAAATGTGCTCACACACTAGCTGTTAAATTCAAACATCCCCAAAAGGCAAAAGGGTTGGAAGAACTAATAGGAGCAGTTAAGTGTTAAAATACAACTGAATGTTGCTAATTTAAAGGGAGGTTTATTTTTGCCAGGCAGGGAGTGAGAATCACCATCAAACATAGCTTTGTTTCTATGTCACACAACTGCTCTGTTTGTATCACAGATAAAGAAATTCATTCATACTAGCAATTTTCTTCTTCACATCTTTATAAAGTATAAACATTTTAACCTTGGATTTTGGAGAGAAGACTAAAAATCTAATGACATTATATTCTGAGCACAGATTTCTTTCATCTTCAGCCTGGAAAGGGTGTGCAACATTCTTAATACAATTAAAATTATATATGCATTTTAATGAAAATCTGAAAATGTCATTACTATGTAGCTAGACCTTTAATCTGATACACTTGAGACAGGACTTAATTTTGACAGCTTTGTGCAAGTAGAGCTGCTCATGCAGGCAAGACAGTTCTGCTGAATAAAGTTTGTTGCTCAGAATCACTGAATCACAGAATTGTTCTCTTTGAAAAAGACCTTTACAATCACCGAGTCCAACTATTACCAAACTCTACCAAGTTTAGTGCTTAAACCATATTCCCAAGCACCACATCTATACATCTCTTGAATGCCACCAGGGATGGTGATTCAGCCACCTCCCTGGGCAGCCTATTCCAGTGTGTATTATTATTTTTTTACATAAAAGTGAAGGGATGTTGTGGATGAGTTTTATAGAAGAATTTGCGTAGTCTTGGAGTATTAGATACATGTCAGGAAGACCTGAAGGTATGCAGAAATAGATACAGTAATGACCAGGTCATGGTGACTTAATGACATAGGTCTATATTGGCTTTAGCCTTAAATAAAGGTAGGCTATCTGGAAAGTGTGTGGGTTTAATCCTGCCTTATAACAAGGGCATTGACTAGCTTATATTTTGTGCTCATTTTCTTTCTTCTGACTCTGACCACCATGAATAGGTGGTAGTGCCTGTGGGTGAGATTAATCTTAAGAAGTTAATTTGAATTTTTCTTCAATGTGTGTATTATTTTTTTTTAAGATGGTAGGATAAATTTGAAATTTGGAATTTTTTTTTCTTTTTTTAGGACTCTGGATGTCTTAAGTGATGAAGTTGTAAAGGATCTGTCTATTTATTACAGAAAAATGGTATGTAGTACAACTTGAGTGTAATCTGATTAGTTTTAGACTGAGAACAGATGAGTAATAAATACATAGCTGTAAGATCTGTAGATGACAGGCTGAATGTGGAACATCTGACTCAAAAGCTAATGTTAGTTGCTGCTTTTATCACTCTGATGTAGCTCATATTTCATTATTCACTAGCCACTGCTGCAACAGTACTGTGTCCTTTAATTAATTACACATGTTAAATGTATTTATGTTATGTAATTAGCAACTGTTGTGTGAAAAAGCATTAACAAAACCCATAGAAAAGAGCATCTGTTACTTAGAAGAAACGAGAGGAGAGCAGTGTAAAGTTCAGGGTGATCATATAGTAAGTAAGAAGCATAATTAATACATAGGGGAAAACCAAAGCACATTATAATCCAGTATTCTTTAACTATACAATAGTAGAAGATGAATGTTTGCAAAACCTTGGAATATTTATTTTGTCAGGAGTTATAGGGAGCTAAAACATGCATTCTGATTCTCTCACTTTAAATATTCTGTTTTTCCTAAAGATGTACCGTAAGTTTATCAAATGTTTAAATAAATACTTCATCTTTAAAAGTGCTTTAAATTGCAGATGTTCTTTTTATTTTTAGCAAGAGATCCTGTATTTGCTAGCATACAACTTAAGAGAAACTTAGTGTAACGGCTTTTACAATTACAGATTCCAGCTATGGTCAGGAGGGTAATTACTCCATATCCAGATGGACCTGACATAAGTTCTTTTGAGCCTGAAGATGGTGATAACTTTGTCTTTTTAAGGGAAGAATTGAATACAGAACAAAATTCTCAGTAAGTATTTTTCATAAACATTTTTAACTAGGTGGGCTGTCTGTGATGTCATCCCTCTTTGGATGGTGCCTGACTCCCTTTGGGTTCAGAATTGAAATACCAAGAAATAGTAGAAATGGAGACTAAAAAGAGTGTTCTTAGCTCTCTTAAATATTGTAAGAAGTTACAGAACTGCACTGGAGCACTTTTTTTTCAGTTTGTAAGTAGCATGTGACTAAAGGTTGCGAAACAAGCATTCACAGTAGTGTCTGGGAGTTGTGAAC
Source organism: Chaetura pelagica (assembly GCF_000747805.2). Taxonomy (NCBI): domain Eukaryota; kingdom Metazoa; phylum Chordata; class Aves; order Apodiformes; family Apodidae; genus Chaetura; species Chaetura pelagica. Next base: position 979,740 of record NW_009952048.1, read on the forward strand.
GTGATAAGAGGACCTGTGTATGTAATGAGACCTACTGTGGAGTTCATTGAACTTCACTGAATAATTAGGAGAAAGCAAAAGAGAAAAACAGACTTTAATGACTATAGATCTCTCTGGAAAATGGTGATAAAATACATTTCTTAATATTAAGAGAATTGGAAGTTTTGTAGCATAAGTTTTTAGTCTGTTGTTTTAAAGTGGTTGCTGTCTGGCTGCAGAATTACAAAACAAGTGTCCAGTGTTTCAGAGGTCTTAGAAAATGTAATCCAAAGAATTGTGGATCAGGTTGCTTCACCTTGGTTTTGTGGACTTCAGGTATTCTGTCTTTGAATACTTGTTCTGAAGACTTAGAGGTGAGAGTAACATGATCTGTAAAAACTTACCAGACCAGACACGTGGAACACGTGACACTTTGGTAGCATCACCGTATACCTGCTTTATGGAAGAAGTAATATTATTTTGTATTATTTATGTTGGGGAAAATGAGATCCACTGTGGAGTTTATTGAACTTCACTAATTTAGGAGGAATCAAGAGAGTGGAAACTTGGATGTAGGTTATGTTGCTACATGTGTAGCAGGTTTAATCTGACCTAGGTGGCAGTGACATCCTATGCAGTTGCTGTATCTTCCACTGTCTCAGCAGAAGCCTTTGTGCAGTCTACTAGACAAGAGACTAAATCTACCTTGGAAAGAGTTTTTTTTTCTCTTCCTCCTAGATTTTTCTTTTCCCTCCAAATAATTTCCTAAACATTGTGCCACTGTGTGAAGAGCAGGAGCAAGCCCCTAGTGACAGCTGGTGGGAGCAGGTATTAATTCTTGAAGTATAACTACTGCTGCTGACTGAAAAACTTGACATTGACACTGATAGCTCAGAGGCTCATTTTCGTTGCCTTTAATCCATCTTGGGTTTTTTTGTTTGTTTTTGATAGGGAAGCCCTTTTCAAAAAAGCAAAAACTAAGGCAAAAAAGAAGCCACGAAAACGGTCTGACAGCTCTGGAGGATATAATCTATCAGATATTATTCAGAGTCCAGCCTCTACAGGTCAGTGGGAAAGAGATTCCTTTCAGGTATAAAAGCAGAATATAAAGTGTTACATGCAATGCATTGTGGTTCCTATACTTCAGTAAAGAAATCTTGCAAAACGTATTTCTTCTTGTTGTGGTTAAACTTTTTGTCCATCCTCAGTTCACTTGCTGGTGGGGTGGTTTGAGAAGTAGAAAAGGCCCTGACTCTGTGTAAGCCCTGCTCAACAATAAGGAAAATGTCACTGCATTTTCAACACTCTTTTCAGCACAGATCTAAAACATAGCCCCCTGCTAGCTACCATGAAGAAAATTAACTGTATCCCAGCTAAAGCCAGCAGAGTTATCTAGTGAACACCGTAGTTGAATTTGTATAGTGAATTCTTAAGATTAAGTTTTGTTTGAAAGGATGTCATGTTAAGCTTATGCTCAAAGTTCAAATTCTGTAAAAGCATCTATTTTAGAAAATAAAATTAATGGACACTTTCCATGTGCTTTTAATAACTGGAACTTTCCTGCTAATGTGGGTTTTTTTGTTTGTTTTTAATATAAAAAGTTAGTCACTTTTTATTGAAAAGGTTGTATAAGCCTTCATTTTCAACAGAAAAGTGTCAGTATTACTTCCTATAACTGCATATTGTAAGACAGTGGAAAAAACCTGGGCGTAGTCTTAATTTGAAAAAATAACTAAGGTAGTTATAAATTGCTTATAGTTATTACAGTCTAGTAGTCTACCAGACTAGGTAAAGTTATGGTTATTTTGTATTCCGCATATGGAGCAAGTAACTTTTGGGTTTTTTAAGCATTGCCTGGTCTAGCTCTCATGGTTTAATAGTTCTACTTTCTTTATGTATTTTTCAGGATCAGTAAAACTGGATAAAAATAACTCTGTAGAATCACTTCCAGAACTCTTAACATCTGACTCTGAAGGTAGTTACGCAGGTGTGGGTAGCCCCAGAGACTTGCAGTCCCCTGACTTCACAAAAGGATTCCATCCAGAGAGGACTGAGGTTGGATTTCTTTCCTCATAACAATTTATTTCTTTTTATTTATCTAGTCCATAAAAAGCAGACTCTGTACTTCAGAGTGTTTCTGAAGAACTGTTGTCTCAACAGGGAGTAGGCAACTTTACCTAGTTAGTGTTTGTCTGATAAAGTAAATAAAAATGAGTATTTCTTATGAAATCTTGTAAGAGTAATATATTAATGTGGTACTGTAATAAGAATTTTTATATGCTGTACTGTTCAGAAAATTTCAAACTGAAAGAGTAATTGTGTAAAGTCTTTATGTACTTCATTTAAAGTGCAAAGCAAATCTGAAGTTCAGAAGCCAAAAAAACAGAAACAGAAGCCAAAATACTCCAGGAAAATCCTGATGTTCTTTGACTACTGTAGTTAGGCAGAAACATGGCCCAGGATAACTGAGGGTAAACTGGCAAAGAGAAATAAGATGAGAGAATTATGCCTATATTGTTAAAGCTTTAGAAGTGAACATCTCCAAGTGAATCAAGTTGCACATTTGGACTCAAATTATTCAGGGTGAAATATGAAGCAGGAGAAAAATAAAAAAGGTACAGATAACAGATTAATCAGGGTTTCACTATGTTGTTACTATTTTTGAGGTATCCTTTAAAATCTTTTCACATAGATGTCATTCAAGTTGTTTGTAGCATCACCTTTTTTTTTTTTTTTAATGAAAAAATGTAAGAATATTTATTCAAAATTTTTTGCCTCTCTTAGATGAAGGACAAAGCATCCAGTCAGGGTTTGAAACCCTCTCAACCTAACAAGGAGATGAAGTCATACAAGGGATCAGCAGCATTGACACAATCTGTTCCACAGTCCATTCCTGGTGCCAAAAGCAACTCTGCAACCTCTCCCAATTGGGTAACAAGCAGCTTCAGGTGGAGTTATGATGCCTTCCTAACTTACAGTCACTGTTCTACACTTGGTAGTGAATATTAATAATGTTCTCTTCAAACCAAAAAGCTATCTGCTCCTCAAACTGATCATACATTATTTGTACATGTGAATTACAGATTTTGGTAATGTAATAAAACTGGTACACTTTTTAATTATTCTTTGAGAAAAGCAATTGCTAGATAATTTTTTTTTATTTTTATTTTTTTTTTAAGTGCTACCAGTCTGGGCATTTAATGTCTTTTTAGAAGGCCTGCTTGGTTAACACTTCGTAAAATACTTGACATTTTTTCATAGAATTAGACCATTTTTTAAGCCATTAGAAGCACCACTGTACTTTGACATTTTGAAAGCATGCCTTTAAACTTAAATGGCCAGTGAAAAACAACACCATAGGCTTAACTGATACAGTACTAAAATAAAAATTACTGTTTTTTATCTGTAGCAGTATCTGTATGTGAAAATGTAGCAGTATTGTGATAAATCATACAATCATAGACTCAAACTGCAGCTCTGTCTTGCCTGGTGTCCTGTCTCTGATGGTTGTCAATCAAAGTTGCATGGAGAGGAGTTGAAGGATTTAGGGAATTATATAGGGATGATGTCCCAGTTTTCTCAGGCTTTGTTGGTTTGTGGCTGATGGGCTTTGTTAATACAGGTGAGACAGCTGTAGAAATTGCAACTCTGAGGTGTATCATTTGGTGAACAGGGTTCCATTAGCAATCAGTGCTTTGTCTTACTGTGTATTTGTGCAAGTCTATGCAGAGAGAGTAACACATCGCACAACCACCTCTTTGGTCTTTAGACTGGCTGGAAGAAGCTTCACATTCATCTCCTATCTTAGAGTTATTTTGAAGTGGTTTTTTTAGAGAATTTCATGGAAAGAGAACAAATGAAACCATAGGACTTTGCAGTACTGTCATTGTGCCTTTATGGGTTTCTCTTGTATCCTTTCTTCACTTTTTCTAGTATTGCTTGTATGATATCAAGAAAAAGCAGGCTGAACTATTGTGTAGATTGTTTAAAGGATGAATACTGTAGTTATTTGGCTGAACTACTTCACTACTGTGAAGGAGCAGTGATGACAGGTTTTGGTGGGACCTCCCAGTGGGTAATTCACCAGTCAGTGTGTGGTAGTTTGATTTATGTAGGGAGTGCTGCCTGTATTTTTTTTTTTTTTTTCCGAAGCTTGTCCTTGAATCTAGTTGTAACACAGCTTAGTTTACAAATGCCTTTACATACACAGGTTTTAATTTATAGATTTATGTAAAGCTTGGAAATGTCTGAATTTAATTTATGTTAATATTTGGTGGAAGTTTAAAATGAGGTAATTCATGAAAAAGAAGCTGATTATCCTGCTCTAGTGGGTGAGTTGGACTAGATGATCTTCAGAGGTCCCTTCCAACCCCAACTGCTCTGTGACTCTGGCATTCCTAAAGTTTGAGAATGGTCCTGGTGCTTGTACAGAGCTCTGACTTTGCAAAGAGTGTTCTGTTTGCCATGGGAAAGAATTTTAACCTTGTTCTTCAAAGAAAGATCTAATTCAACCTTCATGAAAGACCTGTGAGAAATACATCTCTAATACTTAACATAGGCAGGTGACTACTAGATAAGTATCCTGGATTTAGGTATCTAATTTATTTTTTTTTAAGTAATCATAGTTTACATCTTTGTGTTTTACAGTATAATGAGCCTTGAAAGTATTTTTATAGTGTACTTTTAAATATGTATGTATTTATAAAAGTTTTGTCAGAAACATTATATTTGAGGTTTGCCATAATTGAAGAAACACACATAAATTATACATCCGGTTACCAATTTTATCTGTGATTGAGAGGATTTCAGTGAAGGCTGGAACTGCGGAATGTAAGTAAAAATGAGTGCCTTGTAAGTTAACTTCTTATTTTTCATTTAGCCCTGCCAGCCCTCCTGCTATGGATCTAAGAACCATCATGGAAATTGAAGAAAGTATGCAGAAGTGTGGAACCATGCCAAAGGCAAATTCAGGGTTGGTAAAAAACCAGAATCTATAAAAGAAAAGTGTGATAGACCAGGCTGTTATGAATTTACTTAGTGGTTCAAAGTTTAAAACAAGCAGAAGAGAAGTTGTCCTATTTGTTTTTGAATGGCTTTATTTACTTCAGTTCATTCTGATGTTTTTCTGTGAATGTACAAGATTTATCCGTTTCTCTTCCTCTAGTCTCATTTGGTCATCTGCTGTAGAAGCAGGCCTTAGCTCTTCAAACGTGGAAGAAAGACCTAGTATTTTAAATTAAAAATAGTTAATTCTTGTCCCTAGCACTTTGGAAATTTCTTGTGGGATCAGTACTGTCATTAGTCCTGAAGCTTGTTTCTTGTCTCGCATCCTCTGACTTTTCCCAGCAGACACATGTTGATACTGACAGTTCTTCCTCAGACTGAAGCGAGAGTGGTTGTTGCTCACAGAAACATTCCAAAGACACAGGGAGATGAATATACATTTTCAGGAGGCAGTGGGTTAAACCTAGTTTATCTTAGTGGTGACATAAGGAAGAGAATTGGACATGACTTTATGACCTTTGAAATGTACCATTCTTGTAAAGAAGAGCAGTAGTCCAGGAGCATAGTAAGGAAGGGTTCCTGGCTAGATAGATTCAGAAGTGTGAACAGAACAGCCAAGACTGAAGAAATCAAATAATTTGGAAAACAAATTATTGCAAATTGAAAAAACTGCTCTAGTATGTGTTTCTTATATGGTTTTTATGCTTTAATATTTTTTTATTAAGGGTGCTAAGCTTTTGACAGTCTCTAAAATGTCGCAAAAAGAGGAAATAGTCTTCATCTGGTGTTAGTCCATCTCTTTTGGAGACTTGGTTCCTACTCTGCATGTTTTCATTTGTAGGCATCTATGTGAAATAGATTTTATGGTGCTTTGCTTTCTGTCCCTCTTGGTGCTCATCGATCCTCCTTCTTCTCCCCAGCCATCCACCTGCTCCCCCCCCACCTGTACACTCCTTTCGGCACTCTGGACAAAGTATTTTGGTCTAAGAAAAAATTATTTCTCAGTTTAATTTGCAAGATTAAGGTGAGTCATCTCAAAGGACACTGATCTTACATCTTCGTCTTTGCAATCTCACTTCACAGCAGAATGGTGTCTCATGGAATCAAGCTTTCTCAGAAGCAAAGGAAAATGATTGCATTGGCAGCAAAAGATAATGGATCAGTAACTAGCAGCACGGAGCCTACTGCCCTAGTAACCACACCACCCCCACCTACAAAAGTTGCAAAACTAGGCAATGCATGGTATGTTATAAATCAAATATCACTTTTCTTGGAAGTGTTTTTACATTGAATAATCTCTTTGAAGCAGTTATTTAAATAAAATACCCTAGGTTATGTACATTGAAAAGAGTAGCATTAGACTATTTGTATCTATGCATTTGATAGTAATTTAGAAATTCAAAGGGGCAGGGAAATGTAGTGGTTGCAGTTTAACAGTTCTTCATAATTTTGCTATAGTGATTCAGAAGATGCATCCCATCTGGTTCCTGCCTGTGTGTGATGTGTTATTTACAGATGGTATCGAAGTGTAGAAGAAGAAGGTTGAGCACAAGCTCTGAAACTAGAAGGAGGTTATTGAAAGCTATCATGGATGCTGTTTCTTTGTCAAAAAACATAATAAATGTTAGCCTTGTTACCTTATTTTAAGACTGTAGTAATAACAGGCATCTTTATCATGGTTTGATTATAACAACAACAACAAAAAGTTATGCAACGTATTTCTAGTGCCCAGCTTGCAAACTAGAGAGGTATGTTACTACAGTAGTTACTTAAAAAATAAGCTGCCTAAGATGACCTGGTTCTAAACAATATCCAGCACACTGTATTTCAAGTGAATCTTAAGAAAGGGTTGAATTATTTTGTCATGATTTATACACACAGAACTTAAATATCTGCCTTCTCAATTTTTTTTCAATGATATACACCTAATACAAAAAAAATAGGGTCTCATCCCCCCAGCCTCCAAAATTTAATCTGATATACCACAGGGCAAAGCCCACAGTTTTGTCTTAAAGAGGAAGCAGTTTTGCATTCAAAGGTTCAGACTCTACCTGAGCTCTGAACCTTCATTGGAGAAAGAGGCTTTCCATGATTCATCTTCTGAATTCTTGTGAGTGGGTGAATGTCAGACTCCTCAATTCTTTCAGCTGCTCCAAAGAACATGCTATTTGCTTTACACAGGTGATACTGCAGGTCAGGAAGCAGGTTAGTTATTTGGCTTAGCCAATGGAGGTGTCACAGGGCAATTATAGCTTGGAGGCTTAAAATCTGCTGGGAGAGACTGACAGTTTAATGAGATAGTGGCTAACAGAAAATACTGAGTTATACTATCCTTTATTAAATTACATTACAAAAAAATATTCCATTAACTGGTTTTAATCTTGCTACTGGTGTTGTAATTATGCATGAACACTACGTAACCTGGTATCTGCAATCCTAATGTACAGTCTTGCATATGCAAGTGACAAAAGCTCTTTCAAGCACTAACTTACACGTACAAACCCACCACCTTCCTCCCAACCTTTGACTGGGGATGGCAGCACCAGGGAAGCCATGCTCCTGTGCGCTCCCTGCTGGGTGATGGCCATGCTGAAGGAGGACAGCTGCAGCTGGTGAGGGGTGCTGCTAATGAGATGGACCAGAGCCTACACAGGGTCAATACTTTTCCTCAAGCACCCAGCAAAAGTCCAGAGCCTTTCTGTAATCATTGGTCCACAAGTGGGTCTTTTCTGGAGTTTTCAAAGGAACTTCCCCAGACCTGCCGTGCAGTGGCTTCGGCTGATGTTAGTGATCACTGGTGTAGGCATTTCATGGGTGTTTTCAACCAGTCATCTTAAATACCATCAGCTGATTTCCTTATTTGTTTTATTAGCCATTTTCTAGCTGCAGTTTTATATAAATGTCTCTGACAGACTTTAGGTATCAAGGGAAGGAAACTCCTAGATGTTTGTGTAGGACGTCTGTCTTTCTTCAGCCTGTTCTTTTCCTTCTCCCTTTCATATACAACTATTACACACAGAAAAAAAAAACTGAAACAGGTTTTGGAGGACATTATGTAGCTTATCCTGTTCTCTGGGCTTCTTCAAAAGGGTTGGGGTTTTTTTGTTCCTGAAGTCCTATTTTTCAGTATAAGGTAAATGACTCTTTAGAAGTATTTGTATTGATTGGCTTAAGCACATGACCCAGATGCCTCTAATTAACCTATTTGCTTCTTAATACAGAAGGTATGAAGAGAAGCTCTGATAAAAGGCATGTAAAAATATAGGGCATAACTTTCTTCATCTGACATCTGAATAGTTTGACTTTTCATGCTACTTATCAGCAGAGAATTTTTGACCTATTGGTTGTTACTTAATTTTAAGCTACCAACTCCCAATGAACTGTTCCTTGCATTTAAAAAGCAAATGTGGACTGATTTTTGAATATGGTTATATAGCTGCCTCCAGGAAATACATTGTGCTCTATATATTCTGATTAAATGGTTTTTGAAAATAGCTGTGTTACACAAACCATCTCAAGTGGAAAGGCCAGGGTATACTTCAGGAGGATGGAATCCAGTTTAATGCTAGTGTGGTCACCATGCGTGATTCTGTATGTTCCTCTACAGTGTTGTTCTGGCTGCTGACCTGGAAAATGCCAATATCATGAGTCCAAGCAAAGAACTAGCAGGAGGTATATCAATATTTAAAATTATGCCTGGCTGCTGGAAAATGGCATTTGTTGAATACACTTGAAACTGCTCTAAGCAAGCCATAAAATTTTTAATTGCCCCTGCTAGTTGTTCAAAGTATTTTTCTATGTAATGTAGAATGGTGTTACTCATCTACTAATATTATATTTGCAAAGCTGTATTCTGTAAATTCACAATGAGCTATCAGAGTGCATTTGGCAGCAAACTGAGCTTTCCAGGCATGCAATATAGTCAAAGCTATAGAACTTGTGTTCCAATGAAGTAAGACTCATCTTGGATGTGCAGTGAGCACACTTGCCAGAAGGGTGGGACCTTCTGGATCTTTTTTGGTTGACTAAATTGTCTATCATACATAATGTCTTGCCTTTTCCACCAAAAGAAACGTCCAGTTTCATAGTTCTGGGGGAATTGAATCTGTCTTTCCTCCTTTGAAGAAAAGTGGAAATTAGAAGGGGGAGAAAATACACTAGTAATGCTTTGAGAATATGTTATGCAAGAAACTAGATGTTAACTGTATTAGTTCTCTAACCCTATTTTGGTAGAGGGAGAGGGGAGCCGTTTGCTTTTTGTTTCTTGTTGTTTTCTTTTTAGCTCAGGAAAGCCTATGACTTTTCAAGTGTAGGGAGACGTAAAGAAATTTGAAGTCCCTCTTGAGAATTAGCAGTTGTGTGTTTTAATGTGCAGATTGTCAGTTTGTCAGTATTCCAGTTTATACTGAAACATGAACAGCTATTTCAGACCTTCAGTGCTTTGATGTTTTGCAGTTACAGCTGAGAGAAACTTAGTCATATTCCACTTTTCAAAAAACATGTCTAAATTATTTTTTTCTGCTGCTACGAATTATATAGAAATGACATTGTATCAGGCAGGAGAAGCTGAAATTTAGAGTCACTACTGTTAGAAAAAATTGTACCAGTGTAAGCCAAAGGATGTTAAGCCACTGATAGTTGTTTTGGATGGGTTCACAAGCTGAGAATGACACTAGGTTGGGTTTTTTGGTTTTGTTTTTTTGAGGGAGGGCTGGGGATAGTGCAATGGGGTGGGTGGAAGAAGATTTGAGTTTTTTGGTGGTGTGTTACCAGTAGATCTGATTGCAGTACAGAATTTTCATGAAAACGGATAGGCTATTTAATTTTTAGTAGCAGAAATTTCTGTGACAGGAGATCCCAAGGGAGCCATATGTCTGCTTTGAGTTATAGGTATAGGGAAGTTCTGGTCAAACACTTCCCCAGACTCTTGTGTGCCAGCTGATGGTAGAAACAGAGGATGTGCAAAATGTCTCTGAACCTCTGCATCTGAAGGTTCCCGTTCTGCTTTCTATGCCTTCTGCACTACTCATGCAAAAAAGGAAAAAAAAACAACAAAAAAACTCCCCCAAATTTAAGCCTGCATGGTTTAGCATGGGTTTCAGACATCATACATAACTTTCAGATGCTTTTGTTGTAAGATTTCAGATACAGTGTTACAATGTCTTAATTCCCTCATGTTTGTTATCTTAAATTGTATACTACATAGATGTAGTTTAAAAGTTTTTGCCTCCAGATACTTCCTTTCTTATGGTAGCTGCACAAACAATTAGCATTGTATAGAAAGCTTTTTTTTTTTTACTTCATTAGTTTTTATAATTGATCTCTTATTTCTTCAAGTGGATAATGAGCAGAGCTATTCTTCCAATATATATTCATGTGTTTGACAATGAGTGGAACTGCTATGCTTAGTAAAGTTAAATGCAAGCAAATGTATGAAGAATGAATTCCAAAGTCTTGATGGGTAAAGGAAGGACTGATGGCAACTGCCTTCAATTCTGTAAATAAAAAGGCTTTTGGATAGGGAAGTGTTGGGAACAACTATGATACTATTTTTTTTCCTTTTCATGCTGGCATATTTTTGAAAGATAATGCGCAGGCTCTTGTTTAGTAACAGTGCACGTTATATTTGGGCAAGTAAAAGAAAACTGAAGTATATCAGTTTTATGAATTTCATTGTGGATTAAATGATTTATAGAGCCTCTATCAGGTAGAAGTAACTTATTGAATATCTCGGGGAAAAAAGATCAGCTGTACTTGACTTTCATAATGGTAAACTAACAGCATTAGAATGAAAGTACTAGAGGATGATGTGATTTATGAGAATACTTTTCAAGGAATAATCCTGTTAGAAGAGGTAGAGCTTGTTTAAGATATGGAGTCTGTGAAAATAAAATTGCTTTTTAAGAGATTGGGTTAGCAAGGAAACAGAGGGGTGTTTTTTTTCTTTTGTGTTGTTTTGGTTTTTTTTTTCCTTCTAATAAAATTTCCATACTACTGGCTTATTCTGATCTTACAGTTGTTTTTTTTTTCTGATGTTCACCTATTTGACCCAAAATGACCTATTTTAGTGAATTTGGTCTAGTAGGCATAATGCTGAGATGGAAAAGCTAATCTTGCCCTTTTTTTTTTTAGTAACTGAGAAGTCCTCTTTGCTCTCTGAATTATGGAACTATATGGAGTCTTGGAAAGTGCAAGTATAGTTGAGTTTTGTTTTATTTTTAGATTATATTTTTTTTCTTTAGGTCATCTTCATTACATTCTGTTTCACCAAAGTCATTCCGTGATCTTGTAATGGAAGAAGAAAAATGTATGAGTGCAAATAATTCACCTAGTACTGGCATCAAAAGAGGTGGATATAAAGGAACTGGGGATTCATCAATCCAAAACACCATAAGGTAAGAAAGCAGCATTTTCCTACTTGATCAACCATGATACAAGAACCACAATAACCTGTCTAAATTCTGCTGATGTACAAAAGGAATAAATTTGCATTTAAAATAAAATAATCCTGTAAGCATTCTTTTAATGATTCTGTTAATAAGATTTTATGAGTGGAGCGAGCACTCTTATGGATAGGAAACATAAAGACTAAAGTAATTTAATGCCAATGCTAAAATTTTGTTTGAGGTTTGAAGTGTTTGTCTCCATATTTATGGATGTATGTATGTGTGTATATATACACACACTTCAGGCTCCCCCCAAAAATGTGTGTCTGTGTACATTTATGTGTGCATGTATGTACAGGTAAACCTGTATTTTCTAGTTTCTGTAGAAATTGGATATCCTTTAGCATTCAGATATGGCATGCATGAAACAGCTTGCCTAGGAGTTTTTCTGTGTAACCATTGAGTGGATGAGTTTATTAAAATTCTGGAATTTTCTGATCTGGGTTTTCTTATAAGCTGACTTAATTGTTTAGGTGCCATTTTTCATGGATTACGATATCTTACTGAAATACTGATGCATTTGTTATGTTTGTGTATTACAATTACTGGAAGACTACAGTTCTATGGACAGAAATAACTTGTTCAAAGGTGCATGTTAATGATATGTCTAGTTATTAGGCAATATTGCTCTTTGGTCAAGTCGGTGTTTCCCTGGGAGAGAACTAGTATGCTTCCTATTGGAAGATAAAGAGCTAAATGAGGGCAGAAATTCAGGAACAGTGCAGGATGGTGTTAGAGGAGAGAGGTGGCAGGGATTTGGAGAGTGTGTGTGATGGCTGGGCATTCTTCAGGAACAGAGGGATAAAGCTGAAGTTATTGTGGTGAGTGGAGATGTAGGGATATGAAGCACAAGTTTGCAGAAAAAAATAGGTATCGTTAATTTTATTGCTAGCAGAATAATAAAGCTTTTCATCACATGGGTGATGGCAATGGCTGATGATAAGGGAATTTGCACAGGATGCTATTGCTAGCCTTGTCACAGCTGCTCTGTGATCTTCATTAAGTCAGTTCTTTTCCTTCTGCATTGCTCTGTCTAGTCTGCAGGATGGCCAGTCGACATGTTTTCAAAGTGGATTATTTGAGCTGAGTTCAAGCTGTCTGAAAATGATACATTAAGCTAGTGGGAGCCTAGATGACTAGATTGACTATAATCAGTTGGGAAAGGTGGCACTTCCAGAGCTATTTCAGGTTGTTTTGAACTGTGTCTGAAGATACTTATTTCTCTCTATTATGTATAAAGAGTCTAGGTGACTAGTTCATCCATCTGAAAGCTGGGAGTTGAGTTTTTTAGTTTGAAGAAATTTTATTCTTTGATTGTACACTTCATGTCACAGTAGGTTCTGATTTTTGCCTTTGGCATTCAAGAGCTATTTCTGGGAAGATTTATTATTGACACCCTTACCACTTCCTTTTTAAGAAAAGGAAATTGCATGTGCATCATCAGTTGGTGTCAGACTCACTGATGGGACACTGAAGATACTTGCGTGGTTTCTGTTCCTGCTTTGTCTTTTTTCTTTGGATAAACTGTGCAGTAATTAAAGTGACAATTTTTTTTAAATCTCTGGAAGAGGTTTTTTTGGTGGTTGCATAAACACTCTTCCATATACTGTCACCTTCCAATTTGTGCAACCCAAAAATATTCTGTAGATGAACCATGTCATGAATGTGGAGATGTGAACTGGATTTAGTCCAGGGGCAGATCAGTGCAAAAGCTGGGCTGTGTGGATATGGCTGCATTGTTTCCAGGGAGAGCTCAGCCTTGGGAGTTATGCTGTACAGCTGTGCATGTGTAGCTTGTACTCCAAGTTAAAAACATAGGCCTGACATGACTTAACCTTGTTGTGGCAGCCTGAGTTGTCTTCACTGTGTTACTCCAGGGAGCACTGAAAAGTCTTAGTGGAAACAAGTCTTTGTGGCTTCGCGTGGGAATGGTCTAGTTCTGGCATGGCTAATAATGAGCTAATAAGTAGTACATGACTCAAATGGCACAGCAAAACCCAAGGGATTCTGCAGGAGACCAGGCTTTGTGTTCCTTTTTTGAGAGCAGTCGTTAGATCAGGGAGGCACCAGACCTGAACTGGCTTCAGATGACCAAATCCTCAAGAAGCACTAGGGAGCTGAGTACTGGGACATCTTGGTGGCTGTGCAGGAGTCACGGCAAGTTCAGCCAACTGAGTTAATCAGGTTGTTTCAGTACTGATTATACTTGGCTGGTTTGTTTTCATGCAGAACCACTTATGTCTCTGCATCAGTCTTTTTCAAAACTTCCAGGTTTCCAGCTTCTATATTTTTGAGGCTTTTTTCCCCATTTTTTCTGTGTGTTCTAGTTTCCCGTCTGTTCCATTTCTCTTAGTTATTTTGATACCAGCTGAGGAATTAACCTAGCATGTTGAAATATCTGCAGTGGATTTAATATCTGGACTGAGTGCCTTGCTAGCAAGAAGCAAACATGTATATATGTATGTACAAACAGCTTCTAAAGATCTGAACTGCTTCCTATATTTTAAAGCCACATGTAATTTGAAGGAGATGACACAGGTATTGGAATGTATGTTTAGACAGATCACTAGAGTGTGCTGTGACACTGGAACTGTTCATTCCAGGTTTTGGAAAATTCTGTTCTGGTGGGGATTTTTTTGCTGTTGTTTGGGCTTTTTGGTTGGAGGGTTTTTTTTGTTTACAAGTTCTACTCTGGAAATAATTCCTTACCTGTTTTCAAACAGGTTTGTTAAGTATAGCAATAAATATATTTGTATTCATTTGTACCATTTTTTTGGATTGCGAGTGGGAAGAAATGCATAGCTGTCAAGTGGGCTGGGTAGGTGTTGGTTACTGTTAAATGTGCAGGAAGATGAGCATTACTGAAGCAGGAGGAAAAAGATAAGTTGAGAGATGACACCTGAATTTAGTAAGTTGTATGAACATGTATGAACATATTTAATGAATTAAACCAGAAAGCAAAAAATTGCCTTAATCTCCTCTTCTTCCTTCTTTTTCTCTGGTTCTCTTCTGGTTTTTGTTCTGTTATTATCTATGTTAAGTGCAGTAAAAGCTGGAAGTTGATTTATCTAGACTTCTAGTCCCCTGCTATTGTAATCATAGAATAATTTAGATTCTCTAGTTCACTCTCCTGGTCAGAGGAAGTCAAAACAGATCACATTGTTTAGGGCCTGTTCAGTTGAGGTGAATGTTTCCAAGTAGGAAGATATGCCAGCCTTTCTGGGCAACGTGTTCTAGTGTATGATCAGCCTCATAAAAGGATTTTTTAATTTTCCTTGTATCTGAGATTTCCTATTTTGCGTTTTGTCTGTTGCCTCCTAATCTATCACCGTGCACCTGTTAAGAAGATTCTTGCTGCACCTTTCCTCTACCCTCCAGTTAGGCAATTGAAGACAGCAATTATATCTCTCCTTTGCTGCCATCTTTTACAATTAAAAACACATTTCTTCTTGTCATGTGTTCCAGCCTTTAATCTTGGTTGCCCTCCTTGTTCCAGCCTGACAGCATCCATCCTTCTTGTATTGAGGAGCCCAAAACTGGGTATGATACTTTGTATGTAGAGTAACAAATGCAGCATAGAGGGGAACAATCACTTCCTGTGATTGACTGGCTAGTACAGTGTGCAGTTGGTTGCCTTTGCTGCAAGGGCACGTACTGATTCATCTTTGACTTGCTGCCAGCCAGGACTTTGCAGGTTCTTCCCTGCAGATTTGCTTTCTAGCCAGTCAGTTCCTGGCCTGTACTGCTGGGTGGGGCTGTTCTCTTCCAAAAAAAAATACAGGACTTTACACTTGCCTTTGAAATTAATGAGTTCCAATTTGACCATTTCTGCAGCCTCTTGAGGGCCTTTTGAATGGCAGCCTGGCATCCTGGGTGTGGGCTGCTGCACCCTCCCCACCCGCTCACCATCCATCTGTGGCCCTGCAGTGAGTGTGCTCCATTCCACCAAAGGTGCTAAACAGAATTGGTCCCAACATCAGTCCCTGAGGATTACCACTACTACTTGGTTTCCAGTTAGACTTTGTTCAGCCAGTCCACAGCCACTGAAGCCCTTCAATTCAGCCCATTTCCTACCCATTTTGTAGTCCATTTACTCAGTCCATATTTTTCAGACTGACTATAAGGATATGATAACAGAAAATGTCAAGGGCCTTGCTGAAGCCAAAGAACATGACATCCACTGCTCTCTGCTTGTCTGCAGAGTTTGTAATCCTATTACAGAAGGCAATCGGGTTGTTTGAACACAATTTGCCTTGTGTAATAAACCCATGCTGGCTGTTCCTACTCATATTCTTGTCCTACATGAGCTCAGGAAGCACTTACAGAAGGATTTGCTCCACAACTTTATCTGTGATAGAGATGAGACTGATCAGTCTTTAGTTTCACATATCCTTCTTCTTGAAAGTGGTTATAACCATTAGCTTTTTCTTGTCATCAGGAAATCTCTGGTTGGTTTTGTTTTTCTTCTTCCTAATAAAATTCCTTCTTTTTTGTTCTGCACATCCATCAGTTGTTTCAGCTCCAGATGAGCACTGGCTTTTACAACTCTGTTCCTGTGCACAGAAGTAGTTTTTCTATTTTCCTCTGGTGTAGACTCTCTCTGCTTCCACTGTTTATATGTGTCCTTTTTGAATTTGAAGTCTGTCTAGAGGTGCCCATTCATTCCTGCCAACATTCTGCCGAACTTTCTTAAGTTAAGGCACATTGAAATGATCTGATTTTATGTTTGGAGGAGGCTGTCCCTGTGTATCAGAAATCAGTCCAGATACTGTCTATATGAAGTGTAGTCATTCTCCCTTGTTCTTTCCTTTGGAAGGTTAGAGATAATTTTTATTCTCTCAGATGATGATTAGTGGAAGACTCAAGATCAGTTACTTTTCTCTGTGTCTGTGACAGTTTAGATTATTCTGCCTTGAACCTTAGAGACCAAAACTGAAAGCTTGTTCAAATAAACTTTGCCTGGTGTAGTATATGTCAGCAACAGTATTTGTTTCAAAGAGAAACAAACTTGATGTTTTTTTCCTAGCTACATACTTCTGATTTCTTATCATGATTAATAGACCCTGGATTCTCCTTTTTCTCTTTAAGCTGAAAAACTCCCATTTTTACCAAAGATAAAACAAGGGAAAAAATGTACATGATACTGATTTTTCTACCTTTTTTCCATTTTAAACTATTTTTCAACACCTATGGAAAAAAACATTATATGTTAATGATGTTAAAGTAAAGGAACTGCAGCTATTTAGATTCTCAGTCTGCATAATGGTACAGTAAATTTTACCACTCTTGCTATGGAGCTGTGTCAGGTCTTTCAAAGCTCTGGAGTAGCTTTTATCTGAAAATGTCCAGGCTGGAGAGTACCACACCCTTTTGGTTTCATGCCCTGGCAGCTGTTGCTGTAGGTATTTTTTTTTTTTTCTCTGAGCAGCTAAATTTGTGTTCGTTCTGTTATTTGAGTAGTTGGCTGTTTAGTGGGCAAAATTATGTTTTGTGACAAAAAGCTGGGCATGGTTCATTTAAATGCTATTTCTGATGACGGATGTTGCATTTCAGATTTTTTGAGCTCTTGCCCTCATTGCTTAGCAGTAGGAATCATGGTTCTTGTTGTCCTTGGAACTGTGTTCTGGAGAAAATATTCCAGGCAGAGAACTTTGCAGTTACTGGGACTCTTTTTAGTCTTCTATATATTTTTCCTCTTTTCCAAGAGTTTGTGGCCACTTACAGAGGATTACCAAAGTCTTAAAGAAAATTGAAACTGATATATTGAAATACCAACACCTTTAGAGTTTTTTTACAATACCATAGAGTAATTTTTAAAAGTCTGGTAGCATTTCATAGTAGGCTGTAACACTGTTTTTAAGTTCTGGAAATTGCAAAAGTTGCCAAAGGTATTAAATAACAAGAATAAACCCCTCTCTTTATACTGATATTGAATTTTTCTGACAAGTATACTTGTCTCTTAAAGCCTACAATATACCAAATGTATATGCTCTTTCTGTTGAAAGATTAATATTTTACAATTGAATAAAATGTCTTCCTTTTGGAAACTCCATTAATATTTCAGGATTTTATTTTTCAAGTCTGTTAACACTAGTTTTATGCTGTCCTTATGAATGTGGGAGGTGTTTGCTGGAGTGTGTACAGAAAATTCATGATTGCTGGGCTTAAACTTGAGGAAATAACTTGCTATTGTAGCACTGATTCTTCTACATGTAATGCTTAATTTTGAATACAGGACAGTTTGAGTTTGTTTAATTCTGAAGACATGTTCTTTTCATATTAATTGCAAACGTTTATAGTCAATGTTGTTAGTGCGTAAGTCAGTTGACTATTTTACATGTAAAAACCCCCATTTTTTTATTAAAGCATATTTTATTTCAAATGCTCAGATGTTAAGAAATGCTAGAATTAATACCCAAGCTGAAAAATCTATTAAATTCTGGTAGTCAGGAGAGAGCATCGATGTGTCCTCTAGTCACAGTACCACACTTAAAAGACAAATTCAGCATGGCATCCTAATGCTTTGTTTTAGGAAAACCCTTCACATCTTTGCCTACAGTAGATTTGTACTTTAGAGAACGATGTACGAGAATGCTCTGTCAGTGACTTTTGCTCTGCTTTCCTACCTTTTCCCAGGTGCATCACCAGAAGTAGCCCAGGTCTGGAAGACCATGTTCTGGATTCTCCACAACTGGAAAGTCCTAAGTAAGTTTGACAGGGGCTTAGGTTCTGGAGCTTGTTTTCTGTGTGTTGTGCTGACCTTGTTCTTGATGATACCTCATAATGTCATTTGGGTTTTTTGCAGTCCTTGGTTAGCAGCATCACCAGCTAGTTCTCCTGTGATAGCACCTGTCATGTTCTCAGCTATCGTAGAGGAGGAACGCCAGCAAGAAGCTGCTCTTATTAGGAGCAGAGAAAAACCTTTGGCTTTGATCCAGGTAAAGTGCTGAGATACTGCAACTGTGAAAAAATGCAAGAAGTTTCCAATGCCTGTTCAGGGATCAGTTTTTAGGATTAGTTATGTATTAGTATTATTTTCATAATTATAATTTAATAATAACTTCACATTGCTGTTTGATAAGGTAGGCCTATATTAAAGTCATATTGACTACTGAGTCCATGATTAATTCATTCACAATATCAGAGAACAGTTGAGATTGGAAGGAACCTCTGGAAATTGGCTAGTCCAAACTCTTGCTCAGAGCAGGGTCAGTTAGAGTAGGTTGCTCAAAGCTGCACCCAGGCAGCTTTTGAGTATCTGCAAGGATGGAGACTTCATGGCCTCTGGAAAACCTGTTCCAGTGTCTGATCACTCTCACGGTAAAAAAGATTTTTATATTTAAATACAATGTTCTGTATTTCAGTCTGTGCCCATTGCCTGTTCTCCTTTCTCTGGGCACTGCTGAGGAGAGCCTGGCTCAGCTGCCTTTATTCTCTCTCATCAGATACTTACACACTTTGATAAGATCTTCCTAAACCTTCTCTTCTCCATGCTAAACAGCTGCAGCATGCTCAGCATCTCCTCATATATCAGATGCTCTAAGTTCTTAATCATTTTTGTGTCCCTTCACTGGACTGTCTCTGATATGTCCATGTCTCTCTTGTACTGGGGAGTCCAGAAGTGGACCCAGAACTCCAAATGTGTCTCCCCAGTGCTGAGTGGAGGGAAAGGAGCATGTATCTCAATTTGCTAGCAGTGCTGTCCCTTGTAGAGCACAGGAGGCTGTCACCCTTCTTTGCCACATACTCACCTTGTCCACCAGGACCCCAGATCCTTTTATGCTAAGCTACTTTCCAGCCCAGTGTGTACTAGTGTTTGGGATTATTCTTCCCAGGAGCTGGACTTCATATTTCCCTCTGAACTTCATGAGGTTCCTCTAAGCCCATTTCTCCAGCATGTCTGGGTCCCTCTGAGTTGCACCACAACCATCTGGTATATCAGACACTCCTTCTAATATGGTATTGTCTGCATCCTTGCTGAGCATGCACTTCATCCCATCATACAGGTGATTAGTGAAGAATTTAAACAGAACAGGCCCTAGTCTTGGTCTCAGTATTGGTGCTTGTGAATGGCCTCCAGCTGGACTTCATGCCACTGATCACAACCCTCTTGAGATCACCAGTTTAGCCAGTTTTCAGTCTCCACTTATATTGTCTGTACTCAAGCTTGTCCCCTTAAGCTCTAATCTGTACTTAAGCTCTACCTCTTCCCTAAAGAGCAAGGTAAGAGTTACTGGTAAGTAGCTGTTCAGATCCTCCATGCCCTCCTTGAAGGAAGGAATGGCATTTGTTTCCTTCCAGTCTGCAAGAACCAACCCTCATCACTATAACCTTTCAGATATTTCTGAGAGTGGGCTTGCAGTCATATTGGCCAGCTCTGATCTCAGGGGCCTGGGATTGCTGAAGGCTGATCTTGTCTCTAAAGACCAAGATGAAGGCAGCTGTTAGTTCCCCACCTTTTTCTGTGTCTTTTGTCATTCAGCAGTGGGCAGATGTCATCTTTTTGTTTGCTGTAGAAGCCTTTCTTGGCCTTTGTATCCCTTGCCAGATTCAACTCCAGATGGCTTTGACATTACTAATTCTGTTCCTCTGTGCTAAGGCAGCATTTTACTTCTAGATCACCTTTTTCTGCTTCCACTTCCTGTAAACTTCCTTTTTGTTTGAGTTTTGTCATGAGCTCTTTTTTCATCCATGCAGGCTTCCTGCCACTCTTGCTTGACTTCCTGCTCATTGCCATGGAACATGTTTAAGCTTGGAGGTTGTTAAAGTCAACCAGCTGTCCAGGACACCTCTTCTTTCCAGGCCCATCTCCCATTAATCTTTTCCAATCAGATTCCCCTGAACGGGTTGGAGTCTTCTCTTTTGAAGTCACAGGTTTTCTGGTTCCCATCTCTTGGGATCTTGAGGTCTACCATCTCATGGTCATTGTAGCCAAGGCTGCCCTTGAACTTCTCATCCCTGACCAGTCCTCCTTAGTTCATATATATGAGATTCAGCAGAGCGTCCCCCTTCATCAGCTCCTTGGTCATCTGTATTAAGAGTTTTTCACCAATGCAGACTTCCTGGAGTGCTTGTGCTCTGCTGTGTTGCCTTTCTAGCAGATATTAGAACGGTTCAAGTTTCCCTTGAAGAGCAGGACCTGCAAACATGAGGTTTCTTCAGGTTGTCTGAAATGGGCCTCATGTGCTATTTCTTTCTGGTTAGGAGGTCTGTAGCAGTCAGTCACTCGGGACCAGTAAAGCCAGTTCATAACCATGCTACCAGTGTAAATGTAAATCTGACACTGACATACATGTTTTTTTTGACTTGCAGATTGAGGAGTGTGCTATTCAAGATTTATTAATCCACTATGAAGCTTTTGACAACCCTGATGAATTTGTGACTGTTGAAAGGGCTCCTCAGGGACCTATAGCAGCACCTATGTGGAACAAGCACTAATTCATACTCTTCACAGTCCATGTTGTATGTGCACCTCTAAAGTTCTAATTCTTGTTACAAGTGGAATGGGACTGGAAGAACGGGAACTATGTAATTTTTAACATCAGCATTAAAACACTGCACATAATCACTAGGTATTTGTTAGAGAGAATGGAGATAATTTGTTCACAGTGTCCTTTACCCACATATATATGTATGTCTTGAGACAATTTCTTTAACAAGACATTATTAGTAATGTTACATGAAGCTTTAGATTGGAAATGCATTTGCTAATCTTAAATTGTGAGGGTTTTTTGTTAAATTCACAGGTGGCTGAAAATTGAGTGCTTATTTTGTGATTTAATGTGGAAATGAATGTGCAGAATTAGACATCTTTACAGTTTGGGGTGGGTGTGTTCTTCAGAGCTTTCTGGCAAATTGGGAATATTGGAAAAAGTTTGTGCTTGAGCTTAATGTAAAAGTGCAGTTTGATAATGCAGTTTTCCTGAAGTGATGTGTAAGTGCTGGCTCTCTGATTGTTGCTGCCAGTGCTTTTTACTGTCATGCACCACACCTGTGCTGTACCTGAGTGCCCTGCCATTGCCTGCTCTCAGTTCAGTTGTGGATGTTTTGTCACTGTTGTGAGAATGGCTTTTGAGCAGTCAGCTCTGTTGTGAAGTAAAGCACAGTCAAATAGAATTTGGTGGCACTTAATGAGCTCATCTATAGTCTTATTCTGATAAATATGGTACAGTTTTGAACCACTGTGTTTTAAGGTACAGTTCACTTGAAGTGCTGAGGAAATAAAAGATCTGTGTATTTGTCGTTAAAGCTGTGGGGATGAATGCTTGACTGTGGAGTTTGCAAACACCTGACCTTCAAAGATGATCATAGGTGGCTTTCAATATTGTGTGTTCCAAAGTTCTCTGTGCCTGGTTTAAACAAATTAATATGTATATATTAAAAAAAAAAAAAAGTAAAAAAAAAAGTAGCCTTATCTACAATATTCTGTCTAGCTTGCCTGTTTGTATAGGTGTGTTTGAACTTGTGTTTTTTCAGTAGTGTCAGTACTCAAACTCTGGAAAACTGGAATAGAGAGAGCTACAGAAGATGAATGTAGAGAACTAATCACTGTGTGATAAAAGAGTTGAATCTTGAAAAAAAACAATGTAGATAATGTCTAATGGTTTCAAGTCAAATTACACCAAAAAATCCCCCACAAAAATTGTAAACAAATGGCAATAAACCTTGATTTACACAAACTTAGTATATTTTCATGTGCTGCGTATATATAATAGACACTTAAGGTAACTGTAGAGTAATCTGAATGTATTTATTTTAACTATGAAACAGGAATGAACCATAGGCATTTTGAAGCCTCTCCCCATATGTCAGTGCCCCTGTTATCTTTGTCATCCTTTGCTGGGCTCTCCAGTATGTCCATGCTCACCATGAGTGTTATTTTACCAGATGTCTTCTGGAAAATGTTTTTGAGGTATTTTAAGAGTTTTCAACCCTCAGCAATTCTCTTTATGTGTGTTTACTATATAATAGTAGAGCAATATTCATCTAGTGTAGTCAATTGAGACTTGTGACTCACTTCATTCAGAGGTAGGTGGGTGCCTGCTGGTTTTAATGATCTTTGGAAATGTATCTGTGGACATTACACTGCTTTTTTCTCTTAATGGATTTTCAGACCACCTCCTTCAACATGATGTAACTTTTTTTTTTTCAATCCTACTTTTTTGTTTTAGTCTATCATAATTCCTAAGGCTAAAGAAATCAGTGTATCTTAACTGTATAGGTAGATAGAAGTATAACCATTAATCTGGATAGAGATCTTATATGTGTCAGCTGAGTGAATATTCATATTTTTATTTCTTCTGGTTGTTTTTCCTAGAAAAACAAAAGTCCCACAGGGAGATTTTTCCTAGGTTTTGTAACTTCCAAAAGTGCATTTATGTGCAGCAGAGATATTCTGAAACTGTAGTTCACTTTGTTACTATCAGGGATCCACACCCATCCAAGCTTTATATGAAGAAAAATAATTTTTTTTTTGTTCATGTGACTCCTCTTCTGCACCCAGTCTACAAAAACACCATTTTTGTAGCAGCTTTTGGATACCTGCATGGACTCACTTTGCACTAATGCTGCAACACTAGGAACCTCAAAGGCCTTGTCTGGTGGAAGGGACTTGAGTGTGAAGAAACAAGAATCTCCTGGAGATGAAGACAGTCCTCAGATGAGCTGTCTTTGTTCTTCCAACAAAGATTTTTCCTTTTTTTCCCCCTTGTTGGTGGTTTTGTTGTGGTTTTTTTTCCTCCTTTTCCTCCCTTTTTTCTCTCTCTTAAATAAGAAATGGAGCAGAGTTTTGCAAGGGCTTTCAGGTAAGATTTAGTAGGAACTAATACTAATATATTATGTGGATACAAGTTGAACTCTGCTCTGTAAGTCAGCCTTGAAAAATTTACCCAAGTTTGTCAAGGTGTTGCTTAAACCATGTTTTTTTCCCTGTAATTTGAGTAACTGAAGTGCTAACAGTTTCCTGTTTTTGTGCAATCTGCATGGATTTCTGCCACAGCCTGAAGATGAAGTTGGGTCACTGGGTAGGTGCTAGATGACAAAGCTCCTTTTATAGTCAGCAAAGTGTTGGGCAGTCGGGTCAAGGGACCATGAAGGTTTTGGAGTGGGGTCCTGAGGACTAGTCATTGGAGTTCTCCCTAGGCTCTGGTGCCTGCCTTGGCTGGGTCTCCACAAGCTCCATTCAGAGCTGAGACACTTGACATGTGAAGGTGCCTGAATTTGCACCTCTCAGCCAAGAGGCAGAACTTCTTGGTTTATGTTTTTTATGGGAGCATTCATCAGTTTGTCAGATGCAAAAGCTTTGTGCAGGTGAGCTACCAATGGATTGCTGTTCTAGGAGGATGCTTTTGACTGGAAAAGTCCCATTAAAATCCCATCTATAGGATCAGTAATCTCACAGAGCAGGATTCTGAGCAAGGAGAGTAGTGTTCTTGTTCAACTGTAGCTAAGGGTTTTGAGGGGAAATGTGATCCAGGAAGACCACGTGGTCAGAGTTTAGTGATGGTTCAGAACAAATAACCACACTTTAGTCTTTGATCTCAATTTAAATGAAGTCTTTGTATTTTAAAGCAGTTCTGCAGACCAGTATAGTTTTAATTTTAGGGGGTCAGTTCTTCCAAATCTTGCATGGGCTTTCCATGTAGCAAAGGGAATGAAGCTGTTAAAAGCCTGGCAGTGGACTTTGCTTTTCTCTCATTTCCATAAAGGACATCACATACCTGAAAAAACAGATATGCAAGCAAACAAAAAGCACGTTTATGTAGGAACACACTTAAAATGCAAGCCCACTGCATTTGCTTTCAAGTAATAACGTACAGCTGGGGAAAACCAGGAGCTCTCCTATCCTAATAAAGAAAATTGGCATTTTCATGAAACATTCTCAGATAGAAAGTAAGCAGGGAAAACTGACCCAAAAGCTTTTTTTTTTTTTTTTTTTAATTATTTTTTAATGCTTTTAGGATTTCTTGCCTTTTTTTTTTTTTTTTCAACCCTGTCCCTCAAAAGTTTGCTCCAGGAAGATAATGGGGAATGTGACACCTGAGGCTGGATACTCAACTAACTTCTCACAGTGATAAACTGTTTATAGATCTCTGTGTCCTCAGACTGAAGTATCGTTAAAAAGTAGATGAGTCTTTCTTCCTCACCTAGTCATTTCTCTGACCTGTGATTCTGCAGGAATATGTCACGCACGTTTGTCAGCCAGTGAACCCTGACTACAAGGAAATAGTTGCCTGTCTCATCAGTTATGCAGTTTGATGTGGGAGGATGCCAGATGCCCTTTGCTTTAAGCACAGCAGTTGGATCTGCTACGTGAGCCTGGCCATAATTCCCATACAGTAGGTGAAGAGGTCATGAGAACTGCAGGATGGATCCCAGCTACCTGCTCCTGCCCACCTCTTTCCAGCCGTTGCGATTCACCAGCTC
Source organism: Chaetura pelagica (assembly GCF_000747805.2). Taxonomy (NCBI): domain Eukaryota; kingdom Metazoa; phylum Chordata; class Aves; order Apodiformes; family Apodidae; genus Chaetura; species Chaetura pelagica. Next base: position 1,004,594 of record NW_009952048.1, read on the forward strand.
TGACTGTTTTGCAATGTGACTGAGCTTCTAGGGCTATTTTCTGTCTGGTACTCTAGGTTTATTTTGAAGGGCACCCTACCTCCTCTCATATATGTCATTAATGGCAGGAGAGCACTTCATGGTGAGAACTGTTCTTGTGGCCATCTGGTGCCACAATGCCTGAACAACAGGTCATACATTAGCAAAAAGAAAAAAAACATAAAGTTGCCTTGTGTTTTCCTTATGCACATGTACAGGTAATTTTTGTTTATCCTGCCTTCTGTGTGCTGCCTTTACTGCAGTGGAAGGGAAGAATATACAGGATCTTCCCACTGGATGTAGTTTAAGATGTTTGCAAGACACAGTGCCCACGTTTTTGCATACTGTGAAGATGTAACTGAGGTGTGAGGGTGTGAGCACAGGGGTGTTCAGGATCACATCTCTGTATTACACAAATAGCTGGTGGCATCAGGGCTGAAGGAAAATGTGAGTCTGTGCATGTGTGTGTTCCTGTAAGTCTTAGTTTGATTTTTTTTTTTTTTTGCAGTTGTAGAGTTGAATTATATTGCACCACTTCAGCAAATAGAGTTAGTGTTATCTCTGCTCTCCATCTGTATGTACTGAGCAGTGGTGAACCTTTTCATCTGAACTGTCTCTGTGCTTTGCAAATGTTAACAATTAAGCCTCACCATATTTGTGAGGTGTACAGTAAGGGTGAACTTTTATCCAGCTTCCAGGTGGTAGCTGTCAATGTACAAGTAATGTACAAGTTGGTTAGTCTAAGGTTAAGCAGTAAATTTATGGTCATGTCCTGGAGGAGAATCTGGAAATTTCTTCTATTTACCCATTCCAGCCCTGTGTAGAGCCTGTAGCTTTTCTGAGATTAGCTATGTAAAAATTCCTCTTAACCAGGACTTCCTCTCTTTTTCTGACGCTCTTTCTGAAGTGAGTGGCTCTGCTGCCAAAACACGTTCCTCTGGGCAGCCTGTTCCTGTTCTGAAGGGGCTGGTCAGGTTGTATTTATCTTTTTGGTTGGTTGCCAAGTTCATGAGCAATTGATAGTCTTGTAAACTAATGTTTTTGTAGAAAGTGCTTGGCATGCCATTGACAAATCTATGATATGATTGTTGCCAGTGAGTTTTAGTGTGATGATTTCACTCTAAATAGGGATGGTTAACTAGTTGGATGGTGATGAATTCCCTGGGGGAAGGCAGACTAATGTGAGGCAGGAGCTGCATTGAGTAGTAACCTTTGCCACCTGTTTGGGCCGACTATGACGTGTCTGAGGGTGAGCTGCAGAGAGAAGAAAATTGAGTCCACGTCCTATGCAGTTTCTCATTGATGGTATAATAGTAGTTTCTAGTTTATCTTCTATATGTTTCTATGGATTGTTTTTCATTACAACTTCAATTCATCTCTATGTTAAATGTATTATCTTAGTATTATCAAGAAAAGAAAAAAGCAAAGAGAAAGTAAAGATTTTCATCACAGTTTGTAATAACCTCAACATGAGTATTTCCCTCCAGGTGTTTAACAGGCAGCATTTTTCAGCAAAGAGGAGTAAGAACAGGCAGTATCTTTTGAGTCTCTGAAATGTTCCCTAGCAAATCTAGGAAAGTTCTGACCTAAAATTCCTGTCATTTAAAACAATGAAATAAAAATGTTTCCCAATAGATAAGCTGGAGGGTGGAGGGCAGTAAAAGAGAGAGGGAAATGGCAAAACAGTGTAATATAAATAAAATTGCTTGGGGGATAAGGAATATGGTTGCTTTTCAAAGTGTGTGGTGTTCTTGGATGTGTGTGAGCTTTCAGAGCATCCTATCAGGGTTGTGCAGCGGTGCAACCAGAGGTGGAAACTGCACTCCCAGGGCTTTCTGTCTTCTGGCTGATTGTGTAAAAAATGAGGTTTTGGCTGGAATTTTTGTGAGTTGCAAGCTGTAATTGTTTATACTGCCCTATATTTATTCTCATGTTACAATTTTCAATCTTTTCTTTCCTAGAAACAAGAAAGCCAACTTTTACTCAGTCCTTTTCTCCCTGCTCCTTTGCAGCTTCATAAGGAGCAGCAATAATGAAGGTGTAGTGTTGATAAAGCTTTAGTGGGCAAGGAGATATGAAGATATGTAGCTATACTGTGCGATGTAGATTTATCCTGTGAAGTGCTATTGGCTGTTAGAAATGCACCAATTGCTGCAGAAATTGTAACCATGGTGCTTTAACCGTAAATGGCAATGACAAAATGTGTATGTGCACAAAGAATTATGATGTTCCCATATGAAACACTTCCCTGCATACCAGCCATTAAGCTGTGCATTTTTAAATGTTGTTCAGAGTCTGAAATTACCAGCTTAATTTCAGTAATGTCCAAGTTCATGTAGATATGAAGCTGAATTTAATTTCTCCTGGGTTGAGCTTTTATATCTCATGTATCTTAAAGCATGAGCAACTCCCCTGCTTTGATGATAAATAGCTTATTAAGGGGATGAGATTTTTTAAAAATTAAAAAAAAAAAAAGGAGCTTTATTGAATAATATTTTCACTGAGTACTGCAAAGTACTGAAAACAGTTGGAAAAAACCCCAGCCAGACCAGAGGCATCGTGACTGCACTGGCTCTCAAACATGCCATTCTCCTTGTGACTGTAGTGCCTTGGCACAGCACTGCAGTGCTGGGTGTTTCAAATTGGCTCTGTCAGTTGATGAATATTTTAGTAGTTTTCTTCTGAAAGCTGTGATGCTTTCAGTCTTAAACACAGGAGGTGCTTGCTAGTTCTCACAGGACTGAAGCAAAGGGGTCAGGCAAAAGTACGATGGTGTATCAAGGGGCTGTTCCTGCCTTGGGCGCACAGTACAGTCTATTCCCACCACAGCTTCATAAATCTAGTAATTTTTCTGGTTTCTTCTGGCTCAAGTGATAGGCAGTAGTGGTGGTATAGTGCAACAAAGTTTTTAAGTCCCTTATAAAATAAAGATAACTGCTGATCTGGGGCAAACTTTTTTACAACATGAAGTCACTTTTTATAATGTTACAAGTTTCCATGGATACATCTTTACTAACATGCACCTTGCAAGATGCTTAGATATTTCTAGGCCTGCGCAGCAGCCCTTGGTGCAGATTTCATTATCTACCCCTGAGCTTGCTGAGATACAGAACCATGGAACAAAATCACAGAATCATTCAGGTTGGAAAAGACCTTTAAGATCATCAAGTCCAACCATTAACCTAACACTACCAAGTCCAGTGCTTAAACCATGCTCCCAAGCACCACATCTGCACATCTTTTAAACGCATCCAGGGATGACCACCTCCCTGGGCAGCCTATTCCAGTGTTTGATCACCCTTTCAGTGAATAATTTTTTTGCAAATATCTAATCTAAACCTCCTGTGGTGCAACTTGAGCCCATTTCCTCTTGTCCTATTGCTTGTTACTTGGGAGAAGAGACCAACTCCCTACAACTTCCTTTCACTCCTGTGGCAACTTGGGCTGAGCACAAAAGGGGGTTAGAAGTGCAAGTTACAAGGACTGTTTTCTGGTTTTGAACAAAGAAGGACCGAATGTTTTCCTTCTGATAGTGTCACCTTGATAATGGTTTTTACTTCTGTTCTTGTTTGTATAGGACTGTGTTCCTATATGTCAGCTGCATTATTTATATGTTCACACATGCATGTACACACAAGTGCAGCCACAGAAGCCTTCCATGAAATTCTAGTTGAGATCTCCACTGGCTGTAAGCTGAGCCACAGTTAGAAATGCTGTTGGAAGGCATGGGCAGGCTTAAAGCCACCACAGGTAGTATGAAAATGCTATTATTTGTCATATGCTGGCAGCTGATACTCATCCTGTGATCACAATGGTATGGAATAAAATTACAGAATCATCGAGTGGTTGAGGCTGAAGGCTTGACCCTCTCCAGTGTGTTAATGTATTTCTTGTACTGAGGCTCCCAGAAGAGGACACAGCACTCCAGGTGTGGCCTCCTCAGTGCTGAGTAGAAGCGGAGAGTCTCCTCCCTCAACCTCTTGACAACACTCTTCCTAAGGCAGCACAAGAGGCTGCCAACTTTCTTTGCCACACGGGCATGTTGCTGGCTCATGTTCAACCTGGAGTCCACGAAGGCCCACAGGTTCTTTTTCTGCCAAGCTGCTTTCTGACCTGTCAGCCCCT
>NW_009952048.1:1008782-1055735 GCF_000747805.2 Chaetura pelagica
CCCTGGCAGCTCATTTCTCCAGGCTGTTGAAGTCCCTCTGGATGGCAGCACAAATCTCAGGTGTATCAGCCACTCCTTCCAGGGAGGTGACACTGCAGCCTTGCTGAAGGTGTCTCTGCCTCATCATCTGGAGACCTCAGGGTGAACCTCTCATTTGTCTTCTTTTTCCAGGTGTGTTGAACATTTTTGTGACCTTTGTGGAGACTGATTTTTAATTATTTTTTTTTTTTAAAATCTTAAAATTGGTGATAAAAATACTCTTCTTGCCCCTAAGCAAGAACTGAAGCCTCCAGCCTCCATGCCTTGTCTTATCTTGCCAGTGGTCAGCATAGAGCTGTCTTCTCCTTTGGCCTTTCTGTCACATGGTGCTAGCAGTCAAAATGGCAACATCTGTAGTCTAGGAGGTCCCCCTTTGCAAACTAGTTTTCTTGCCAACAGAAAATTAACTGTCCATGCCTTTGGACTCTCTAGGAACGTTTAAGAAGCAAGCTTTCCATTTTGAGTGCTCAGAGGCTGCATTCCAGCAGTGGATCTTTGAAGTGGAATGGTCTTTGCAGGGTTTTTGCATTTGCCTGGCTGGGTTCTCCTGGAAGGACTGCAAGATTACAAAGTAGGGAAATATTTTGAAAAATCAACTTAGCTCCTTTAGACTTCTGCTTCACAAGCTTTTTGTATGGAATAATCATTATCAGCTTTGACTTATGTGGTAGTCATGGCTACGTGGAAGTAACAAACTTATGAATTCTGCTGTGTAACACACACCTGTCAACTGTGGATGGTTTATCATGGCCAGAGAGAACACTGATGTTCACTAAACTATGATGTATGGATCATGACATGTTTTTTTTTTGGTTCATGTTCCTTGTTTGTTTTGTTGTCCCAAACCCTCAAATGAAGTTGCAGATGAGAAATGAGAGGTGTGGAGACATCTGCTCTGCTTAGGATTGTGTATTGGCAACAATCTTCCCACTTAAGTTAAATGAAATAAAAAATGGTTAACTGAAGTAAGAGTAGGATTGAGCTATGCCTTACATTATTATAAATATTTGTATGCTAATTTTCAGCAAGGGTGATGGCATCAACAGATTTTTGTTGGCAATGTCACTGTTTCATCTTTGTCAGTTCAGGCATTTGGGAAGAGGCAGGAGCAGTTCCATGTTTTCATTCTGTAAACATTACTAGCAGCTCATAGCAGATGGCATCAAGGGAGAGTGCAAACACATTGAAAGATTTAACATATAATAATAGCTGATATTCTTTTATTTATTGGGAACTAATTAATAAATGTCCATTCTGGCAGAAGGAAGTTTTTATGAGTAGGTATTTAACATGTCTTTAATTAAATCATTAAATGTGGCATCACAAAGCTCAGGGTTGTATGTTTGTGATACTGCTTTCAACTCTGGAGCAATTTGCTGGCATCCAACAAATTAAAGGATTGGCTTTTTGGCTTTTACTCTTGTCTAAATATTTCTAACATATTTAATTTTTTTGTGTTATAGAGAGGTATATAGAATCATAGAATCATAGAATCTTAGGGGCTGGAAGGGACCTCGAGAGATCATCTAGCCCACCCCCCCTGCCAGAGCAGGGTCCCCTAGAGTACATCACACAGGAACTCATCCAGGTGGGTTTTGAATGTCTCCAGTGAGGGAGACTCCACAACCTCCCTGGGCAGTCTGTTCCAGTGCTCTGTCACTCTTACAGTAAAAAATTTTTTTCGGATATTCACCTTGAACCTCCTATGCTCCAATTTGCACCCATTACCCCTTGTCCTATCACTGGTCATCACTGAGAAAAGCCTAACTCCGTCCCCCTGACACTCACCCCTTACATATTTGTAAACATCGATGAGGTCACCCCTCAGTCTCCTTTTCTCCAAGCTAAAGACACCCAGCTCCCTCAGCCTTTCCTCATAAGGGAGATGTTCCACTCCCTTAATCATCTTCGTAGCTCTGCGCTGGACTCTTTCAAGCAGTTCCCTGTCCTTCTTGAACTGAGGGGCCCAGAACTGGACACAATACTCCAGATGTGGCCTCACCAATGCAGAATAGAGGGGGAGGAGAACCTCTCTTGACCTACTAACCACACCCTTTCTAATGCACCCCAGGATGCCATTGGCCTTCTTGGCCACAAGGGCACATTGCTGGCTCATGGTCATCCTCCTGTCTACCAGGACCCCCAGGTCTCTTTCACCTACACTACTCTCCAGCAGTTCAGCCCCCAACCTTTACTGGGACATGGTGTTGTTCTTCCCCAAATGTAAAACTCTGCACTTCCCCTTGTTGAATTTCATCATGTTTCTCCCCGCCCAACTCTCCAACCTATCTAAGTCTCTCTGAATGGCAGCACAGCCTTCTGGTGTGTCAGCCACTCCTCCCAGCTTAGTGTCATCAGCAAACTTGCTGAGGGTACATTCTATACCCTCATCCAGGTCGTTGATGAAGATGTTGAACAACACCGGTCCCAGTACCGACCCCTGTGGGACTCCACTAGTCACACACCTCCAACCAGATTCTGCCCCATTGACTACAACTCTCTGACTCCTTCCTTTCAACCAGTTCCTAATCCACCTCACTTCCTGATCACCAAACCCATACCTGATCAACTTTTCTACAAGGATGCTGTGGGAGACGGTGTCAAATGCTTTACTGAAATCAAGATAAACCACATCTACCGCTCTACCATCATCTATCCACCTAGTAATTTCCTCATAGAAGGCTATGAGGTTAGTCAAACATGATTTACCCTTGATAAAACCATGTTGACTGCTCTTGATGACCCCCATGTCCTTGATGTGCCTGGAGATAGTGCCAAGAACAAGTTGTTCCATCACCTTTCCAGGGATGGAGGTGAGGCTGACCGGTCTATAGTTACCCGGGTCCTCCTTCTTGCCCTTCTTGTAGACTGGAGTGACATTTGCTATCCTCCAGTCCTCAGGCACCTCTCCTGTTGCCCATGACTTACTGAAGATGATGGAGAGTGGCCTAGCAATGACCTCCACCAGCTCCCTCAGCACCCTTGGGTGCATTCCATCCGGATCCATTGATTTATGGATGTCCAGATTACTCAACTGATCCCTAACCCAATCCTCATCTACCATGTCAAACTCTTCCTCTATCTTGACTTCTTCTGGGGCTATATGAATCTGGGGCTCATAGGGAGACCCTGCAGGAGTGAAGACAGAGGCAAAGAAGGCATTCAGCACCTCTGCCTTCTTTATATCCTCTGTCACCAGGGCTCCCACCTCATTCCTCAGTGGGCCAATATTGCCTCTAGTGCTAGTTTTGCTAGCTATGTATTTGAAAAAGCCCTTTCTATTATCCTTAACCTGACTTGCAAGGTTAAGTTCCAAGGAGGCCATTTTATGATAAATATGTCATTTTATGATAAAAATCCCATTTCAGCTTTGTTTCATGACCTGCTGCTAGTGCTATGAGCTGTCCTCACCTCTTTGCCACCTAGCTTGACTTCTGCAAGTATCATGACCACTTACCCCAGTGTCCTTGGCTGCATTTTTGTATTCTGGCTTTTCAGAAAGAGCCTTGTCTCTAATGGTGGCTCTGATTTCTTTCTCTCTCGTAACAATTCTGGTTAGATTTTTGTCAAGCAGACATTTGGTTTAAGATGTTCTTTCCATGTATTTCTTGCCCATCTGTTGATAATGAAGCTGATGTGCAATCCAGCAGCTCACTGCCTTTTGCTAGAGTGGTACTTGTGCTCTTTCTGGCTGATCTCATGCTGGATGCTGATTGTCTTTTCATTCACAACTTTATTTTTCAGGATGTGGTAGCTGGCTTCCAGCTCCTATCAACATTGAAGTTACAGTGTGCTGGGGCAGTATCCTGTAGAAGCTTACTCTGTTTGTTGTCTCAGGTGGTGAATGTACTTGGAGGTCTTTGAGAAAATGTCAGATAGTTTAAAATCCTAATAGTTATTGCACAAATAATGCCAAGTATAGGTAACCAAGGTAGCTTTTTTTTAGTTCTTCAGGGTCAGTGATAAACCAATATCTCACCTCTGAACTTGTGATGGACTCATAACCTTCTTTTTCTGTTCAGTGTTACATGTATTTGTTGTATAAGTTTAGTGCAAGCAAGTGAATATATGTACTTTCTTTTGGTTGGAAGCTGTAAATTTCTGCCCCTCTGTGAAACTTCAGCCTTTATTCCTTTTAATGTGTCTAACTGTTCTTTATAATAAACAGCTCAGTCTCACTTTATTGTTTGGTTTTAATTTGCATTATTTAGTACAGACTTTACTATGGAAAAAAAAAAGTGTTGATTTTCTTTCTTTGGTTTCTAATTTCTTGTTCATTTTTTGCTGACTTGTTTTTTATACCTGGGGTTAACAAACCTTTATTATTTATGTTTGCATTTCATTAATGTCTTCTATGAGACATCTCGAAGTGACAAGTGAATTTGTTTCTGAAACCCTTGACGTAGAATCATTTATGTATAAGATTTTTCTGTTAAGTTTTCTACCAAACATCACTGATTTTGTCCTTGTGTTCTCTTTGCATCTTGCACATTTGCTATTGACTGAGTGCTGCTTGATTTTTTCCATGTCACTTGCTTGCCCCTGTCTCCTCAGTGTATTGTCCCTGCCCCTGTCTAGTTTGTGACTTGTGTTTGCCTACAGGCTTGTTTATCAGGTTTGTGCAGGTCTCTACTGTTTGGTAGAGTTAATGTCAACTTTCTTTTTCATTTCAGCTATTGCCTTTTCCATTTCTGTTACTAGTGCCATCCATTCATCTCTGGAAGCTGGGTAATTACAAGAGCCTCTTGGTTTTTGTAGCTTGGTGAAAAATGACTGTGTGGTTCCTTCAACTTCTTCATTGCATGGTTCAAAAATGTCTTTCATGCATGTAATTGTTTTGTGGATTTAGACTGTTTTTTGAGAATTCTCAGGATTTTTCTCCCTCACCCCCTGCAATCTCCTGTTTTATTTAAATGTTCTGGAATTACATAGCATCATTTTTTAATTGCGACTCTTTGTTCTGCTGCACTTGGCTCCCCCTCTCCTCCCGCCCTTTGTGTCTCATCTTACTGCAATTTCATAGCATCTCTCGTTATCCAGGGAAACCTTGCTTATTAAACATTTTCCCTTTAAAGCTCATCTGCTTGGAAACATGAATCTAATCTACCAGAATATTCTCATTAGTTATATTTTATTTATATATTCCTTTGCAATATTGATATTGTCTGATTCTGTGCCTACTTCTGGGACTTCCACCATGTTATATCTAGACCTGTTTACAGCTTTGCTTTATCATGAAGTCAGAATCACCCTCCAGTTTTTCCCTAGCCTTTTTGTTACACCTGGATACAACCAATTGTTTTTTCCTTTTTAGCCTATATTAAGTTGTTGGTTTCTTTTAATACAATCTAGTGCTCTAGGTGATCCTGCATTAGTGGGGGAGTTGAACTAGATGATCTCTAGAGGTCCCTTCCAACTCTGACAATTCTGTGATTCCATGAAACCAGAAACTGGATTAAAGTTTCCTATCTATTCTGTGTTTCTGCAGAAGTCTGTAAAAATGCAGTCAGACACTTCCCTGGAAGCAGTTTTCTGTTCTTATAGTCTTTTGCTAACCATTAGCCAGCACACTGGACAGTCAAAGCCATTTCATACCCACCTGGGTTCCCCCTTATCAGATACACTTTGAGACACTGTCTCATATATAAGTTTTCAGCAGTTAGTGTTTGTGTCTTAAGTAGCTTAATTAAATATCTGTGAAATCAAATTACGAGAAGTCAATGGGAGTTGAGTAAGATAAAAAAGATAAAATATTACAGTAAGTGTGGTGAAGCCTTGCCATGACTTGCTAGGCAGTCTTAATCATAGAATCATAGAATAATCACTGAATCACCAAGGCTGAAAAAAATCTTTAAGGTCACCGAGTCCAGCCTACAACGAACACCACCACATCAGCCAGACCATGGCACTAAGTGCCACATCCAGCTTTTCCGTAAACAAATCCAGGAACCGTGCCTCCACCACTTCCCTGGGAAGTCCATTCCAATGTCTCATCACCCTATCCATGAGGAAGTGCTTCCTAATATCCAAACTAAACCTCCCCTGGAGCAGCTTGAGGTGAGGCCCTCTTGTCTTGTTGCCAGTTGCCGGGAAAAAGAGCCCAGCCCCCACCTGACTACAGCCTCCCTTCAGGTAGTTGAAGAGAGTGGTAAGTACCCCTTGAGTCTCCTCTTCTCCAGGCTAAACAACCCCTGCTCCCTCAGCCTATCCCTTTAAGATTTTCCTTCTACTCCTTTCACCAGCCTTGTTGCTCTCCTCTGGACCTGCACCAGCACCTTAATGCCCTTCTTGAAGTGAAGGGCTCAGAACCGGACACAGGACTCAAGGTGAGGCCTCATCAGTGCTGAGTACAGGGGGAGAATTACATCCCTACTCCTGCTGGCCACACTGTTCCTGATACAAGCCAGGGAATCGCAGGGGTTGGAAGGGACTTCTGAAGACCATCAAGTCCAACCTCCCTGCTTCGACAGGAGAACCTGGGGCAGGTCACACAGGAACATGTCCAGATGGGTCTTGAAGGTCTCCAGAAGAGACTCCACAACCTCTCTGAGCAGCCTGTTCCAGTGCTCTGTCACCCTCACAGTAAAGAAGTTTTTCCTTGTGTTGAGGTGGAACTTCCTGTGTTGTAGCTTGGTGCCCTTTCCCCTCATCCTGTCACAGGGCACCACTGAAAAGAGACTGACATCATTGAAGTCTTTAAGAATAGGCTGGATTAAGGTAGGTGTAACTAAGTCCGACTTGGCATAAGGTGAACTAGGTACCAATCCAAGTAATTTCTTCCAATTCTCATACCCTCCTGCATAGCAGTTCTCCTGAAATCATGACCAGCATAATCCCAACAAGGACGCACTTTGTGTCAGTGCTGACATCTGTATGGAATCAGAGACCTTTGTATGAAGGTAGTTATTAAGAGAAAAGGTTCTGCATGAAAGGCTGTTATTACTGCAGTGAACTTTTAGTATTTTTAGTGAGGAGCTCTTATTAATGGTTGATGTTCATGAATCATGCAGCTAAGCACTCAGGCTCACCACTTATTAAGAGCACTGACAGTTATTTCAGGACAAATTATTTTAGAGTAATTGATAACAACCCCAGAGAGCTATCAAATTTGAACAAATCAATGCTTGAAGGGAAAACAATTAATGAACTAATAGACATAAAAACATAGATCTCATGTGCCGTGGCTGAATAACAAGATTTGACTAACTATCAATTTTTACTGCTTTGAAAGGACTTTTCTTGAAGCATAAACAGAATCATTTTGATTACTTCAGTTTATTTCAGCAAGTGGCTTTTAATATGCATCTGTGCACTTGAAGTGCCATTCAAAGCAGCTAGAGCTAGATGTTGTCTCAATGAAAATAATGTACCAACAATACTATGCCTGTGTGAATTTATGTAAAACATCTGTTTTTTAAAATGCATTTTGTTCTTAAGAAAGGGTGACTGTGATTTGGAAATTCTGGTAACTGAAGAAAGAAACAGGTGCTTTTATCTTGGCAATCAGATGAAGAAGTATGGCACAGAATTGCTTGGCTTTTAGTGGTATTTATAGTGGCAGAATGAATGTGCAAGTGTGTATGAAAAAGTAGGTTGATGCAAATACCTGATTGCACCTGCTCTGTTTTACATATAGTATGATCTCTCTAGCCCTGATCTTATTCATATACTGGGCCTAACCCCCTCAGTTACTGAACAGTAACTATTGGAGAACTTCTTAGCACCCTCTTTTGTACCAAATCATCTGCAAAAGCAGAAATTAAGCCAGTCTATGAAAGGTGCCTTGCAGTGCTGAACCTCTTAATTAGGGATAGTAACTGTGGATTTCAGGTTAAATTAATCTCCCCCCAAGTAAAACAGAGGATATAAGACTGTCTTGGTACAAAGCTGAAAGATCTCTCAAAGCTTAGACTTACAGAACACAATAGTTGACTTTCTAGTGGCTTTTGCAAGAAAAGAAACAATAAAATAAAGCCTTTCATTAAAAAATAATAATCAAGTCCCCATCAAACTGTATTGTGATATGTTTAGTTTAACTACACTTATTATGGTGATGGATTTGCGAAGTTTTTTGTACTTATTAGAAGTTTTGGTTAGCTCAGTCAAAGCAACTGTAGCCTGGCTGCACCTTGTAGACTTGTTTGGGTTTTGTTTTCTTTTTCCCCTTTATCCTGAGAGTAATACCAGTTGCCAACTCTGGAAAGATTTATTTATTTCCTGTTGTATCTGATTAAGATTTTCATGAAGAACAGTTACAAGATGTGGTTTCCCACGATGCCTCATCATATCTTCTGTGCCTCCTGTTCTTGTTAGGACATTTAGCAGACCTCTGAATCTGGAGCCTCTACCAATGAGTATTGGCTGTGAATTTGGGGGTAAATCAGTGTATGAGATGAAGAAGAATCTGTAGCTGGAGCAAGGATCCTGTGAGGGTCTGAGTCTCTGTGTGCCAGCACTACTGACACAGTAGGAATAAGAAATCAGAATTTTCTTTTAAGTGTTCCCTTTCTCTTAAGCAAGGTTGCTTTGAAAGCATAATGATTAAACAGGGACTTTTTTCAAACCAGCAGGTAGATCATACTTGCTCCTTGGCCTCCCAGTTCACAATGCAATAGGACATTTCCTCTGCAAATGATTACTACACAGCATGATTATTGAAGATACACCACTTGCTGACACAGGGAAGTAATATGAAAAACAAGAAGGCTTATGGGTAGACATTTCAGAAATGCCAAAGGTGAAAATCCCTGCCATAATGGAACAGTTTTTTAGGCAATTTAGCAAGTGGAAATGAAGAGGAGAGCCAAAAAGCCTTTAACAAATTTGGTCTCCACAGATTACAAACAAGCCATGTGTCCTTGGTCTGGAAACTGGAATAGAAACTGGTTCAGACAAGCCAGTACAGAGCAAGAACTGTTGCTATGCTTTCCCTTGTTATTCCTCCCTGCCACAGACATGCACATACTTCAGAAGTCACCACTGTAGTTTACCATTTGTAAGAAGTGCAGGGCTTAATTCATAGCCATGCTCACTAACATCAGCAAAGGGAAGATCCCAGACAGTCTGATAGCGAAGATGTGTGTAGCCATACAGGTCTTGTACAGAGGTAAGACTGTGTACTGCTATTAGAAACTGCTGGAAAGAAAACTGGCATAGTTTTGATTGCTGTGAATTAACAGGGTCTGAATATATTTTACATTTATTTCTGTTTTAGCCTGACCATGAACATTGCCTCTGGAATTTAAACCTCTCATAGTTGCTTGCAGTCTGAGTTATGGCTGTATTCCGTCCTTTGACTTCCTGCTACGCTTTGTTGTTTTTTTCTCTGTCTCCTTCCTATATGATGCCTTTTCTCTTACAATTTCTTCTAATCTCATCATTGCATAAAATGCTTTTTCCTTGTTTAGTTTTCAGAAGTGAGTTTTAGAGACAAAATATCCTGTGACTTCTGCAGGTCCCTCCTTGCTTCTCCTTGCTGCTTTTCTGCATCTCGTATCTCCCATCTCAGCAGGTATGTTTAAAATCTTATGTTTATTTGATATAACCAAAGCATTTTTACTAAGTCTGAGGCAGTCATTTAGAACAAGGAGAATTACAGCAGTTTTGTGGTGTGTGCAGAAACTGATGGTAATTGCTCCGGAAAACAGCCTTATTCTCTGCAGAATGCCTGAGGGTGTTATTTCACAAGATGTACACCTACTCCAGAAATGTCAGGGTGTAGGGTACCACCTGGAAGCTGTAACATGTTATGTTCTCTTTCACTGCTCAGCTACTCTCTGACTGCTGAATAGGTGGGTGTTTGCAGCCACTTAGCTAACCATGAAGAGCATATGGAGCAGTTTGAATGTCTGTGGGGGGAATGTTCCTCCTTACCTTTTATGGGCAAATGGAGTGACATCTTCTGATTATGTTTCTGCCAGTTTGTCCTCACCTGTGAACTCAAGGTGAGCAGTAGCCTCTCTGCATATGCTGATGACTGTCCCAGGGAAGGATGGACTTGTCTGTGGTACATCCCTGGCATGATGTGCTTAGCATCCTCATCACTAACTCTGGGAAGGAGTGGCCAAATTTGGGTCTGAAGATAAAGCCAAGTTTCTGGAATGTTTTGTGTCATGTGTTGACTTAAACCAAACCAAACTGTGAATCCAAAAACTACAGAATAGGAAAATACTAATCTCATAACGGTCAGGTATGAAGTTCTGGTTGATTTCCCTGGGCTGCCAAGATATGATGTACAGCTCTGAATTTATCTGCCACCTCTACCACCTAAGGAGATGTCAGCTGGTTTTCCCATCCAGCTATCCTATTTACATCAAGAAGGCAAGATTCTGCCAGATACTCATATGGGCTTTTATTAAAATGTGCATTTCAGAAAAAATAAAAATACCTAGTCATACCCACAATTGGCAGTTGTGTTCATATGCTGCATTTCTGTATTTCTTAACCAAAGTTTATTTTCAGCTTCATATCAATTGACTGATGAAAGATTAATGTTCAAGTAAGCTATGCAGCATAGCTTTCTTTCCTCCCTACAATATTGCAGGCAAATGAGCACTGAAGCAGCATTGCCTGCTTTGAAGTCACATTAATCTTGCTGAAGCTCATCCACTAGCAAGCCATCAAGACCTCTACAAGAAATCACTGTAGGATTTCTACTGCTTAAAGAGAAAAGCCAGAAGAGCTTTAGAATTTGTGGGAGAGAACTTGTCCTCCCACATGGAAAGGCTTGATTAACGTGGTATGATCTGATAACGTATCTTCCTTATGGATATTAGCCTTCCTTTAACATGAAAGGTAAGAACACTTTAGGCCATGTATTTGCAACCATTATCTCAGTTAATTACCCGTCCAAATGGAAACATGTAAAGATAATCCCAATTTTGTAATTAGAGGTATTAATCTGTTCTACTTTTACTGCACAACACACAGGTCCTAGATAACTTTGAACTTTCTTCCTAGGTCTCTGTCACACAATTTAAGAATCTCAATTATTTCCATATCAGATTTGGCACTTCGTGGGAAAGTCTGCTCCTGCAAGTGGCAGGTACTTTCCAACTGGGTGAAGCAAGCAATGATAAATTACAGAGCAACACTACTGCTGATAATTCTAGTGGAGTGAGTAGTGAAGAAAAAATAATCTTTTCATATAAATAAAATCTAGTAGAGCACAGGGAAAAGTGTGCACTTGTCAGACATGCTAATCTCCTTTCCAGATTGATCACAGTGTTCAACACTTGATAGCATCACATGGAACTGAATGTATCTTTACATTCTTCTTCCCAAATCAAAGGTACCTTTATGTTCTTCTTCTTCCATCAGAGATATCTTAAACTTGCTTGTTTGAACCCTTTTTTTATAAGTCTGGAATTCTCTAGTGCCTCATATTCAGATGCCATTAAATAACAGTTATTTTTATTGCATCTAAAAGGTCCTATTAACTGTCAGTATTATTAAGTAAGACATGCTGTGGAATGAATATCATGCTTTACACTCAGTAATGACCTTACTGTCATTTTGATAGCTTGCCATTATCTGCAGAAGTGCTCACTTTATACTGCATTATTCACTAGCTCCTATCAGTGATGATTGATTCAGCATGACAAGATGACAGTCAGTGCTCTGCTCCCTACCAGCCAGCTCTGCCCCTCATGAATCCTGATAACAGCACTGTGAACTGACTCGTGGAAAAGGGTCTTGGGTCCAGCCTGCATTTCTGCAGGCATCTCTAAACTTATCATTTTTATGGAGTTGCTAAGAAGTAATGAATTTCAGATGCAAAGGATATTTTACAGGGCACTGCTGCTAAAGTGTGCCATGAGATGTCTGTGACTCTTCTGAGATTGCCTTCGGGCTCTATCTATAACTCCAGTGTCGAATGTTCTAATGGCATATTAACATTAATGAAAAAATACTGGGAGTTCTGAAGGCAGCCTGAGCACACCAGTAATTGTTTTACTTGTAATTTTGATGAAGTAATGGCTAACTGGGTATTGAAGGAGTGAGTGTCAAGGAGACAGTAAAATTCTCTTTCATAGAGATGGACATGTTTAGCAATTCTCTGCAGCAAAAGAGAGCACATTTTAAAAGCCTTATTATTAGAAAATGATGTAAATACAATTAATAGAGATGTTAAAAGGTATTTGTCACAGAAGGTATTAAAACTCTCATCTGACACTCCAAACTTCAAAGACTGGCCCTGTTGTTTTTTTTTTTCTTAAATTAGATCATGCTGCCATTCAATGCAACAGTGGTGTGCAGGATCTCACAGAGCTTACAGCTCAGTTGTGTTTGCTCATCAGTTTATTCCTTCTCATTTATATTAACTTTCTTCTGATCACGGTGTTTTCAAGATTATTTCAATATTCTATTGACATATCTTTAAAAAATTTAACCTAGATCTCTCTCTCTTCTAAAAAAATCCCTGTAATGAATGGGGAGTCCCTTAAAATGTTTTTCATATAAGAGGATAGACATTTTTCAACCACCCAGTCTTCCTGTCAGCATCCAAGACCTAAAACCTTTTTGCCTAATAAGTGAATGAGGGTCTATCTGAAGATTTACCAGCACTGAGAGGCAATGGCACAGGAAGATATCACATCAAAGATGAGGAAGAGCTCCATTTTGGAGGCTGGATGGCTCTGAAACTGGTGTTTTTCTTGGTCTTCGGAACCTCTAGGCAAATCAAACTTCTCAGGCAGAACAAACATATTGAAAAATGGCTGTATCCTTTGTAGAGTTGTCTTTTTTGAAAAACTTTTACATTTCAGAAGTTTCCAAAGCACCCGTGTGGGTCTTGTTGTATATTCTGAATGCTTCTCAAATGGCTTGGTCTTCTAGGTTGAATGCCCATTTCAGGATATCATGTTTAAGGAAATATTCATGTGCTTGGAGTTATGAATTACAGGCGGGTAGGTGGGATCAATGTGAGTAACTGCTGAAAGAATACAGAAGGGCCACTTGACCTACAGCAAGAAGGCTTTTTGAGAACCTTTGTTTGCATAGATTAATAACTCTTTTTTCCTGGTGTTAAATCCTTATGCTTCCAGTCTCCTTGAATCCTGAAGGAATAGGGGTAGATTAAGTATTCGTTTGGAGCAGAGCACTCCTTTGGGCAGTGCCAAAACAGCCCAGTGTTACTTAGCTGAGCTGAGTAAGTCCCAAGAGGTAGACTTCAAGTTAACAATTCACCTGAAATTTGCGGAGTTACTATGAGGTAAATATTTTTCTTAAAATATTATTATTTAATTATTTTGATTTCTGAACTCCAAAAGGTTTCATGGTAAAGGAAGAGCAGCTGGACTGTTTATGAACTCAGTCAGGACCATGTTAGACTTTGAGCCTTGGAAGTGTAGGGCCATGTTGCTACCATTCAGCATTTGCTTGTGGCTAGAGGACTCTACATCACATATAGTGTGAGCCCCCATCTCAGTCCATATTCAGCACAAGATCCCCTGAAAACTTGCACACAGAGCACCCAAGACCTTCTTGTTGATGCTCAGAGCCATCGTGCCAAAAATATCTGGTGCTAACAAAAAAGCATCAGGAGTCACTGCAAGTGCCTGCCAAGGGGAAGACTCGGTTTGTCACCATGATTGGTGGTGGAACAGACTTAGTGAAATTGTGAGTCTAGTAGAGGCCATAACTTCTGGAGAATCAGGATTTTTTTCTGGAGTTTTCAAATGTTTCAGAAATTGCTTGAAATTTCAGAAATGTTTGTGGCTATTTATTTAGGTTGAGTCACCTGTCCTGTGTTGCATCCATCTGAATCTAGTACTTATTTGTAAACACAGGTCAAACAATTCAGGGGATAGAAATCCAGGCCAGAGTCTGACATCTGTGTGAAAGGCTTAATTGGCCTGTGAAAGATCACACACCATTTTGGTTTAATAATCTGTTTTTATTTTGGTGCAAAAGCTCTGTTTATTTTGCCTTTCCCAGTTCCTCTGGTAGAAAAGGTCTTTGGTGCCTGCCAGTCTGGGACATCAGGCAATTACGTTAATGTGACACACTTCCTACTGAGATGTATTTGTTTTGTGCTTGGGTTTTTTTATTTCTTTTCTGAAAAACTGTAATAATTGTCTATTAAATAGCCAGCAACCATATCTGGCTAATATTCTTGGACTTTTAATCAAGAAAGGTAATACTTGTACAGTGGAAAAAAAAAAGTAATCTCTGATTCTCTGTGGT
Source organism: Chaetura pelagica (assembly GCF_000747805.2). Taxonomy (NCBI): domain Eukaryota; kingdom Metazoa; phylum Chordata; class Aves; order Apodiformes; family Apodidae; genus Chaetura; species Chaetura pelagica. Next base: position 1,023,009 of record NW_009952048.1, read on the forward strand.
TTTCCTCACTACTGCTAGGGACTGCCCATAATTTTGTTAGTTTCTTAGGATTTTGAACTTGAAAAAAATGAGCAACTTAAAACTTTTTGTGTCTTTGTGAAGATACATGAGAAGAACTAAATATACTTACTATTCTATTGCTTTTTGGGATCAAATATCTAAGATTATAAGAAGACCAAATGCCCTATGAAGAACTCCTTTGAACAGAAATACATTTCTGTTTAAATACAGCACAGCCATTCATTCATAAGAAAATTTTTAATGGCCTCATAGTCTCATTAAAAAAGCTTTGTCTCTAACCAGAGTGCTGAACCCATCTAATGAGAACATAGATTACGATGACAAAAGAACAATTTTGCTGGCAGAAATTCAAGGCATTGCAAATTTACACTGAATAATAAATATTGAAGTACTTCCCCCCTCATGATAGAACTGAAAAGCCATTATGGTTTTGTCACTTAAAAAAGAAATAGATCATCCCACCCACACTCTGCAGTACAAAACTAGTAAAAATTGCTCATGCAGACCTGGGATGATACAGTTAAAGAAAAACTCCAAGGTATAGAAGCAGATATATTAGTAATAAAAATACTCTTTTGCCTGTATAAGCCAGAGAAAACCTTTATTATACAACTTTAGAAACATACAGCCAAGAAAAAAAGCTTCATTTCTTCTTAAACTATGTCTAAACTAGTTTGATCTATAGCTAATTCTTTGAAAGCACTGACAAAGATGTGAGTGTTTTTGTTGAAAATTATCTGGGACAGCCATTGCTTGGCTGGGATTAGTGGACCAGAGAACAAGCACCAGGCAGGATCAAACTGAGATTATTAAGGAATATTTATGTTACCTGTAAACCAAAGCATAATGAGGTGAAATGTGTCTCTCTATATATTTACTGTTGTATGGTTCAAAGGAGGGCCCAAATAATGTTTGTCCTGATCTGAGAAGCAGCTTTTTTTTGTCCTCCACTGGAAAGCTCATGTTGATCCAGGAAGCAGGATTTGGACTTTTTGTTACAAAAACATGCTTTATTGCATTCTGACTAATTTCTGTTGGCGAAAATTATGCTTTTGATAGAAGGGTAAATAATGCTTTGTGGAACTTCAGCACCTCTCAGGGGAAACTTATCTCTCTTCATAAACTTAGAAAAACATAAAACTAGGAAATGTAGCTGTCTGTTGTTTGTGTGTGGGTTGTTAAATTATTGTGAATAAAGATGCCAGTTCTGGCACTTAACAGCTGTCAGCTTATCTCTGTTGATGTATGTTGATATACCTCCACGTTTTGGTGACAGAAGGACTGAGATGTGGTTTGAAGTGAACCACTGCTCTGTGTCAAAACACGAATCAGCAGATTAAAGAGGCAGGAAACCCAGAGAGGAGAGATGGGTCAAGCAATACAATCGTCACTCGAGTCTGCAAAAATGTGCTCCCTGAGATCCACACCTCCCACTGGGAAGAGATGGAAGCAGAGAGGACAACTCGGGCTACAGTGGGATAACATTTCCACATGAGTTCTAGATTAGCTGCTTTAATGTGCCCAGCACTGGTATCACTGTGTTAGCTCATCTTGCCTTTACTCTTGCACACATCTTGTAGTGCTACGAAAGCCTAAGGTTGCTCATGCTGCTCTGAGGACCCCCATTCCCCTACAGAAGGAAATAAATTAAAGATGAAATGATTGTTGAAATGTTTGACAAAGCTATGTGGCAGGAATAAGCATGAGATGTATGTATCTGGACTTTGAGACTGTGCATGTCCTGAACACCTTGGAAAAATATTTTTTTTTACTCAAAAGTGAGAACTGGTAGAGAAAGTGACAAGTATCCAAAACCAGGGGTTTAGATTTAAGTAGGTTGGCTACTGAGAAGTATTAATTGCTGATGACAATTTCCATTCCTGGTCAACTATTTTTCTTAAAATCAATGAGTCAGTCTGTCAATGGAATAACTATTTCTTCCTTATTAGAAAATTAGTAAGCTTAGGAGTAATTAATTATGCAGTGTTGGGCTGTTTGGAAAGTTGCATCTGTCTGATGCTTTCAGCACTGTCATTTTGAATGGATTTGTTGCTCGTGGTGGATGATGATGGTTGCTCCAGTGGACAAATTCAATTTCATACTTAAGTTCATGCTTTCTGCCCAGTAGGAATCTTGTCTTCTGGTATGTTTGATACAGATGAACAGGTATATGGCTGTAGTTTCTGCTGAGTTTTGCACATATGTGTGTTTTGAAATAATTTAAGTGATAAGGAATGTTATCTCCGTGACGCTGTGTGTTGCTTGGCTATTCAATCAGTGTCTGGAATGCAGTTTAAACCAAATGTATGTAGGGATGTCCCTGAATGAAAAATACAAGCTATGAGGACACAGGTCTGTGTCTGTTGGTAAGGCTGTGGACAAGCCAGCTGCCTGCTTTTTGTGCAATAATGGCTGATTGAATTGGAGAATTGTAGTTAATTAGCAAGTGGAACATTGCTTGGGTTTTGAGACTGTTGAGTCTTAAGATTCAAAAGTGCCTTGCCCGGCAAATACAAATATTGGAGCCTCACTAGAATCTGAAAATGGATTTGTGACATTAACAAATGTAGTAAATAAGAGTTAAAAAAATGGTGACTGGAAGAACACATACTGAAGGGTCTCTGTTGGACTTGATGGAGCTGGTGTGCTCCCTGGCTGTTACTGTCATGCTTTTCTAAAAAGTCCACTGCTCCCTGCGTATTAAAATGGATGTTGCATCTAAAGTATTTGTCAGTCATCAGCAGGTAGGTGATGAGCAGGGAGATGGGTGGCACCACCATATACATTTTGGGGGATCTTTCCTCTGCAGGTGCACTGACAGAAATGTGACATTGAGCACCTGAGTGGCTGTAGCTATTCACATGGATACTATAAACTCAGGGCAAACAAGGTAATGCAGTGTACCTAAGGGAATAAGGGTTTTTTAAATATAACTTGCACAACTTCTCTATGACTACAGAAAATCCCTGGGCATGTGGGTTGTGTGTCTCAGTTGTGTTATGCCATCAGAGGGAGGAGGGAAAAATAAGGTAAGCAATGAAAGAAAAGTGTGTACTTGGTATTATTGGCACAAACTGGGACAACAGTGTGAAGGACAGCATTCCAAATCTGCAGGCATTGCCAGGTATAACTCTGGCTAACACAGGTGGGTGTCCTTACAGTACTTCAGTGGGACTTTTGGTGATTGCAACACTTCAAGATTTCACTGTTTGTTCTGGCTCTGGCCCACACCTGCTTGAAAGTTAAAAGGTAAACACTTGAATGCACACACTAACTTCAGCTCTGTCCACGTGTGTACACTCAGCTGGGATTGCCTCTCCTGCAGCACCTGCTGTGCAGCACTGTTCCCTACCAAACTGCAGTCACTTTGTTCACAGTCTCCTGAATTCCAGTGCAGATGTTCAGATGCAATAACTTCATCTGAAGCCAAATTGAACTATTACTGCAAATAGTATGAACAGTCCCACAATCCACTCTTTCTAGGGCTGAGTTTTTGGGATGGACTCTGAAGACAGTCAGAGTTGTCCTATTTTAAATTATTGAGAAAACTTGTTTTAGTCAAATGTCTTCCATTTGTGTGGACACTGCAAAGAAAATGAAGGGCTTTCATGGCAGATTTTGTAGTATAATTGACAGGCTGGCCTGTTGTTTGGGAAACTACCCTGAGACCTGACAGCACTGAATTGAATTCCCTGCTCTACTCTTGGGCTTCCTATAGGAATTTTGAGGCATGCTTCAAGCTGAGGATTGCAATGCTGTAGCTATTCTGGAGCTAAGAGCAATCTCCCTTCTCCCTTCAGCATTGTTGGTGCTTATGCAGAATATGGACAACAGTGCTTCCTAGCTCACAGGGCTGTCACAAGGACACGTATGTTACCAGCAGCAAGCAGCCCAGATATTAAAAAAAAATAATCACCATGTAAGCTTTGAAGACAGTTAAATCTCTGCATTTAACTCAGGTGGACCAACTTGCTGCACGAGATTAAAAGAAGAGTTGATAAGAGGACCTGTGTTTACCATTCCTTTTCTTTCCAGCTATCCCTTTCAGGAGCAAAACTGCCTGGTTTTTTTTTTTGTCTGTCTGTGAGAGTAAGAGGTGTTTTACCTCTTAAGTCTTGTGAGTTCTTGCAATCCTAGTTGTCTGTCTCTGCACAAATCAGTCTGTGATGGATTAGTCCGTGTTTGAGTGAGCTGGTGGGCTTACAGAAAATTTGAGACTCAGACTGAAGTTGAAAGAAGTTTTTGTTTGGAAAACTGTTGGGCATCTTTCTGTAAGAAAGAGCAGAATCTCTCCCAGCCAGTTATTGCTAATAGTCTACATAAAATCTAAATTGCACTAAGAAATTTGAAGAAGGTATAAGGGAGGAAATGATTAAATGTGGGCAAATTAAAGGAGACAGGATATAGGTTATCTTCATAACAGGAATGCTTAAATTTTATTCCAGCATGCTTATGAGATTTATTTTTAGTTGTATTTTTTTTATTGATTTTATTCTCATGCATTCAGTACTTTTTTTTTTTTTTAAGAAAGAAATAAGGTGTCTGGGGGTTCAGTAGAGCTCCACCATGGTCATCACCACTAGCTCTTATTTGTGTGGCTCCAGATAAGAAAGCGTGTCAAGCATTGTTTAATAAAAGAGGGGGGGAAATGTTATCCAGAGAATGAAGAGACTTTGTACGTGTTGGCAAAGGGAATTCCTAATAATCCTCTCTATTCTGCTTGGGGTTTCTGTTTCTGAGGAGAGCTCCAGAGATTTCTTGGAACTTTATGAGCTCTTGGACAGAAACAAACTGATGGCTTGAGATTTCCAGCACCACTTGGACAAGAACATATAGGTCTGCCTCTTATCTGTTATGCTGGAGAGGATTTATTGCCTTGGAAAAATGAGTTGCTCTCTATACAGTTCTCTTGAAATAGTGGCATTCCTAAGCTTGCCTGTTGACACCAACCAAGTGAATGCCAGGAAACTTGTCATGTTCTTAGAGGCACAAAACTATTACTTTGAATTTCCTGTAGAAATTATTTAAAATAACCCTCCCTGTGATTTACTGTTCGAGAATTTAACTTGTGTACAGGCTGTATATCTTAGAAAAGGTGATTAAAGAAAAAGAAAAGCCTTTTCTTTACTGTTTCTAAGGTGGACTTGTTTTGTTAGTATTTCTGTTAAACTAAGGCTCCTGTATAACTACAAATGACACAAAAAGTAACTAGTTTCAGAACATCATATTTCCAGCTGTTTTGTTTACTTTCTAAAATATGCTTCTTCTACATGTTGAAGGTCTGTGCCCAGCTTGTGAAAATATATTAATTTTGATAAGCCAAATCTGTTGTTCCATGCACTGTACCTGCAACTCTCAATAAAAGAACTTCAAAGGCTTAGGATGGGATATTGCCAAGAACATGGTCCCAAGGTAACAGTAAACGGCAAATTTGTTGTATAACCATATAAAAGCCCTTTTCTGCCACCTCTATGAATCTCTGCACTTTTCAGAACACTACATTTAATGTAAATGATCAAGAAATGTTTACTGTGAAATGTTGGAGTGATGTTGTTGTTTTGTTTTTTAATATATATTTTTTTCCTTAAGGACAAAACACCCTGTCTGAAGAGGCTTTTAGCACTTCGTCTTTCCCCCACTCTTTATTCTTTCCTTCTGCTCCTGAGATGCTAACAGGAAAAAACCCAACAACTAACTATAAAATGCATTTTTCACTTCCTGTATTTCATTGTTTAGTGGACTTTTAGTGCTCTGTGTTCCAGTTTTGGAAGCTCTTTATGACCACATCTAATTCTGAGCACACATCTTGTAGCCTCATCTTGTTATGTTGCAATGCCCTTAGCTGTCTTGCTGAGTTACAGTCAGTATGCTCAGAAATAAACTCTTAAATACATGTAACTTTCCCTTACACCTTCTTCCCCCACAAACTTGGCCCACTTCTTTCAGTGTATATTTTGAGTAGTCTTGAACCAATTATGGAGACTGTATGAGAAACGTAAAAAAACAGTGACATCCAATGTCCAGTTCAATAATGTTTAGATGTCACTAAAGGGATACAGTTTTATTAGCCACCTAATATTTAGAGGAATGCTTAAACAGCAAGAACAGGATACTGATGATTGGGTCAATCAAAGTGAAATATACTTAGGTGCTGCCTGGATTCACTGGTCACTTGCTTTCTTGCAACCCATAATTTTTTTTATAAAACTAAGTAATTTGTTTCCCTCTGTGTGGTAGCTGGCTGTGCTTGGAAGTGTGATGCTTGCATTTCAGTTTCCTGCAGAAGCAGCCCATGCACATGTATGTGGCAGTTTGTCACCCCAGCTATGAGCTGAAGGGACATGCCACTGACGTGAGTTCAAAGCTGAGCATCCTCTGTTCTTGCTGTCTGGTGACCTGGGCTAGACAGTGTGTCAGTTTTTCAAAAGATAAGGTGTGTATCTAGCATGTAAAACAGTGAAAGATGCAGCCAAATAGAGAACATTCAAAACTGTTCCCCCAAGGCTGTGAAAGCCCTGTGTGGACACCACTAAAGAGCTGGAGGTTGATGAGAGCTGAAGATGCCTCAGCAGCTCCCTGTCCTGCCTCAGAGAGCTGCCTTTCTGCTGGGATTATCAGCCTCATCTTCACCCGTGCTGCCCCACAGCTGTGTCCATGTCCCCCATGTCCATGGCTGACCCTGTCACACTGATGAGATTTCTTAGCCTGACCATGGATCACCCCATGGCTACAGACTGGCCTTGTGGCAGCAGATTCTGGGCTGAGCCCATTATAGCCCCATCCTGGCCACACAGGGATGTACTGGGTCTGGTCTTGGACCTCCTAATGGGGATGTGGCTGGGATCTGCAGCTTCTTCCTTGAGTAAGCAGTCTTGTGGCATCTGTATAAGTTAAAAGGAGCTCTTCAACATGTGGTTATTCTGGTGGAAGAGGCTGCCACTAGTCCTGGAAATTTCTGCTTTTGAAACTGGGGAGTTGTTCAACATGTAACATTTGTTCACTGACTAACAGAGACTGTTACAAAACACAGATATGTGCATGGGAGTGTGTTCTCTGGTGCTCATGCCAAATCCTTGGTGTGGTGTACGGGTTATGGCTTTGTGTCTAGACCAGCCACTGAGTCACCTAGGGAACCTTGGAAACCAAGGAGCCTGGGACCTGACAGGCCTGTATTGATTTGCTTTCATCCTCTGTGGAGGACAAAATCGGAAATACTGCAGCACCCTCAGCTAATGGACTTTTGGTTACTGGTAAGGCTCAAATGACTGACTGCTTTGTTTTCAGATTAAATTACTACTCCTGCTCCCCAAGAGAGAACTCACAATGTTTCCATTGCTTGTACTGTGTTTTTTTGTTACTGTGTCCAAGGGTTGGAGATTCATTGACTGTAGGTAAGTTTATTATAAGATGGCCTGATAGTTGTGCTTCTACTCTTCCACGGTATAGCCATGAATATAGTTCTCATATGGACAAATATTTTAAGGTAGTAATATATACATATTTAGTCTAATTTAATTCCTCCGTTTCACCAGTTTGCTGCAAAAAACTGTGGAGTGTAAGAAATCTTTCCTGTTTTCCTCTGCACTCTTGTTCTGTTGCGTGTAACTGTGTTCCTCCTAGTGCACATCACATTGGGAACAAGCTTCCTTGCAGGTATTGAAGGCCTTGCCAACGTCATTTGTCATTCCCAAGGAAGTGCAACCCAGCCCTGTGTGTCCTAGCAGGCTTTGGGAAGCAGATAGACTTCAAGCAAAAGGTCAAGAAGGAGCAGCTGCAGCAGGCTGATAGCCAGCTCTGATAAGAGATCAAACACAGCTGAACAAATGCAAACATCCAAACAGCGAAGAAGCAGCAGGTCATGGTAAATCATGTACAGTAGCAGAGACTCTTTCTGCCTTAAAAAATGTACTTGGCACTATTCTTTAAATCTTTTCCCAAAATTGTCATGTTTAAGGTCTGTCATTTTCTGTAACAAACATATGATTTTCAGGGCTGTTTCCAAAGGAACAGAAAGGTAAAATTACTGTGTCAGGAGTGAGCTCAAGAATCACATGAAGGAAAAATCAAACCAACAACCAAAGGACCTCTAAACTGCCTGTTTCATTAAAAAAGCAGCTGTGAGTTGTGCCAAAAATTCAGTGTAGAGCAGTAAATTTCAAATATACCTTGAAAACTCATTCTTCTTCTGTCCAGAACAGAGATACTACCTTTGCTTTGAAAACTTTCCTTTCTTTTCCTGTCAAAACAGTCTGCAAAAGTCACCAGAGGAACAGCAGCATTTTTTAAAGTGCCATGGAAATGGTAAATCCAGTGCTCTTTTGTCTTCACAATGCTTGTCTTTCCTTTTTATTCCCATGGAAATACTGCAAGTTTAACATTAAAAACAGAACTTATTTCTGTAAGATAATGTATATAATTTCTAGAAGTATGCTTTCTGTGTTTTTCCTCAAATATCTGGCTAGAGATGCTGGCCAGTGAGCTTAGACTTGTGGATGTAAGCACACTGTTCCAGGCTGCACAGTTTTTTACAAGTGGGAACCCAAGCTTTATCTATGTCCTCAAAAAGTCTTTTGGCCAAGTGCAACTTTTTGACACTTTTTTTCCTTATGGGGTATGTGCTGAGTAGGATTTTATTTGTTATTTAAATTTTTAAGGTGTGAACATACTGTTTTCATAATCTCGTTGCACATTAAAACAGCTTCTGAATGAATTAACTGGATCTTCAAACCAAAGCTGAAAAGAAACCTGGAGCCTCCTGAAGAGCAGATTGATACACTTTAACACCTACCAATGAGAAGTAAGGAGCACTATGGCTGGTCTTCATGAGGCTTTTGTCCCATTTTTTCTCTTATGTCTGTAAGAGCAGGTGAGGTGAGGGCTAGAGCACTGTCCTTTGGTCTTTTCATTGCTAGCATGCTCCCAGACATGGGTTTGGCCAGTAACAACTGGTTTGTGCCCAGGTAGTGCTTTGACATGGTTCAGGCACAGCATGGCCCAGGTTTATTCCTGATAAGCAGTTTGGACAGGGATGTTCTTTTGTGGGAGAAAAGAGAGGCAGGTGGGCTGTGGGAGAGGGATGCAAACCATGGTGTAAAACCTGACCTAGAAAATACCATTCTTATCTATTTGCTTGTGTAGTTGTAGCCTTAGAGGACCAAGTTTTGGAAGCTCTTTATGACCACATCTAATTCTGAGCACACATGTAGCCTCATCTTGTTATGTTGCAATGCCCTTAGCTGTCTTGTTGAGTTACAGTCAGTATGCTCAGAAATAAACTCTTAAATACGTGTAAACTTCATGAAGCAACTCACTATCTACAACCACTTTACTTTCTTCTAATCTTTTCTAAAGCTCTAGTTTCTTTCCATAACTTCCTTACCTTGACTTGCTGTGCAGCATTTACCTTCTTGTCCTTGACTGTAACTGCATCACTAAACAGCAATAAACTGGCTTGCAAAATTTGTAAGGACCTTCAAAGATATATTTGACCTAGAGCATGGGCCGATTTCCTTCTCAAAAGCCTTGGCAAACTGTTAACATCAGTGAGAGTGTGTTGGTCTAGAGTTACCAACAAGGAAGCTGTTTCTTAAAACAAATATAGCCACACAAACCAAGTTTCACCATCTCTGCCTTAGGGTGTGATGGCCAATTTCAGTTGACGTCAGTGGAAAGATTCTTCTTTTTGAAAGAACCACTGAATCCAGATCATTACTCAGGGGCAAAAGTCACACTTATTAAGTCACCCACACCTCTTATTATGTTTTCCTTGGAGATCTGAACTATCAGACCTTCTGAGAGCAGATCACATCTTCAATAGGTGGAAGAAGACCGTGCAACCCAGTGACTAGCTGTTTGGTATACCCATCATCTACTGCTGGTCTTGCTTAATTCTAGACTGTAGTGATGCATTCATGACAGTTCTAGCAGTGCAGTTGCACATTTTCTATATTACAGCTCCAGTACCCAGTGTTGTTCACATTTCGGGCACTATGCAGATCTAAGCTTGTGATAGTTATAAAATTACAAATTCTCTTCCAAAGATGAAGTTTCTTCTGAGGTGGCAGCTGTTCTCTGCTGCCTACCTACATCTCTAGCAACTAGTTTTCAAGTGCTAGTCTATTTTGCTGGATCCCATCCAAGCATGACAGTTGTGGTGAGAACTGAGTCAGATTCTCTAGTGGCTCTGAAATTTGTCATCAGATGTGTCAGAGCTCTACCACAATATGCCTCACTTCTCCGAATAGGCTTCTGATGGTTTTGCTCAGAGTCATGTCCCTTTTTGAATCCTGGCAGTCAGGCCTCCATAACACATCTCAGCAGCTTTAGATCTCCTGCTAGATTTCCATTATTTCCCCACAGATATAGCAGGAGGAAGGTGTGAGATGTTACATATTATATAGTTGAAGTTTTGTTTTCTGTTTTAGTTGTGTGAATTTCCATCAGATTTACTGAGACGTGCAGCTGAGGCAATTGGTGAAAACTGTTAAAATGCAAAGACAAAAACAAGCTGTAACCCTCTCCCAGGCACTGAGCAGCAGGATCAGCAACAGAACTCTGCTTTTCCAGCCAGTTTAATTAAAAAACATGAACTACCATGGCTCACTCCTCTCTGAAGACTTTGCTATAAAAACAGACAGCCTCAGCTTCCCAGAAGCAGCATTTCCCCCTGTGCCAGCACTGTGTTAAATAAAAGACCATAATAGAGCAGAATTTTACTGAAGGAGGAAGAAGGCAGAAAAGCTACAGTGCAATTTGGAAAGCCTGAATAACCTGTGCACAATCCCTTTCCCCTCAGTTCGGTTGTGCTGTCCTCCTCTGAGGGCTGTGGGGTTCCATTGCAGTAGTTACTTGTTGCTCTTCTTGCCTAAATGAGCCCCAGTTGGAGTCTGTTGGCTGCCTCAGAGGATTTTTATAGGTAAGAAGGAACAGGGCTTTCTGGAGCCTCTACAGCTTCCTCTTGAGAGAAGGAGTCATTGTTCTCCACTGGGGCATGCAGGCCCCTGTGAGATATTATTGAATTTTAGTTGAAACAGAGGTGCTACTTTTGTTTTCACAGATCTTTTCTAGCCCTGACAGCTAACAGGGGCTGCTGCTGTGCTGTGCTTCCCTCAGACCGCAGTGGTCTTTAGTGGGTTTCAGCTCCTTTGCATGAGCTAGAGTAACAAATGGGATCTTCAGGACCTTGAAGATGACCAGTGAGCTGGAGGACCTTGCCTATGAAGACAGCCTGAGACAGTTGGGGTTGTTCAGCCTGGAGAAGAGAAGACTTTGGGAAGACCTTAAAGCAGCCTTCCAGTACCTGAAGTGGCTACAGGGAAGTCAGGGAGGGGCTTTATCAGGGAGCATAGTGATAGGGTGAGGGGTAATGGCTTTAAACTGGAAGAGAGTAGATGCAGGCTAGACATTGGGAATAGGTTCCTCATTATGAGGGTTGTGAGACACTGGAAGAGGTTGTCGAGGGAAGTTGTGGATTCCCTCTCTCTGGAAGTGTTCAAGACCAGGTTGGATGGGGCTCGGAGTAACCTGGTCTCGTAGGAAGTGCCCCTGAATGTGGCAGGAGGATTGGAACTAGATGATCTTTAAGGTCACTTTAAACCCAAACCATTCTATGACTCTATAAAGCAGAGTCTGTCACAGAAAGGATGAATCCTAAACAAGTTTTTTCTTTCCTTTGAAAAAACCCAAACAAACAACAAACAAAAAACACAAACCCAAAACCCAAAAGCACAAAACCCCCATGAAGTTTGGGGAACATCTGCTCATGAAAATGTCTTTATCATAACATTGACTGAGTTGACAGCTGCCCTTTGGGCATGTGGTGTGTTTGGTTTTGCAATAGTTGTCTTGTATTTTTATTAACTTCACAGCTCCCTCATTGGTAAATGTAGCTGATTTCAACAGAAAAAGCTGATTTTTAACACCTCACTTTGCCAAGCATAGATATAAGACAAACACATTTAGTCTGGTCTTTGCCAATCTGCTTTTCTTGCCTTTAATAGAGCTCTTCCCCTGCTGGTGTTTTGTCTTTCTGGAGATCTATGAAGAAATGAATCCTTTCCTTCAATATTAAAGCAACCAGGCTCTTTTCCTCTGGCAGTAGCTGCAGCAGACAGTTTTCAAACTTAAAAGGGAAAAAAAAAAAAAGATGTGGGTCAAATATCCATGATGAATCACTACAGTCTTTAGAAAATGAGACATCAGTGGGAGCTTTTGATTTTGGCAAGTTTAAAAAATAAATTTATATTTTTCATCAGCAACCCAGCTGTTACACTTAATCTAACTCCTCTGGGATGTTCTGTGCAGCAGTCTCTGCTATTTGAGAACCTGGACTGAGGTTTTTATAGCAAAAGCTCTTCCAAGACCCTGTGTCATGAGACAATTTTGCAATTGCAATTAGTGTAGCAGCAGAGTCTCTACTGAGCAGGCTTTTATGTTGAGTTGAGCATATCTTAACTTTATTGCCTTAATTCAGTTTCCCAGTGATGATCAAAGTTGAGTAGGTTTCTTTGTTTTGAAATATGTCTCTGAATTTACTTGAGGAGCATCTAGCTACTTTAATAGTACCTTTTAAAACCAGATAAATGATTGTATACAATGATAATTTATGGCAATGTAATAATCATTTAATAACCTACAACTCCCACCCCTACAACAGGCAACCAGTAAGAAGACAGTGAGATATCCTATGGAGATTGTTACTGGCATGTATTTGTAACCAGTGGGAATCCATTTTATTGCCAGGGCCCTGTTTAGCAGTAGCAAGTACAATCAAAAGAACACAAATGAGGCTCCTGAAGGTGTTGAGTGGAAGATGAGTGGTGGGATACGTCCTCCATGTGTTGTACATGGGAAGGTCCATGGCAGATCATTTGAACTAGATCTGAGAAGCCTTCCCCCTGCACCGTGGCAGGATTAATGCCAATGGCAACAAGCCAAACTGTTCCTTGTTCATTTTGTTATTAGTGGTAATGCTAAGAAGAGAAAATGATCTGTGAGGCACATCTGAACTAGAGAATGTGTGTGTATGTGCACAGACATATATACACAGGTTGAAGCGACAGTTTATGTAGCAAGTTTATGGCAAACATAGGCCCATGTGCAGAAGCATTGGTCTGTGAGTCCTCCTGAGAGAATATTCTGCTCTGAGTCACCAGCAAGGCCTTCTGCTTCAGCAGGGTTTGGCCAGCTCTGAGCTGATACTCCATGTTAGGTCTTGATCATCTGTTCATGGTAACAGGGGTAGAAATGCCAGAAGGAACAGATGAACTCCTCAGAAGCAAGCTTTCTATTTCTGTATAAAAATCCTTTGCAATAAAGTGAAAGGAAGAGAAAACACAGCAATTCTGCTACACAGTATCAGCAAAACTGTTGCTAAACAATGTTTTTATGAGCAGTCAGCAGATTGCTGAGGCTCAGGTATTAGCTTAGGGACTGTATAACAAGTTACAGTCAGTTCAATTTCACCATCTTGTGCTTGTTTTAATGGCAAATAAAGACCTTTAGGGTGGGTTTTTTTTGTTTGTTTGTTTTTTGTTTTTTGTTTTTTTGTTTTTGTTTTTTTTTTTTTCAGTGAAGAATCGTGTTTCCTCTTTCTGGCACACAGCAGACTGCAACTTAACTCAGAGGGCTTCGCAAAGGCTTCATTATCTTCTTTCTTTATTAGTTTGATTTTTGCCTTTGCTCCATACAGATAAGTCCATTAAACCTCTTTGCAGGCTTTTGTGTTTAGACTCCTCCAAGGCAACAGCTTAGTGAACACAACATGGAGCTACCTTAAATTTTACAATAATCCCTGTCAGGAATTTTTTATTTTGTACTTAGTGTAATTTTGGAGCTCTGTATGTGTGTCATAGTCCTAACTAGTCAATTTTAAAAAGTGACAGCTAGGCAGAGGCCCAGAGGTCCAGTGAATTTTCTACTGTCCAATTCACATTAAAGCAATTTAGTTCAGAAACTTTCATGAGGCCCAGCAGAACAGAATCAGGTCCCAGACCTTTTAGCAAAACTCATATGGCTTACAGAGCAGAGAATAAGGATAAATTCTGCATTTGCTTACAAAGCTGGGGGAGGAAAGAGTAGTCTCAGCTGCTACTAAATGAAGTTTATGCCTGAATTGTTCCTAGTTTGAGCTGTCAAAGGAGAACACAGAATACTGGCTACATGTGTATCCATTCATTGCCTGCAGTAATCAACACAGAGAGGATTTTACACTTTCATACAACTCAGTTCCTCTCCAGACAGCTGAAGGAGATAAAATAAGATCAAGAAAAGAGAAATTTTTCATTATCTACCCTTTATCTTTTGTAATTCTAGTTTTAGGACAACAGCCCTTTCTGATGAAGAGTCTATGCATGTGTGCTATTACATGAGAGTGGCAAATGTTGAGCAGAGCCTTTTCTGTGCTGTGGCTTATCTTCCATTTTAAAATGCTCTGGAGTAATGGCATTTGTGGCAAAATAAAACAAGCTTCAGAATGATGCCTACAATGAGTCAGTACAGGGTGTCTCAGACTGCAAGTGTCTTGTATTTATATATTGCATGCCCTGCTCACATATATAGTTCAATGTTAATAGAAATATTTCTTAACATGGTAAAGATAGGTGGCATTGATTAAGTTTTGGGCTTCAGCTTGCTGTTTTCACTTACAGGACAATTCTAAATGTAAAGCATCACCCAAGTTTTTCAAGTTGATGATCTAGAAGTCCAGGAAGAGATGGCAGTAGATAGTTGGGGTTTTTGTGATTGCCACACTCTACTCACACCTCAAAAAACATTGATGTTTGAACAGTTGGAGAGCATCCATCTTCCCTTGCAAGGCTGCATTTTTTCTGTAACATCTGGTGTAAATAAGTGAATTCTTTTAAGATGCTGAATTCTTGATATTTTGAAATACTTTGCATATTTTCCAAGGTTGAATTTTTTTTTTTCTTAGCTTGTAGCTTATGTTGAACTGCAGTTAAATGTGTATTTGGGATAAAAATCCTCTTCTGTTTTACCTGAATAGAAATTCCTCCTCTGTGTGTGCCTTTTCACCATGAGATAGTTTAAAACTAAACAGCACCTTTCCATAAAGCCTCCTATCAGCACTCTTCCTATTTTCATTTTAACAACAAACCCTGAAGAACACCAACAATTGTATTTAAATGGTTTTCAGCATTTAGATGAGTGTATGAGACCTGCCAGCAGGCTCCTTGCAGCTCAGCTGAAATCTCTTTCCGCCATTGCAACACTGCCAGGTCAAATTGTTTCAGACACCAACTTGGTTGAAACAAGAGTGTGTTTAAACTTACTTTTCCACATAGGTTGGAAAAGTTGTGGACTTCAGTGGGGTGGCCCCCTTAGTTGAGAGGTCTACTGAGATTTATAGCTGAGGTTGCTAATCCGTGTGCTGTAAGGTCTGAGGAAATTGTGCTGTTCGTGGGGGCTGCCTGAGAGAGAGCTCTGATAACCTCATTGTTCTCCCTGCTCCCTCTTGAGCCCTGGGTACCAGCCACTCTGCAATTGTCTGGGGTAATTCTCTGATTTTGGGGCCTATTCCTTAAGTTTGTATGTTCTTGGGCTTTACTGCCTTGTTTGTTCAGTGGAACAGTGCACCCCATGAGACATAAAGAAATACATTATTTTAGCTGTTTTGCTAAAATAGACAAATTTAAGGAGAGGGCATTGGGACACATTCTCAGCAGGTAAAAATTGGCAAGGCTCAGGTGAAGGGAAAGGTGCTTTGCTCTGCAGCAGTTGAAGATTTGCTGCTGTACATCCAATAGGATATTGAACATTAAATGAAATCTCAGAGTAATGGGAGGACAGGTTTTTTAGGAAGAGTTATTATCCTACCTCTTTCTGTCACTACTGATAGATTTGAAGAAAATGGATGAAGTTCTAGGGTGTACTCAGAGAAGTGTTTTTGTGCTTGAAAACTTATTATAGAATCATGGAAAGTATTGGATTGGAAGGGGCTTATAAAGTTCAACCGCCCTTCAATAAGTAGGGATATCTCCAACTAGAACAGATTGCTCAGACCCCCGTCAAGCCTGACCTTGAATGTCTCTAGGGATGAGGCCTTCACCACCTTTCTAGGCAACCTGTTTCAGAGATCCAATGCCCTCATATTAAAGAACTTTTTCCTAATGTCCAACCTAAATCTACCCTTTCTTATCTAAAAACCATTACCCCTTGTCCTGTTGTTACATGTTCTTGTGAACAGGTCTTCCCCAGTCTTCTTGTAGGCCCCTTTCAGGTACTGGAAGGTCTCTGTAAGGTCCCCCAGAGTCTTCTTCAGGCTGAACAACCCCAGGTCTCTCAGCCTGAACTTACCTATCATCCAGTCACTACAGTGAGTCCAACAAAATACATTACTTCTCCTTTAGAGAGTTTCCTTGCTTTTTACATGCCAAAGTAAGTAAAGCAGTTTTTTTTAGAAAATTTGCATTGAGCACCAAAGATGAAGTATTGCTTGTGCATCTCCCTCTTTCATTTTGGATGTGGAAACAAACTTCCAGGCAGTATTATTCCTAAATTAAAATAAATGTAATTTGACAGGTATAAATCAGGACTGCAGAGTTTAATGCTCACTGGAGATTATGCTTTTCACATGAATTTGTAAGAAAACAGGTTTGGGAGTCTCAGTTCAGATTTATAATCAAGAATGAATAGCAAGTGATATTTGCTTTGTTAGACAGAAATACTATTCATGGTTATCTAGCAAAGGCTGTTTGGCTTCATTAATTGAAGTATCTGGAGTAAATTGCTGGCTGCACCATGCACAGAAATAGCATTTGGACTCACTAATTTTTCTGCTTCTCTTAGTTTGATCTGATCTTGTGAGATACTGAGCACGTGCAGTCAGGTGCACAACAAACAGAAGTACACTCTATCAGTAGGCTGAGGATTGTGTGTTGGTTTTGTCTCAGTGTAACTGAGAACAGCTTTCGCCTGTTTTGATAACTTCTTGGATGCATCAGTTGGTGCTGCATGGTAGTGATGAGTCAGGATTGTACTGCCTTCAACAATGAGCTGCCAACAGAAATAGTTTTCATTCACATGGATATATACCACACCAATATATTTGCACTCACCTTACTTTCTCCTTGTGCAATAGGCCAACATGTGCTACAACTTCTGAGAAGCCAGTATCATCTGAGGTTTCACTAACCAGATGCAGCTGCAATCTCAGAGTCAAATTTCCCACTTACGAAAATGGGCAAAGGTTTGTTTAAGTCAGTAGAGAAACACCTAATTGCACTATTTGACTATCTGATTCTGAGGATTTGGCTGAATCAGCATCTTACTTCTCTTAAATACTATTTGTATCGTTATGTCATATATCTAGCCTTCATTCCCTTTGCTAGTTTGCATTTTCCATTACAGACAAGTGCAATTTTATTTAGTCCATTGACTTTTTTCTGGTATTAGTTCCAGCAAAACTGCAAGAAAGACATTTATCAGTGAGTTCTTAAAAAAATGGCACTGCATAAGCCATAGTAAGTTCAGGAGGAAATGCAAAGTCCACAAATGACCTTTAAATGATATCTCATAGCAAAAACCTGAGCTATAGTCCGTGATATATCCAAGCTTTGGTCATGCATTTTTTTTAG
Organism: Chaetura pelagica; assembly: GCF_000747805.2. Lineage (NCBI taxonomy): Eukaryota > Metazoa > Chordata > Aves > Apodiformes > Apodidae > Chaetura > Chaetura pelagica. The sequence continues at coordinate 1,040,624 of NW_009952048.1, forward strand.
AAATAATAAATGGAGTAAAAATGAGAGAGAACAAAAAGTTTAACAACATTTTCCTGACAATTGGAACAAGACTCACAGACCCTGGAGAAATAACATGACTAGCTCTGAAAAGGGAAAAAGGAAACTATCCAACTGCAAGCATTTTTTTAATAAACAGTGGCATCACCATTCATCATCTGAAAGGAATAATCCAGTACTTGCTCTTTTGGCATGTATTTTTCTTGACTTTCTGTGCATATTGTTATCAGGAGTTTTCATGGAGGTATGTCTGTGTAAAACCTGCACTGTAGGATATTGTTCCTTCTGAAAATGAACATTAATATCCTTAATGTAGTTGAAGAAACTGATTATGGAGGAAGTTCTAACACAGTCTGTAGATCAAGATGCTGCTCCTTTATAAGTGTGTGTGTCCTGTAGTCAACTCATTCAGAAGGGGGACAAATGGGCTTGGTTTTATTTCACTTGCAGCTGAAAGACAACAGATATGCCATTTTTTTAAAGTCCTCCAATGCTTTTTTTTTTTTTTTTTTCACTGCAGTAGATAAACATGGTATAAATAATAAATTAATCTTACTGATAATTATGTGAAGTGGACAATCTGAATGCTTAACTTTGAGCAAGGCAACCAAAACATTAAAAGCTGAAGTGTTGTGCTCAAAATCACAAACATTGTAGCAAAACCAGAAATCAAGACTGGAATCTGCAATAATTGACTGCATTGTGACCCCTCTAACCTCTTAGAGGTGAGGGATCTAAAAGGTTTGCAAACTTGCTGGATATTTAAAATGAATTGTGGCCCCAAGTTTATATCCCAGAAATGTCCAGGTTTGCATTTTCTGTGTTGCAACATGAAGAAAGAATGAACTGGGATCCACAGGAGCAGAAATTATTTTAGTGTAGGTTTATCTGTTGCACTGCTGGATTATAAATGGTAATTACTTTCTGTGAACAGTGTTTGGGTGCCCTATTGACAAGTAAAACCATACACAAGTAGTGAAGATTACTGCAAGTACAAAGAAACAACTGCAGAGAGATTATTCATTACATCCTGCCACAGCCCAATCACAGAACTAATTCATTTCAGATGCTGAAAAAAGGTTTTGAGTTCCAAAGAATCGGGGAATAACTGCTGCCTTTGTGGGAGTGGACGTTGCTTGAACAAAAAGCTAAGTATGGACTGATTTATTTTTTTTTTTGGTCATTTTTCATCCAACTCATTAGCAAGGTAGCTAGGCTAGGGAATTGCATATGCCTGGGGCTGTGCCACAGTTAATTTGGTTGTGTCCTTTAGCCATCAAAACTCAAATAGGAAAGAGAGAGTTGCTTTTGTTCAGCATTATATGCAGTGTTATTTATCCTAGAGAGTTTCTCTGGTATTGACACCCTGAGTTAAGGTCTTCATCAAGACTAGGTCTTGATGTCTTCATCGAGACATAAGTCACTACCACAAGGTCCATGAGCTTTGAAATACTCAAAGGATTTGTAGTATATCAATATCAAAGCCTCTTTCAAGGCTTATTTCCACAAGGATAGGGTATGGCTGACTCTGTGTAATAAAACCAGCAGAGTATTATATTGTTGCCAAAAGTAGCAGGCAATTTTACAGATTTTTTTAAATCAAGTCTTTCCTTACAACTACACATTATCAAATTAGCCTGTAAAACTAATTTTAAAATACTATCACAATGATAATTCTTGTTCAATGAGTAGCTTATCAGAGTGAGCGAAATGGAAACTGGGAAAATAACTAGAGAAGAATTAGACTAGAAAACTTTTGCAGTATCTTCTGTGAGTATCCAGTGAAATCCCCTGCAGGGATGGAACCATTATTATACTTACAAATTCACTTTCTTGGACTTCTTGAGTCTGCTTTAGGTCAGAGGTTAGCTGTGCTGAGGACAAACTTCAACATGTTTCCTGGAAAAATAACTCAAAGTGAAGAGAAAATCTGCTTATATTTGTAGATGTTTGGAAGAAGCTGCCTCCTGGTGACCTTCTGTGTGGGTGGTCTTTAATGATCACCTTGTTTCTATGACAGAGAGCTCTGGATTAGTTGTCAGGATGCTGTGCAGGGTGCATATAGAGTGACTTACCTTGGAAAGAGCTTTAGATGCAGATTCCCTGTTGTGCTCCACCAAGGAAAAATGTCCCATGCTTAAAGGGTGAAGGTTGGCTTGGTGTATACAGGAAGAGAATTAATCCTGTGGACTCCAGCAGGAAAGGTTTCATCATAGCCTGAGATGACTTCAGAACATGTGGAATTTTGGAAAATGGATGAGCTCATTCTGTAAAATTCAAGGTTAAGTTGTTGTGAAATGTCTTTCTCCATAAAAATGGAGAAATTGTAGCTTTGCGATAGATGTTCTCCTGATGGAGAAAGGATTTCACCTGGTGCACCCAGATCTGTTTCATCCAACAGGGTCATGGGGCATCTCTTATGCTGACAAGAGAAATTGCCTTCTGTAGGATATATCCCCTGTGTAGTGGCCTATGAGATATCCTTTGTCTCAGACTGCATCACACGGAGAACAGCAACTTACAAAGCTTCTACTGAACTACTGGGAGTACATGGGGCATCCAAACTGGGAAAGGAATATAATATGAGAAACAAAGCAGTAACAACTTTTGGGGAGTATGAACACTGAAATAAACTAATTGAAAACTTTTAGAAACTAATACAGTAATGAAAAAAAGAAATAACAGGCAAACTAAATGGAAATACCAGGGGGAGAAAAATAATAAATAAATTCAGAAGAAACCCACAGGAATACATACAAATATCGTAATGACACTTACTCTTTTTCATTAGAAATATGTGTGTTCTGGGGTAAAGCCATGATCTAATAATGCTTTTAGTTATTTCTAAGATATTTCAAAATTCTCATGTTACCTATGAGAAGCACCATTTTATTTTTTCCATATTTTCCACAGAGTAGACAGAAAAGACAAAGTGGTCTCTTGTGGAAATGTTACCTAATGCTTATGCTGACTAGATTCAAAACAAGCTATTGAATCTTAAAGAAAGATACTGCTCATCACTGGAAATTTCAAGTGGCTGCACGTGTACCCATGTGACTGGAAGACCTAAGTGTGACCTGTCCTCCTGTATGATGCATGGCCAAGAGCAATCATCATCACAGAATCATAGAATGGTTTGAGTTGGAAGGGACCTTGAAGATCATATAGTCCCAGCTCCTGTGCATTGGCAGGGACACCTACCACTAGATCAGGTTGCCCAAAGCCCCATCCAACCTGGTCTTGAACACTTCCAGGGATGGGGCTTCCACATCTTCCCTAGGCAACATGTTCCAGTGTCTCACCACCCTCACACTAAATTTCCTCTTAATCCTTAGTGTCAGAGCAAGCAAACTTTTCTACTCTGATTGCTATGATGATCTGGCATTTTAATAGTAATTGAAGGAGTAACTGGCTCAAGACTTATGCCTGGGAATACAAACAGGCAAGTACCCACCATGATAGGCTATTTTTTGCCCCCATTTTATGAACCTCTAGAGACTGAAGTCCTGAATGTTCTGTGGATCAAACTGGCAGACAAGGGGACTATGGCTTTCAGCCATAGTTAGTGGAATTCAAATGAGCAGGTGATGATGGTATAGTGATGGTTTCCAGCTCTGTAAAGGTACACTCCTGCTGATTTGGAAGTTCTTGATGAATACCACATGTCTATATTGAACTTTCTCTTCTGTTTATCTTAAATTTCCTATGAAATCCATTCCTATGTGAAGGAATAAAGAAGCTACGTGCTTAAAAAGAAAATCAAACTACAGTGCTTAGAAGTATGTTTATTCAACTGTGAAGTCTGCAGTTGAAATAAGGATTGACATATGTAGCTATATTTTATCACTACTCTCATAAATGCCAGGACTGGAAATGCTCAGAAGCAGCTGATGCCAACAGTAATCTGAGCCATCAGCCCTCAGTTGAACATGTCCTGAGAAGATTTATTCTTGCTTTTTTTTCATTATGCTTATTCCAACCTTCCCACAGCAGACCTTAACGAAAACTATTCCAAATTTCAGTGACAATGCCAAGTAACTGACTGAGATGGAATAAAGTGCACCAAGAACTTTATTCGAGGAAGAAGCCATCTAAAATAGGATTTTGGAGAGATGTAGGTGCTTACCTCCCATACTACAATCCCAAGACCTTCTCTCAGCTGCAACCTGATGCTGGATGTGCTTCAAATGTGTTGGCACCCTAGTCTGCTTTCTGGGCAGCTAAAGTTTTACTTCTGCTCTGTCCTCTCTCTGCTTTGCATTAATGCAGTAAGTGGTGGGAAAAAGGCACACCTGGTTGAGGATGGTCTCATCCACAACAGACAGCAGCAATGGCCTTTGTCGTCATGCCTCTTTAACAACAGTCCAATGAACACACTGTCCAGCCTGCTGCTGGGATATTTATTCTGGTGAGTGGGAGAAATGCAAGGCAAACTTGTTCCAGGATGGGAGCAAGTTTACCCTCTCTTACTATGTCACTTTGCCTAGAAAGAATTTGAGACTCATTTTAGTGTGTGGGCTGTAAAATGCTCTTTAATTTCACCTGGTGGAGATTAGCTACACAGCCTATTAACTCACATATTTTGTACAGTGCAGGTCATGGTAAGGAAAATATCCAGGAGTGTTTCTTGAAAGTCTGAAGTGTTTTATCAGTTTCATGCCTCTTGCTGACCTATCTCTGACATCTTAACATGAACACACACGCACACACTCATTTGATTAATAATATCAAAACATCTTGAGAAAAGCTAAAAGGCTTTAAGATTCACCACAGGTCAATGCTGTGTTCAGCTGCATGCTCTGTATTCTCATCACACAGTGATCTGCTTCTGAAAATGGAACAAACACAAACCATCTGATAGATTTATGGGATGCAGTTACACATAGTGCTGTTATAATTATTTACATTGAGTTATTCACAAGCAGCATAATATCCAAGCATGTTTTGTTAAAGCAAATTTATAGATAGCTTCCGCTAACATAGGTTTTTCATGACTTCTCTGTAAAAGATTTTCAGGCAGCAATTGCAGGTAGAATTCACTGAAATATGTATTGCAATTACTGAACTTGATTTCAAATATATTTGTGTGCACATATGTGTGGAGAACACATGGGATCTTATGAAGGAATGGAGAAACAATTCAATGGTTTATTTCTTTCCATACAAACAAAATACCTGTGCATGTTTTGGAGGCAGGGGGAAAAAAAAGCAGAGCTTTTATGTTCTCCAGAAGCATCCTGAGGAGGTCCTCATTTACTGCATCTCATAAGGACTTAGAGGGGAGCTAGAGATATATTTTTTTTCCCACTGGAGAAAGCTGAATGGGATTGCTGTGGAGCAATGCTTCAGTAGTATTCAGGAGAGGGAAGTTCACCACAGCTGGGTGAGATGCACCTTCCACCTGAGAGGTAAGGCTACACATTTCTCTACTACTCTGGACATCCTTCTGCCCTGGAGCACCAGCTTTGATTCAGAAATTATGAAAATCTGTTTCATAGCAATGCAGAGAATGGTTTGCAGAGCCATTTATAAGAGCCAAAATAATTCAGTTGTGACCTCTTCATGTTCCCATAAAACTGTTTTTCCCTCAGCATCAGGAGATGAATCAGCAGTAGTGATAACAAGAGTTACAGAAAGACCGGAAAAAATGAGTGTCCCAAGTACTTTGGCAGTGAAAAATGAAGCTTCAGAGTGATTTCTTCATGGAACATTTTTTTTTTTCTTTTCTCCAGGACACTAAACTGACTATTAAAGAAGAAGAAAAAGAGCAAGCAAGAGAGAAAAAGACTTGGACAATATTTCTCGGAGTCTGCCAATATCTAGCTTGGCTTTGGAAAAGTTGCATAACACAACCTGCCAAGAGAGCCCCGTTTGAGTGGAGGTCAGTAATCCTTTCTACTTGATGGTATGCTGGTGGTTTTGCAGCCCTGACCCACAGGATCTCATTTTCAACTGGTGTAACAGTCTGTGTTGTTTGCTAACCTCATAAAGATCAGGAAATTGTCCTCTGACTTCAGCTTAACAGACCTCATGCCTGCCCAGAAGTTACCATCAAGTCTCTTATTCTTCTGTAGGACACTTTTGTGATGGGAAACCTTGGATGTCCTCTTCCTTGAAGGAGAATCTCTGCCTCTGCTGATCAAATATATGGGTAGGATGCCAGTGAACTTGCAGTATGAGGTGTTATGCTTCAAATAATTTAAACAAGGACTGTTACAAAGTTGTTTGTTCTGTTCTGTTTTGGGTTTTTCTTTTATTTTGCAATATTTCCCATGTAATTCCTTCAGATTTTTTAATTATTTTTTTTAAATTATGCTCTGCACGATAAGTTAAAACTGGTATTGCAAAAAGTATTTCACTGCAGGTAAGATTTAGTAATTCAAATTTTCAAGTGTGGGGAAAGAACTTCTAATGGTTAGCTATTTTTGTTTTCATGGCCTTTGGGTAATGGCTGTGAAGAAAAAGACAGACATAAAGACAAGGGAAAAAAAGGGAATTAACTAATTTCCTTTTCACTAAATGTGGTTTAAAATAATTTCTTTTAATTCTTTACAGTGAGAGAGAAAACTAAAGAGGTACATTCCTATTTGTAAGGCCACTCATGTCCAGGGAGCATGTGTTTCCTAAAAGCACCTCTCCAACCATTCAAGGCTCACACCAACACTGAAAATTGCTTCCTGAGCCTTGAGCAGGCAAAAGTTTAGCAGTGGGATGGGATGTTGGCTCCTTCCTGTGGTGTGGACCCTCTCTGCCACCTAAACCTAATGTCATGACAGCTGCATTCATATAACAGACTCAGTAGATCCCTCTTGCACAGACTTAGGTTGTGCATGGTTGTCCCAGACCTCTGCCAAAAATCTCTTGTCACCTCAGGGCTTTTGTTGGGTGGGCTCTATGTGTTTGAGATTGGAGGATGGTGCATCTATCCTCTCAGATCCCTCTAGTGTAGAACTTCCCTAGGATGCTGCTCTGTGTAGTTGGGACAAGGGAGACTCTTGATGCCTAGCAGCAGAAATATAGCTGCCAAGGGGATATTCTTGGGATAAAGAGAGGCAAGAAGGGCCATAGATTATGCTTTAAGGTAGGCAGCAGCTGAGCTGTGGTGCTGAGACTCTTAGGCACCTAAGTCTCTTTCTAGATTACATCCTTGTGACTTTAAGCAGGACACTCCAGAAATATCCTTGTGGGTGTCATTCACAGCTGGCTGCTCAACAGAGTGCTTGTGTGCTTGGGGTATTAGGGAAGTGTGATGATACACTGGTGAGACAAGCTGTGCTCTGCTAACTCATAGCTCCCAGGTTATGCCAGAATAAACACTCAGGGTTGAGCAGCATCTACCTGAAGGCAGATGTTTGGAATTGACTGTCTCTGAGGGTGCAAAATTGCCTATTTAATATTGCAGAAAATGCTAGTTGCTGTGACTCTAAAATGATCTTTGTTTTAGTAATGGGTCTAAAAGAGTAAATGTGTTTCACCAGGTGTTTCCCAGGAACTTTGCCCTCAATATTTGCTACTTGAAACTAGTAAGTGGGAAAAAAAAAAAAGAAAAGAAAAAAAGAAAAGAAAGACCATTGCTATCTTCTATCTTGTTTTCTCCTTCTTTTCTTCTTCTGATTGGCACTGTCCTGAGCATATTTTTTGAGAATCTGACTCTGCACACCAGGAAGATCTTTGCCTTGATTCACTTCTCCTGATAGTGATGAAAAGGCCTATGAAAAGAGCTGGGATTTGGAAGAAACACACTGAGAGGACTATAACGTTCCAGCTTTCTTCAAACTAGAGCTGTGTGAAGCATTCTCTGCAAAACCTAAAACTTTTCAAGTGAGCTTAAGCTGAATATCAGATGCAGGGAGGGAGTTACTGTTGAGGGGAAATAATGTAAAACCCTACTTCTGGCATACTTTTGACCTGAAACCTGACAATACTTAGCTATTTTGACTGAGCTTGCTTTGAGGCTGCAAAGCCAAAAGTTAAAGAAAACCTCAGGAACTGCAAAGGTGACATGAAGAGCTCAAACTTCACACAAATCTCCTTCAAGGTTCATGCTGGATTGGCCTTGGTGCTGCTTAGCCTCTCTGCTTCCAAGTAAACAACAAGCATATTATTGAAGCATTTTATTGCAAGTATGAACACACACAGAGTAGAATGATAAGCCTGAAAATAATCAAGTCAGTTTTGTACTCTACAATAAAAGGCATGGACTATGGTGATAGGGATGTTACTGGTGATTTTCCCAAAACATTTTCTCAAAGGTTTTGTTTAGAATCCCAGCTGACATAATAAAGTTTTCCTGAATATTTGACTTGAGTTGGTCATTGCTTGGTTTTGCCTTATCCCTTGCAGGCCATCTTGAACCTGGTTGATGACAAACAGCACATTGGAAATAATCATGTGTTGTCCCCTGTTTTTTTAAAAAATATTTTTTCTAGTCTTGTATTACACTAAAAATGACTAGAAAAGATCAACACTCAGGAGCAAGTCGAAATAACAGCAGGGTTTGCTTAGTTATTTTGCCCAGACAGAATTTAGTGGAAAACCCCTGTCAGATGGAGAAAAGGCTTTTTATATATGCAGAATACTCTTGGAAGAAAAGAGGTTTTCTCCATAAAGTCTTACTGCAAAGGATCAGACGAACATTTACAGCCCCCTGAACAGTTCAAGTTCTGAGAACTGCAGCTACAGCAGCCTCCAGGAAAGCAGTCAGTCGTGCACATCTATGTGAATTGTCTCACATGAATGCTCAAGAAATGCAAAGAAACTTCTTGAGCTGCCGAATCCTAACTTTTTTTGTCAGCATGGAATTTTCTCTCTGGAGAGAAATAACATCTTATTCTCTCCCCTGCTGCTTCTTGCTTCTTATATTGGCTTCCTAATTGGAAGCTGCAGTATAGATGTGCAAAGAAGGATATTATTTGAACATGCCTCAAGGGTGAGCTGTCTAACCAAGGAAACAATTTAATCCTGTCTGTTGTGAGAAGAGCCCGGCTCGACAGAACCTCTCTATCCTTGCTGAGCAGAGCAAACGATGGTAAGGAGAAAAGACTCTGACAACTGAAACTGCAATACATTAATATTCATGTTTTCTCTGTGTGGCTTTCTGTCATCTGCTACAGAATTACTTACCTTTAATTTAGGCAGCTGAACAGAATTCCCAGTGCTCTGCTTGTATCACTGCTTCAGATTAAATCCTACTTGAATCACTAAAGAAAGAAGACACACGTTTCCAGACTAGATCTGTTCCTTGATGCAGAGCAGGCTGTTTTTGAATGGTTTCCATGAAACAAAGTGCATTTTTTACTCACAGGTGAAGAAATGGAAGTCCCAGTTTTCAAAGATGAGTCTGACAAGCAGTCAGCTTAGCAGTGCTCTCTGGAGGGGGACCATGATGTGTGGCCTGTCCAAAGACCTACCAACCTGGATGTAGGTGGCATCTGCAATGTAAGTATGTGTGTTAAATCATAAATATCATGGTGGTCTCAGAAGAAAATGTCTTAATTAACGAACGGTTAAGTCTGTTTCACTGCCAGGAATGCTACAGATGTACCAATGCCAAATTACTATTGCAAATAGGACACAGGTTTAATAACTATGATGGGCTTAACCCAACAAATTTTAGTGTTAGATATATCCCAGCTAAAGCCAGTGTAGTTATTCAGGTGTTTAAAATGAAGCATGTGCATACTTCTATGAGGTATTGTGGAGGGATGCAAGTATAGCTGAACCAGGCTCCAGATGCCCTGTTTTCATTGCTGACATTGTTTGGAAGTTCAGAGTAATATTCATCATCAAAGATAAACACATGGAGGATGACTCAGGCTCATCTTTACTCAGAGGGGAAGAATCCAGAGGGAATTGGATTTCCCTGTTTAGAGAAATCCATGCAAAGGGAAAGGAATTCACATTTGTCTGAAACAATGAAATACAATCCTGTTAAAAATTATTTTTCTGTAGTTATTCAAAATTAGTTCTGAGGTTTTTAGGTCAAATGCAGCAGAGAAAAGCTGAGGGAAGGCTTGATACTATGAAGAAACACACAGTGATTCCAGTCTCACATGTGTTCCTTTTTAGATCACTGAAAAATACTTTTCTGATACCAGCAGCACATGAACCACAACTTTCTGCTACTTAAGCCAAGAAAAAAAAGATAGGTCCTTTGAAAAGTCCACACTGAATTCAGTGCAGATAAAATAACTTTCTTGTTGGCCCCGCCATCAAAACCACCGTGGTAATAATGACAGCTTATTTTCCTTATGTGCTCGGTGTCTTAGTTCTCATTACAGATAGTTAAATATATGAAAAACAACACATTGAGTGAAATGATTAAAGAAAATAGGAAGATCTCATCAAATGCTCTCCTGGGTAAGTGCAAGTTGAAAGGTTCAAGTACTCAGTTCATCTGAGTGTCTCAGAAATACATTCATTATTCTTTATTAACTAAATATCTCACCTTCTCTGCTAAAAACCCTGTTCATTTTGTTGAGTAAAGGCATGAACAAAGCTTGATGGATGGTAACAGATTAGCTATAAAAAAGTAGCAAAGAGCCATTAATCTGGCATAGTTTCAGCTTCACTTTCAGCGCAATGAGTAGGAGAAGTTAGCTGTAATTAATATCAAAGGTATTTTGATCACTGTCAAATACCTATTAGAAGGTGCATAGTTCTGAACTATTCTCATGGTATGGAAACACCACCTTTTCCGAGATGTGCCAGCACTAAATGTTTATACCTGTCTAATGGGATGAATTGAGCCCCTCCTGTATTTTTCAGAAAGTTTCGCTGAGCAGACAAAGTAGCACTGCTGCTGGATTTCAGCACAAGAATTGCCATTGAGTTTCCACCAGGAGAGAAACATAGTAGGGCTTAGCTGGATTGAGGGACTGAATCCTGAAGAAGCACAATTTAGGAGCGAGGATGTTGAATTTCTGGCCAGGAAGGGGTAGAGAAGGAGGATGATATTTTGAAAAAAAACTTTTGAGACACATTTCTGAGCTGCACAGCCATGTGTAGTTTGTGGAAGGATAAAATTGAACTGCAGAAAATTTATGTGTGAAGTAAGTCTGGTCTAGGGAGCTGGAGAGCTGAGTTCAGGGCACACTTCAGTAATATAAGAACTCAAGGTAGGCTCCTGCTTTCAGGATAAAAGCTGACTCAGAGACATCCATCATAAAAAGCACGTAGAGAACAGGTATGCAAAGAAAAGCTAAGTCATGCAATATTCAAACTGACTCAAAGCAAAACATGCTTAAGTTAGATAAAATATTTGAAATGTATTGAACTCTTATTTGTGATTTTCCTTGGGGCAGTATTAGAGCAATAACAAAACAGATGAAGCTGAGGGCTTGAATTAAAAAGGTTGGGCCTTCAGGGCCTGATTTACTGTCCAGTAAGGCTCTGCAGGCTGGTCTTCCCCGGCGCAGCAGTTCCTGGGTTTGGAATGCCAAGATGAGAGCCTTGGAGCACAAAGCTGTCCAACTGTGGCTGAACATAAGGTCACAACCAGGAACATATGAGACAAATAAATCTTTATTGGGCAGGGCTGCAAAACATTAGGTAATGGGGCCAGTGACAAAAAAAGAACTTTTTCTGAATCATACTGCAGAACACTCACCAGAATTGGAGTCCAGGCCTCTAACAAGGGGCAAAACTCATGTTTTTGGTACTGATAGGAAAAAAAAGGAAAGAAAAATCAAGCAAAAATGTTCTTCTCCTTGTGCAAGTGCATGCACTGTTCGCAGCTGCAGTAGTTCAGTCTGGAAGAGCTCATGGCAGTTTCCCTATTTTGGGCTGGATGCACAGTGCCAATACAATCTTTTTCAATTCTTTTCCACCTTCCACCACCTTATCTGTCTTCTGCTTTCTTCTCACTTTCTTTCTCATCTACAATTAGAGAAATAAAGCTGAGGGAAAAAAAAACCACAACAATCCACAACCAAAAAACAATCATAGAAACAAACCTTCAATTTCTGGGGTAATGTTTCAGTACTTGTTTTCACCCCGAACTGGGGTGGAAAGTGAAAGTATTTTTTGTCTCTCTCCCCATGGGAAAAAAAAAAAAGAAACTTTTCTCTTTACTCAGAATAAATGAAACACTTTATTGGGAACAATTTTGGAATTAAGTTTTCTCTTGAGCTGGATTGTGCTCAGGGGAGATAAGCATGCAGTTGAGGGGTTTGCTGAGTGAAACCTGAGCTGTCCATCTGTTTAAGTCAGACACCCAAGAGCATGTGGGGTAGAAGTTTGAGGTTTTTCAATTCATTTTTTGAATCATACACCATGAGCTATTTCCTCCCATGAGGCCAAGGACTGACCTCCTATGAAGGAGCAGAGCTGCTAAGAGGTGGTAAGACCTTGTGGAAAAGGCAAGGAAGTCAGAGTGAAGCAACTTTTTAAGTTGGATCCAGCCCTTATGTTGCCAGTTGATCCATTGTAATGATCTGTGACTACTGCTCTGTCCAGGACAGGTACTCATCCAGAAGGACTCTTGCTGCTCTGCTGAGAGGCCTGTGGGAACCTGTGGGGTGTTTGGACCCTGCCTGGTCCTGCTCATGTCCATTCCAGGGCCACCTTTTTCTAGAGGTCTGTCTCTTTCCTGAGCAACCCTGTTAGTCCTGGGAGAGCCACATGCTCCCTCTCTACTTAATTGTGGCCTCTTCTACTCTGGGCATGCAGCACTTCTCACCCCAGAAATGCTCTGAATTAGATAATGAACTGTTCGAGTGAGCACTGACTGGCATCTTTCTTGCTCTTTTTCTGAAGACACTAATGAAGTGCAGTATTACACAGACAAGGAAAAAAAAAAAACAAGAGGCAATGGACCTGTACAGGGTGTGCAAAACTCATTAATAAACTGTTATTGAAAAAAAGGCATTTCAAAGAGGAATCTGATGGAGAAGAAAGCAGGTATTCAGTCAACCACAGGTAAGGCACTCTTCCAGTCTAGTGGCTGTCTAGTGGTCTGCTACAGAGACAGGGATGTGAAGCAGGTGCTAACACACGTGCCATGTAACTAGTGTGTAGCTCAGCCCTGAGCAGACGCACTTATTCAGTTTAACAGGGTTTGTACACTTCTAATCATGCAGCCTCACCTTTTATTTTTCTGTATTCAGCAATATGACTGACAAGAATACCCACATACACATCTGAACTTAATTTAGACTTAACCTTAAAGACAAGGACCATCTAGATGAGCTGGGGAAGACCAGTCAAGGCAAAGTAAAAAGAGATCCATGTGTAGCAGGCTGGGGCTATAAATGCCTGCTTTTGAAGTAACAGAGAACAGTGAAATGTATGTCTCTAACTGCCTGCCTAGGCTAGACTCCATGACTAACATTTTGTCCTCCATTACTTGCAATGTTAACTAACTGCTTAGACAGTTCTGTAGCTCTCCTGCACAGTAATTTTACTCTCTGGAATATTTTATTTTAGTTTGACCAATATTAATTCAGCTTTCTGTAAAGTTAGCTGTAGTTCAAGGAGTGATCAAACATGCATGTGTGATACATCTCTTTTCTGTGCAAGATGACCTTGAATACTTTCACTGGAAATACTCCTATATTGGCAAGCAGCAGCAGGTTCATGTTAAGTAGCAACGTATCAGTTAGTGGATTTGCCCAGCTTTCTGTGTGCATTGGCTGGGTGTGTAATGTCCTCTGACACGCAATCTACATACTAAAATCTCTTGGGATTAAGAGAGTGAACTTGTTCTCAGGAGGAGGGAACATGCAAAAAAGATGCTGGATTTCAAACCCTGGCCAATGCATTATTATTGCTGGAATCTGGGAGGCTAAACCTTTATTCTGAGGCATGCAGAATGAGTTTCTAAAAGGCACTCAAGGCTCCCAGGGCAGGCGAGTTAAGCAGGCTGGAGGAATGAGTTGTATTGTTTCATTTCTCAGGCTCTCTAAAACAGGTGGAGAAAACTAACTAGAGTTTGCACTCTTGCATTTTACTGACATTAAAAAAAGGCAAAATGGTTTTTCTATTTCTGTCATAGGTGCATCTCAACTGTAACTTAAGGTTGTTCTAGAATCCTAGAATCTTGGAACCATAGAATGGTTTGGGTTGGAAGGGACCTTAAAGACCTTCTAGTTCCAAACCCTCTGCATGGGAAGGGACACCTCCCACTAGACCAGGTTGCTCAGAGCCCCATCCAATCTGGCCTTGAACACTTACAGGAATGTGGATAGTCATGGGATAGTTCCTTTTTGAAACTATATGATCTGGCATAAAACCTGTTTAAGGGATACTGCCCTTCCCCGGGTATTTTTTCCTACCTCTATAATGCTACTCACAGCTGCCTCAGTTTTGCTGGTGCAGCTGTATTTAGGGTTGGGATAGAATTAGGGTTGGGGACAGAAGGAATGGCTAGTGAAATGAAAGATGGGTGAGGATAGGAATGGGGATAGGAAGATGGGTGAGGATAGGAGCTCTCATGCAGGTGGAGCTACTATGAAAATTGCATGTATGACCATGCCTGTGGACACTGGCACGTTTTGCTACACATGGCACTTATTAGCTGGAATCCTTGTTCCTGGACTAGGAAAGCTGGAAAGTCTGGCGTAGACAGATACATAAGTCATAGGAAGGGAATCAATCTGGTGGCTTGGTTCTGTAATTGTCCTGTTACTTGACATTCAGCACATACGTGAATGAAGGGTTTCCAAGAAGGCGTCCAGCATCTCTGTAAGATGGAAGTTAAATCGTCTGCTGGTAGATATCAGCACTGGTCCTGGCATGTTGGCCTCTATCAGCTGTCTGTTGGCTTTGGTTCTGTTGTAAATATTACCTGTGGAGGTGGAGTCTGCCAGAGCAATGCAGTGTAACGTGGTCCCTGCAAGCCTTAATCTGGATGGTCCTACATGTTTTCACTCGGTCAGTTTACTTGACTGTCAGTCACAAAATTATCACGTTTAACAAAAATGTTCACTTGAACTGAAAAGCTCTATAATATTCTCAGCTGCCAATGTTTTAATCACAGGGTAATGTTCACTAAGGGAAACTAAAATTAGAAGTGGATGAATGTATTTTGATACGAAGGGGAAGATCTTCTACTTTCCCCCCCCCCCCCCCACTTTTTTCACCAGAAAAATCATTT
>NW_009952048.1:1055933-1106228 GCF_000747805.2 Chaetura pelagica
CCCCCCCCGTCTTTTTCCCAAGGAAATTACATTCTTGGGAGAACTGCAAAACCAGAAAGACCAAAATGGCCTCTCCTGAGCCATAGGGCGGATGTCAGATACACAAAAGACTTCTATTTATAAGTGAAAAAGCATAATAA
Source organism: Chaetura pelagica (assembly GCF_000747805.2). Lineage (NCBI taxonomy): Eukaryota > Metazoa > Chordata > Aves > Apodiformes > Apodidae > Chaetura > Chaetura pelagica. Next base: position 1,056,074 of record NW_009952048.1, read on the forward strand.
TAAAAAGAAAAAAGGAATGATACACAAGTGGGGAAGGGACTGAAGAGAGAGGGGCAAGGAAAGCAAGGAAAATTGGATTTGAGTTTTGTCAGCAATGAGTGCATGAAAGTCTGTGCAACATAGGTCAGACCAGAAGAGAACTGGTGGAGGAAGGGTCCTGTGATGTAATGCAGAGAAGCCTGTGTCAATCTGTAACTGATGGGATCAAGAGATGCCTGAGCTTCCACAGAGTTTGGCAAGGAGGTTGCAGCATGCCGGAGTCCCCAGCAGCTCCTTCTGAGAGATTTTCTAAATGAAAGCCAAGTCTCACGTTAGCTTACAGAATAAGGGCTGTAGCTTCCAAACCACAGGGACTTAAACTGTTTTCAAAGCAGGAAGGCCTGAATAAAAGTGAGTACTTTGAGATAGAGACTCGTTACAGAGTGCAACTCCAAAATGGGAAGCAGAATCTCCCTTTTGCACAGCTCATAAGTATGCTCTGGCCTTGGTCTTACTGTTGATTAATCTTTACTTTGTCTTGCAGTAGTGTTAAGTCCTCTTTGTTTTTGGATAAGTAGAGATCTTCTGAGAAAGGGAATTGGAATTGATTTATTAAAATAAATGAATGTTTAAGATACTGGACAGTAGTTTAATTATATGGGATGTCTTCATGGATTAGTAATATGTGTAACATAAGTTACTGTAGATATTCCACTGTTGTGACATGGTTTATTATTAAATTACCAGGAGAAAATATGATGTCAGTAACATGAAGTGTTTCTGTGGGGTGAGCTACTGAATGTTCACTAACAGGAATTACTGTAAACATTCAGAAGAGCTTGTGTGATTCTGCTGAAGACAGGATCAGCTTCCAAGAGAGTTTTCCTAGAGCAGTTTTTCTCTGCCTGCTCTTGCCAAGTTTATGCAGCAGCACCAGAGACCACTGTGAGTTTTGGAAGGGTGGGGAATGTGAGCTTGAACACTGTGTCTCCACAGCAATGAAGATTACAAAAGTTGTTTGGCACCTCTCAAGTAGCTCAAGGTAACAGTTTTTTCCATGTCATATTCCTCCAGACATTTGATACCTCACTATGTTTAAATTAAGAGAGAGGCACAAATACAGCCCCTGGATGCAACCTGTTCCCTGGACTGTGGGAAACATACCTTAAGTATATCATAGAGCCTGGAAATCAAACCAGCATGTGACTCTGGGGTTTGAGGAGTTAATGGCGTTGGCTCTTATAGTTACTATTTCAAACTTAGGCATGCCTAGCACTCTACAAAAGTAAATAAAGACAATTGTGAGAGAAGCAAATAGTTCATACCCTGAAGAGCTTACCTTTTAGGTTTCACAAGGCTATTGAATACATTTCTGCATAAACCTGAGCACTCATTGAAGAGGGAGAGAATAGAGAATCAAAAGAGCAGGAAAGCATGAACCAAATGGTAAAGATAGATTATGTAGTTACACTGGAAATCAGTGCAAATACCTAGAAGTATGAGCAGATTGGTGTCTATATTTGTTTATTTTTATCAATAATGTAAGATTACAATATTAAGAAGGGACACTGGAAGAAAGGAAGGTGTGAGGAGTGTGTCTAATAGTCTCAGAAAGTAGATACTGACAGGAAGCTAAAAGGCAGACATATATATACTAAGGAAAATTCAGGGAAAATCAGAAGAATCTAAGAATTGAAGGAATTCATTTGCAGATATATAGATGGGAGAAGTAAGAAAGGCCAGTGTTTAATGGGAGTGGTGAAGGCTGCTTATGACAAAAAATTAATTTGGGTACCAGGCATCTGTGGCTTGTGATTTATGCAGAATTAGAAGGAAAGCTTATATTTAACTCAAACACAGAAGCTGTCAGATGCACAACTCTGGAAAGACAGCAAAACATATATATATATATATATAATAATTGAAATTAGGTTAAGCACTGACATAATTTTAACAGAATTTCTGCCTGTCTTTTAACTAGAATGCAGCACTCACAGTCAAATGTTCAGATGACTGACCCATGATGCGTCTCATGTGATACTCATACACGTGGTGCACAATGTAGTTTTAAGCATTAAAACATACAAAGATCAAGGGTACTTGCAGCTCTAGTTTGAAAGTTTCCCAGGAAATCTGCCTGGATTTGTTGTTGCTAGAGTTATGGGTAGAATATAACTTCCAGTAATTGTTTTTAATTATTATTATTGCTTATAACATTCACAAATAGGTCTTTTGCAGTTGAATCTTTCTCCATCCAGTGTTCATTTTGCCTGATTCTTACATTAAATCCATTAGTCTACTTAAGAAGTTTTGAATTATGGGAATAAAAATACTTTTTCCTTTACTATCTACTAAGACTGTTTCAGCTTTATGGGCAGAAGAATATGTACTCATGGAGACTTGCAAATTAATTGAATCTGAGAAAGTCAACTTATTAAAGCAGTTGACTGATGTCTGTACTACAGTAGTACTCTAAGATTTTAATTCAGTGGTATTTGCTGGGTCTCAAGGAAAAAAATATCTGGATTTAATTTTGCTGTAATATCTATATCTATGAAAAGGAAAAAGCCTCTTCATGTTCATTAGCCAGACTTGAGTGATTGCAAAGTATTAAAGAACAAAATCTAAAAGAGTGAAAGAAAGAAAAAAAAAAAAGCAACTTGTTTACCAAAGGGAAACTATGCCAAGATAATCTGATACCTTGATGAGATAACTTTATGTCAAAAGATATGTGCTAGTTATTGAAGATTTACCAGTAATAGTTCGAAGAGCTTGATCATTAACAGTTTCAACATATTGTAAAGAGATTTGGTTTGTCCCAAGGCTGAGGGTGGGGTCAGCCTTTCCCTGAAAATAACAGAAGGGGAACAGAGAGATTTCAGCAATGATAATGATGGTTTGAGGAACCATGGTGCTCATTTACTAATAACAACTTCAGTCTGAAAATTAGAAGAAGGTTTCTGACTGTCAGAAAGTAAAAATTTAAAACCATCTCTGCCTTGGAGGCAAATAACCTAGTTATGAAGACGAAGCTTGATAAGTGTCTGCAACTATATGGCATGGTCAACTGCAGTTACAAGCAGCAGAAGACAGCAGTCCAGGCTTCCACTCTTGAGTATCTGTGTGCTGACTATTGTCGTGTAAGATGCCTTTACCCTGTGTGTGAACACGTGTGTGTGCTGATAAGTGAAGTTGTTAAAGCCAGCTGTGCTGCCAGTTATTGTAGAAAATGTCTGTAGTTATTATAGAAGAAATGTACTATTCAGTTTCCTAGCACCAATTAAAAAAATCTTCATAGAATTGGAAGAAACAGGGTTTTGAAAGCATCTTGTATTGTGGTATCTACATGACTGCTGGAATTCAAGGGTCAAAAAAGGACTTTTATTCCAGTTTCTTGCAATTTAAGACAGAATGCATGGAAGATTTTTTTTAATCTATTTGCTCTCCTTGTTCTGTTTTAAAATGACCACAGAGTTCACAGTTTGCATCAGGAACCTATAAAACCTCCCTGTTTATTTTATTTTATAACATCTAACTTTTGTGTGTGTGTTTGTAAGTGATCTCACAAATCAGAGAAAACCAAAGGGTTGAAAACTGTGCTCACCACCATGCAAATGATTCCCCAGCACCCTGAAAACTGTTTGGCTTTAGATCACTCGGCTGAGTGCTTTCTGTTTTTCTGTGCACACCCCTTGTTTCCTGGGCTTGCCTGAGCTCCTTTAGAGCTCTGCCTACTGCAAATATCTCCATGTATTGAACACAGAATCATAGAATCACGAAGGTTGGAAGGGACCTTAAAGATTACCAAGTTCCAACCCCCCTGCCATGAGCAGGGAACCCCACCACTAGACCAGGCTGCACAAAACCTCATCCAGCTTGGCCTTAAAAACCTTCAGGGATGGGGCATCAACAACCTCCCTGGGCAACTCATTCCAGTTCCTCACCACCCTGATAGTGCAGAATTTCTTCCTAATATCTAACCTAAATCTCCCCTCTCTCAGTTTAAAACCGTTACCCCTTGTCCTGTCACTACACTCTTTGATGAAAAGCCCCTCCCCATCTTTTCTGTAGTCCCTTTCAAGTACTGGAAGATGCTACAAGGTCTCCCTGGAGCCTTCTCTTCTCTAGGCTGAACAGCCCCAACTCTCAGCCTGTCTTCATAGCAGAAGTGCTCCAGGCCTTTGATCGTCTCGGTGGCCCTTCTCTAGACCCTTTCCAACAGCTCCATGTCTTTCCTGTGCTGAGGGCAGCAGAGCTGTACACAGTATTCCAGGTGGGGTCTCACCAGAGCAGAGGGGCAGAATCACCTCCCTGGCCCTGCTGGCCACACTTCTTTTGATGCAACCCAGGATGCAGTTGCTCTCCAGCACACACTGGTGACTCATGTTGAGCTTCTCATCAACTAGCACACCCAAGTCCTTCTCCTCAGGACTGCTCACCTGGAGTGACAAATGTTACATCTGGGTCTTTCCTTCATCAGTTAATTAGTGTACTTTCAAGTACCTAGTTTGCAGTGTTCCAGGGATGCAGCAAATTGTGTGTAGCTTTACTTCCAGAAGCTTTTTGACCTCTGAAGACACTATTAAGATGCAAGTAGATGTGATGTGCTTTATATTCCTCTGAGAGAGAAGTATTCTTCATGAAAGAAATGGCCTGTTTTTTTTGCAGTTGCAGGCTCTGCTTATACTAGAAATTACACCGTGCCAGAAGACAGGCTCAGGCACTAGCTTCATTGTCTACACTGTTAAATTGTTTGAGCGGTCCCTGGAATGGTTTTTGCCTGGGCAGTGGGCCCAGGCCTCTTCCAAACAATTTCTGAGCATGTTTTGAGAATTAGCACGGGCCAGGCACCATGCCCAACATGTAGTTTGGATGCGGGCACCCATTTTGGATGATAATAGACTTCACTAGTGCCAGATGGCCTCAGAGCCAGAAGGAATAAACATAGCCTGAGTGCCTATGCCATGTGCTAGTGCAGAAGATCTCTTGTGCTGTAAAATGATATCCTAGCTTAAGTGTACGTGAGTGTCTCCATGTCAACGAGCTGTTACCTGAAGGACTCAATTTTATGAAGGACTAGGACTTCATGGCACCCAGGAAGACCGAGTTGCCATTTGGCAATGCCTGTGTTGCTGAAGAAATTGCAGCCAACACGGATCAAACCCTTGGAACAAATATCCAGGACACCAGCCCAAATAGACCCAAAGTAGAAATTGGTTTTAATCTCCCCCAGACTTCTCTGGTCTGAAGACATATTTACATTTCTTTGCAGTTCAGAGTGTCTGAAATAATACAGGGGCTGTGTTACAATCCAGCAGATGGGTGTTTTTAGCATAAAAACTAGAAGATATCCGTTGCATGCTTAGGGATATGGTGTGTGTTCACAGATGCAGCATCTACTGGGATGCTGTTACAAGGTTGTGTGGATGGGAGAGAGACAAAAAAAAAATGTACCCATGTCCATTATGAAGTGGGAGCAGTTCCTGTTATGTTCAGGCACTGCCTCACAGAGTGCTTGTTGAAGTGCTTCAAAATAGAAGCGAGGAGTGACTTTGCAAGGATAATGGTCAAAGGTCCAGTATGTGTGGTTCCCACACTGGCCATCTCTTACTAGGAAGTCAAGTCATACCTCAAAGTGCTGTGTTCATGGGCACAAGACCCTAATCCCTTGAATAATCCTTGCAGATTTTAGGTTATTTGTAAAATCTGCAAGTTAAACTACTTTCTTCTAATTGGGGCAAAAACTGTGACAGCAGGATGAGAGAATATCTCTGTACTGAATCCCTTGGTTGTTTTCTCTGATTACCAGTTAATAAGGCTCAAATAATAACAAAAAAATATTACTAAATGTTGAAGAAACTAATCACACTGAGGTGTCCAGGCATGTAAGTATTTCTGTTAGTTTATAACCTTTCCAGTTTCAATTGGGAAGGGTAATAAAGGTTCAACTTGATGATCTTAAGGGCCTTTTCCAATCTAAGTTATTCTATGATTCTTTGATTCTAAACTCAGCTGAGAGTGGTTTTAGTCCCATAGTCTTTAGATCAGGCAGGGATCCAGAAAAGCTTTTATGTTCAAACTCTTCTTCCAATTTTAAAATTTTCAATTAAGTATAAAATGACTTCTCCTCTGTTATTTTGTTTTCAAAATTATAAACCTGTGTGGAAAACCAAAACTTACTAGAGTATGTTAGCATTAAAGAAAGAACAATTTAAGAAAAACTTGTTAAGGGAAATAAAGAAGTTAAAACATGCTCTGGATGACAAAATGTTATGCTAATTATTATTATGATTGGTATTAAATCAATATTGGAGTCAACATTGGAAGTGGACAAATATGCTGCTGTTACAATTTTTGGTCTGTTTCTTTATGTTGATTTTAATCTGCTAGTTTAATACTGCTAGCTTAATATTTCTGTAGTTCAGGAGCTAATCTGTGAGGTAGACTTCTCCACTGATTGGGGGAAAAACAGGTGGCTAGAGACACTAACTTCTTCAGCCATATGCTTTTTATCTGCCATCGTAAAGCTGCTTAAACTGAGAGATGACAAGGCCAACCAATGTCAGCAGGACAAACTTGGTCCAAACCACAGTTAATAGCCATAGGAGTCATAGTCAATAGGAGATATATTGAGAATATGAGGTGAAGTTCAGATGCTTGTTTGGGCTGGGGTTACCTGTTAGCAAGAAAATAAAATTGATACCTCTTCTGATAACAGAGGTGGTGTTTTTTTTCCAAACTCCTCAGTTTGCCTTTTGTGTACTATTCAACTTCATCTTGCTTCATAAAGTGAGATTGTGAAGAGCAAAACCAGAATATCAAAGAGGATCCTTTTTAGTGAGGCAGAAAACTGTTATCTACTTTGTGAAGAGACTGGATTTTCAGTTGAGTCCTGCAGATACCAGAAATGAAAAACTGGCATCTTCAACCATATCTTTTTAACTGAGGAAGGTTTACACAATTTCAAGGCAACTAGTGGAGGAAAAAGTGCATACCTCTTCTATGTCATATAAGGCATTTACCAGAGTTCCATCACTTTTGCTGCAGAAGTACTAGCAGTACTTGTGGATGTCCTGGAATTGCTTGTTTTAAATTTCTATCACTAGTCAGGAATAACAACAGAACACTTCTACAGTCTGTTCATAGTCACAGTCATCTGTAGATGCCAAAATACAGTAATTTCTAGAGCTACTAGACAAAAGAATGGCTTAATAACCTAAATGTGTCTAATCTGTCAAGACACCTTCTAATATACCGCTTTTTCTATATAAAATAAAAACAACTTTTGTAACTCCCTTCTTCTGTTTCTTCTTCTGTTTGTAACCCACTTCTGTCTCTTCTTCTGTTTGTAACCCCCTTCTTCTGTTTCTTCTGTTTTCACAGAATAACTTTATGAGATGTGTAGTGACTATGAAGGTACTTTGTATAGAAGGTGTGTTTATGTGAGAGCCACATACTGTAAGCATATAGAAGTAAGTAAGCACTGTTGTGCTCCATGGATAACCCCCTGGCTGAGAAGTTGTAGTAAGCACTGCTGTAGGAAGAGAAGGCACTAGCTTTCCCACTGAGTATGCTGTAGGTTCTGTTTTGGATGCATATTTTACCCCCTAAATGCCTGCAATCCATGGTCACCAGAAATAACTGCTCTATGTGGGCAGTTGAGATGTAATCACATTATTTCCCAAGAACAGGAGGAGGTAATTTCAAGTGCACAGCCTGAATGCTCCTTTGGACATCTGAAACCTACATGTCTAAGTATTACCATTTTATTGGGCTTGTGCACAATGAAGTCACCACTTTATGATGATTCACCAACAAATAAGAACAACCATCTTGTACTCCAACTATCCGGTTTATCTCATCTTCTGTTTTCTACTCTGTTTTTACGATGGCCATGCATCAGCTCCCTCTGTGGTGACAGGTTGTAGATTTCAATCACTCTTTGGCTTACCACTTCCTTCTTGTCCAACAAATGGAAGTCTTTAAAAGAAAAGGCAGTTACTTAGGAAATCAAGTGGTTAAGCTTTGTGGACAGTCTCAGTTTTTATGTTGGTGCATACAGCAGTGCTCTTGGGAAAGAGCAGCCTAACTGTCACTTGCCATGGCTTTTATTTGCAATGTTTTGACTAAAAGGTATTACACAAATTAAAAAAATATATATAATTGCATTTCTATTTCCAATTAGAATTTATTTTTCTTAGTATTTGCACTGGTTTTGCTTTCAACTTTTGAGACTGCCACATTTACAAGATTATTTTCTTTAAAATGATCTTCTTTTCTTTTAACAAAAAAAGCTCTTCCCTTCCATTTTCCAAGATAATCCTAATGATTTTTTTATTTTTTTTCTGAATAAAGAGGATAAATTTGGACAGTGATATTATAGAGTGACAGATGACAGAAAATACAAATGCCTGTATTTATGATGTAAACCCACTTCAGTCATTATAGTTACAGAGTATGGGAAAAAATAGCAAAGAGAAACAGTCTTTACAGTTCTCCATATAAAAACAGAAAGCATGAAAGGAAGATCTTTCTGACTATAGTTTTCCTAAGACTTGTCATGCTTGAAAGTAGTATATGTAGGAGGAACTATATACAAGTAGAGAAGGGTAGAAAAGCATATTCTCATAACCTTAGTGAGGATTCACGCACATAAGATTTTTAGCTGTCATGTTCCACACTTTCACACACAGAGACACTACAACTCACTTCCTGTGCTTTGAGTACTGTAAAAGCTCTACTCATGATACCCAGTGTGAAACCAAAAGCAGTGGGAAGACTCACAGCTTATTTTTCTCAACAAGAAGAAAAACAAGAGGTGGTAGAAAAAACATAAAATAGAGGTGCTTGTAGAAAACTCCTGACATTTGACACATCCACTTTAAAATGCAGGCTACGGTTGAGATGGTAGCAAGCAGTCCTACATGGATGCAAGTGAAATGTGTTTGGTAATATACAATCAGGTGTTCATAATGGTAAGCATAAGACTTGTTTCAGTTACTAAAAAGACCCTGTTGTACTCTGACCCTTTTTCTCCAGAAGTAATTATTGCCTGCATTGTTTGTTTGTTTGTTTATTTGTGTGGTTTTTGGTGTTTTTTTTTAACAGGAAACTGGGGAATGGCCTTGACTTGTTGGAAGAGTGACCAGGGTTTCTGGATATTGAATCCTATGAGGTAATAAAAAAGGAGTGAGTTATAAGGTTTTTGCCACAAAAGTCTTGGTGTAAAGTTTGAATGACGTTTCAGCAGATGATTAAAAAAAAATATAGAGGAGTGGGGGATTTAAAGGGACATAAAGTAGAAGTGTTTCTACAAATATATAAGCAACAAAAGGAGGACTAAGGAGACTCTCAGTGTTTTATTTGATGCAGAGGGAAACAGTGATCAGGGATGAGAAGAGGGCAGAGGTACTTAATGCCTTCTTTCTCTCACTCTTTAGTAGTAGGACCAGTTGTTTGCTGGGTAGCCAGTCCCCTAAGCTGGAAGACAGGGGTGGGATGAAGCCTGAAGCCCCTGTAATCCAAGATGAGATGGTTAGCAACCTGCTGCTTCACTTAGATATACACAAGTCTGGGGGACCAGATGGAATACACCCAGGGGTACTGAGGGAGCTGGGGGAAGTGCTCATCAAGCCACTTTCCATCATTTACCGTCATTCCTGGGTAACTGGTGAGGTGTCTGTAGCCTGGATATTGGCAAATGTGATCCCCATATACGAGAAGGGTCTGAAGGAGGATCCGGGGAACTACAGACTTGTTAGTCTGACCTTGGTGCCAGAGAAGGTTATGGAGCAGATCATGTTGAGGGTGGCTACGCAGCATGTGCAGGACAACCAGCTGATCAAGCACAGTCACCATGGATTTCTGAAAGGCAGGTCCTGCTTGATCAACCTGATCTCTTGTCTATGACAAATTTAGCAGTTGAGGGAAGGGCTGTCTGTTGATGTTGTTCACCTAGACTTAAGTAAAACCTTCAACATTGTTTCCCACAACATTGTCCTGGAGAAAATGGCTAGTTATGGCTTAGACCAGTGTACTCTTTCCTGGGTAAAAAACTGGCTGGATGGACAAGGCAATGATCTAGGGATCAAGTACACCCTCAGTTAATTTGCAGATGACACTAAGTTGGAAGGGAACATTGGTCTGCCTAAGGGTAGGGAAGTTCTGCAGAGAGATCTGGACAGGCTAGGTTGATGGGCTGAGGCCAATTGTATGTGATTCAACAAGGCTAAGTGCTGGGTCCTGCACTCAGCCACAATGACCCTATGAAGCGCTACAGGCTTGGAGAAGAGTGTCTGGAAAATTGCCCAGGAGGGAAAGGCCTGGGGTTGTTGATCAACAGCCTCACGAGCCAGCAGTGTGTGCAGGTGGCCAAGCAATGGCATCCTGGTTTGTGTTGGAAATACTGTGGCCAGCAAGACTGGGGCAGTGATTGTCCCCTTGTACTCTGCATTGGTGAGGTCACACCTTCAATACTGTGTACAGTTTTGACTGCTCACTACGAGAAAGACATCAAGGTGCTGGAGCAAGTCCAGAGAAGAGCAACAAAGATGGTGAAGAGTCTTGAGCACAAGTCTTATGAAGAGCTTCTGAGGAATCTGGTGTTGCTTAGGATGGAGAAAAAGAGGCTGATGGGGGGAGACCTTATCACTCTCTACAACTACCTGAAAGAAGGGTGTAGCGGGGTGAGAGTCAGGCTCTTCTCCCTAGTAACAGGTAATAGTAAAAGACAAATTGGCCTCAAGTTGTGCCAAGGGAGGTTTAGATGGGATATTAGAAGAAACTTATTAACTGAGAGGGTTGTCAAGCATTGGAACAGGCTGCCCAGGGAGGTGGTTGTGTCTCCATCCCTGGAGATATTTCTTAGGCATGTAGATGTAGTGCTTAAGGACATGGTTTAGCATTGGACTTGACAGATTTAAGTTAACAGTTGGCCTTGATGATTTTAAAGGTTTTTTCCAAGCAGAATGATTCTGTGATTCAGATAGTTTCACAAGCTGTCAGTGTTAGGAGGCTGTGAATTTGGCCTAGCACTTCCTCAGACAATCTTGCTATACTGTTCACTCTTAGTGCCCAAATCTATCTCCTCTTCTTGCTGCTGTTTTCACTGTTTGGTTTGCACTCAAACCAAAGGGTTCTTGCACAAGGCTAGTAGAGCTTCCTCTTCCTAAAGCTACTGCTATCTCCAGAGTTTTTCATTATACTGATTGCTATATTCTCTAGAGTGCTACCTAAAGTATTTATATATGTATATACCAAACAGCCTCCTGCACCTCTTATCTTGAACTGAAAGAGCTGGAGGTATGGGCCATGTAGGCAGAAAGTGGGAATATTGCCATTTTGGCAGTTCCTTACCTTTCAACACAGCTATGGCTTTCTCAGCCTGGAGCTGCACACAGCTTTCCAGGCAGGCACAAAAGAGGTTGGCAACATCTGTCACCCTGGCTGTTTGCCAGCACCTCTGGCATGGTGCAGAAAGGTGAGAAGCAGTGAGTAAGACTCAGCTGATCTCCTTTAACTTCCATCTGAGGAAAGAGCCCTGCACCGACTCACCCTTTGCGTGCAGACACGGGCCTCCCAACCAGCAAACCAAAGTGCGACCGTTACCTGTAATGTCATTTCTTACAGCTCTGCACAACCTGTGGCTAACCTCCAAGCTTCCAGAATTATGTTTTTTTCATCATAAGTTGCTGTGAGGCAAGCTGGGTCCCCTCTGCACGTCAGAGTCATTGCAACGAGTTCTGCAACTGGGGCTGGCTTGCTGCAGTTGGGCTGAGGCTTGCCTGGTTTTCTCTCTCTAATGCCAGTAGGTGCCTGTGAGGCTGCCTTCATGCCATCAGTTCTCATGGTTAAGGAGAGAAAACTCTGAACATGGTCTCTTAGTCATGATCATTACAAATTGTAAACATGGGGCAAAGAGCCTTCACTGTTGTCTCACTACACCCCAGCTTCTTGAAAGCTTTTTTGTCAAACACATTCCTGAATCATGAACAATCATGTCTTATTAATTGTCGTAGGAGTGCTCCAGTGTCTTTAAGGGGCTGTGGTTGGTGCCTGGCAAATACTGACCAAATATGGGACTGTAGAAAGAGATAGATAATACACCCATTAGGATCCTGGGCCAGCTCCTGCCTTCCCTGCCAGATTCCACTCTAGGCTTGTCCCTCCCTTGCTTTATTGCTGCACACTTTTGCCTTCATTGCTGGTGGAGCTCGAGCAGCCCCTACTCGAGTGATAATTGCAGGATTTCCTACAAGCCAGTTGTGTGGTGTGGGCAGGCTGTACTTCTGGGGCTGGGAGGGTGCCCACTGCTATGTAAGTACCTGTTTGACTCCCAGTATCTCTGCAGCTGGAAACTGGCCTTCATCCCTCTGCAGGAGGGATGTGATTTCAGGGGTATAATCCAGCCCTGACTTCCTCAGGTGTTAGAACTGGAAAGGCTTCCAAAAGGGGCATCAAGCCCCCTTATGTTGTCAGAGATCAACACTAGAGTCTGGTGTGGACAACACTTCTAGAGTAGAGAAATGGATCTGAATGGATATTTGATAAGTTTTTAGCACATACAAACTCATCAACTGCCTTTTCATTAACAGATTGAGTGATATCAGGGAATCCTCGAGGTTCTTTGATGAAATTATTAGAAAGACCAGGTATACCACCTGGCACTCCTGATAAGCTTGGATTTATTCATTATACCCTCTCTACCTTCCTGGGATTGTGTTTATTAACAGTATTATCCTTTATCAAAGTGAGGTTCTTATTCACCAGCAGACATTTAGACTCAAGTAATTTGTGTTCTTTGTGTAAGTGTCTACACATGAGATGTTATTGAGTGTCTATAACTGATCCCACAGTCCATAAGTACTTGTCACTTATGTAGCTGCTAGTCTGAACATTATAATTAAAAATAAGTCTAATGAAAACACATTTTTGTTAATGTAGCTGAGCTAGCTGGTTGGAGATAATCTTCTGTATTTAAACTGGGAATGAAGATATTGGTCTGAAACTTGCCCTTGGAGCCAAAAAACAAAGGTGCTGTGAATAGTTTCCTGTCAGTACGTGGGAGTTATCACTAGGATGAGGAAAGCACAGCAGAAACCCATGGGTTTGCTATGGCAGAAAACAGAGGTACAGAATAAACAGCTGCTAGAACTAATGCCAATGGTTTTTGTTTGCTCTGTTCCCATATGAAGAATCATGGCTTGATACCTTTCATGGTCTCTGTGGGAGAGTTTGTTCATCCAGCACCACCAACGGATTCCCATGCAGTTCAAAACCAGACCTGTTTTTTTCAGTCTGTCAGAAACAGGAGAATTACATCCTTTGAAAGCAGCATTACTTGTGGGTAATGCAAGACAGAGAGCACCTGGTTATTTGGCAATATTACCCCTTTGCTATCACAAGGCAGAAGCAGCTGTGTTGCTCTCCTGATGTATGTGCAGTTCAGGGCCAGTGATCTACCTGACTTCTGTGGTGTCGTGTCAGTGCATGATTTTGCTGTGTTAGTGTCAGTGTCAGCTCTGCTGTGGCTTCCATGAAACCATTTGCTATTCAAGGTAGCACACCAGTACGGACCCACCCCTGCCTGCCTTTCTTTCTCATGTATTTCCTGAAAGAAATGCTCCACTAACTTTGGGTTTTACAGAGGTGAACATAAATCCTAAAAAGACAGAATGACAGAAGTTGATTGAAAAACTGACCAAAGAGAAATACAGTCTGAGAAAGGTGCAAGTCTGCTTGGAAACTGAAAGGAAAGCCACTTTGGAAACCATTTTTCCTCTAATCCTGTTTCTAAAGCACTGATGCCTTGGCAGAAATTTTCCAGTTTTCCTTTTAAGGTATTGCTGGGGCCTGGCCTTGTGTGATAGTTTTGACTTCAGTGGGAGTTAAGGACTCTTCATCAATCATTAAATCATGTCCTTAGAAAGAGGAAAATTCTCTGTCTTACTACGCATCCAGAAAACCAAAGGCAGTTTTAAAGGTGAATCAGATTTGGGACATAAGTGAAGCCATCATCCCATTTGCAATATAATCCACTCCTTATCATAAATGTGTTTCAAGATAATTACAGCTTTTTTGAAAAGGTTGGTTTTGGTAAAATGTAACACAACATCTGACTAACAAGGACACATAAGAAAAACAAAAGGATAATTTTTAATTTTTGGAACAGAGAATTTAATTTTATTTGCTCTTTCCACATAGCTGTAACTATACACAATTTAAAAAAAAACATTTACTAAATTACGCTTCAAATTTTGTCTCTGCCTTCTAAGAAGGCTCCCACTCAGGAAGTATCTGAGCCTGGAATCACTATAATGGTGTCACAGTTTGACTCAGGTCCGACAACAATGCTCTCGATCCCCTCCCCCTCCCACCCAGGTAGGGAAGGAGAGAGAGAAAAGGAGAGAGACTTGGCTGGATTGAAAACTAAACTACACAGCTTTAATTAAAACACTAATGAATAATACAAGAAAATATATACAATTATATACAGATATATTCAGGTATGGGCAAAAACCTCTCGCCTCCCCCCACCCCAGCAACTCCCACAGCACTTCCCTGAACTGGGAAGAGTCCCAAGGAATCCCGGAGCTGCTGCTGGAGAAAGCAGAGAGTTATGGGGGTCAGGAGATCTCGAGCCTAAGGGTCGACGGTGATGGATGAACAGAGTCCTCCCTGGACGCCGGCCATGGACGGAAGAGCAGGGAAGAAAAAGAAGGAAGGAAGTTGTCTTCTGTGATCTCTGACCTTCCTCTGAGCTTACGTAGATATATGGAATGGAATATCTTTGGCCAATTTTACTGTCTGTCTAACTCAGCCTCCTACGGGGGGGTCACAGATCTCCCCATAGTGTCTGAGCCGGCAGAATGCAGGTGCGGCCTTGAAGCCTCAGTAGTTAGAAAAACATTCCACTGTCTTATCAGCCTAGCAGAACACACTGTTGCTAGTTACAAGAAAGCTTACTGAAGGAAAAAAAAATCAGTAAAAAGAAAAATTGGCTTCATCCTGGCTCAAACCAGGACAAATGGTAATTGGCATATGCAGAACTGTTTATCAGTCTGATTGTAATTACATACACATTTTACATGTCCAGAGTAGACTAGTTAGGGCAAACCTGCCTTTGGACTCACTGGCCACAAGGTTGTTTATGTGACCCAGTTCTGAGATGGTGGCAATGACATCTCACAACTGCCTGCTTCCCAAACCTAAGGTACAGTACAGCTGTCTGTGAGACTTGTTATGCTGTGGTTATCAGACCTACTCATTCTCTGTGCTATCCCCTTTTACACCTTATGGCCAAGTGGCATATACTATTTCTGAGTCCCAGGGATCCAGAAAAATAAGGATTTGCAGACATTGTGTAGGGGATGAATAGTGGTGAGAGTGGAGGGGGGAAGACATAGAAAAATAGTGAATGTGGGATCATCCAGGGGGAAGAAGAGACAGAAATTTGGTGGGATGTCCAGGGTGGATGGAGGGGACTGAGGTTTCTCTGAAGCTCCTCAAGATCCATCCCATCAGTTGGTTGTACAGCTCTGATCTGAGCAGCCAAGCTTTCACAGCTTATGCTCACGGATTAAGTGTTGGCAATGGGTGATGCCCATTACTGGTGGTAAATTGAACATAGTTTCCATTGGCTTAATCTGGTTGCACTGAAACCACGAGAATTTGAATTAACTTGTTCTTTGCTGGTTAAACGTATATACTTTGATAGTTACTGCTTACCAGGTGAATCAAGGTAAGCAGTGTTACAGCTATTTATCTGAGCTCTGGGGTACCCTGTGAGAGACTGAACTGAAAAAGATGTGGAGGCTTTTCTGGGTACTGCTGTGAGTAAAGCTGCTTGTGGATGGGCATCTTTGAACATACCAATACCTAGTCTCTGCTTTGGATTTTCCAACAGTTTCCTGTGAATGTCTATTTTCTGTTTATGACTGCATTTCTGCTGTGATCCTATGAAGGGAAAGGCACAAGTTTGAGGCAGAGCAGTTAACAAAGCTAAGTGAACAGAGAGATTCAGTGAGTCAGTTTATCTGCAGAAGAAGTTTCTGGAGGTCAGACTCATCAAAATACAGTTCACCATTTGATTGTAACTGTGAGATATCTTCATAGCTTAAATCTTTGCTCCCCTAACTGACATAGGTAAAAAAGCAATTTTAATCTGACGACTGTGTAAAAGACTCCCTGCCAATCTCTATCCATACCAACAGAAGGAAGCTTTCAACTATCTCCTGGCAAGGGGCCTTTGTCTACTCAGCCACAGCTAAGCAGCAAACAAAAAGTGCGGATAAACTATGGAAAAAGAATATCTACTTTTTATTTATTTATTTTTTCTTCTAAAACTCCCATTTTTAGATTGTTTCCTTTCACTAACCTTAAACTTTTCACACAGGCTATGGTGTAGATGAAGGAAAATCAAGCTGAATTTCAGTTGGGAAGAGTGTTTTTGGCTTGTTTTGGTGTGGTTTTCTTTGAAAATTTTTGATCCTTGTGTGAAGGTCTGTTTCCAAAATTGGACTTAGAATAAACATTTTTCTCTATGTAGTCACTACTGTAGGTTTCACATGAATGAAAAACACTGAGTTTAATCTCTGCCACATAAGTGTGCTTCCTCTCCTATATTAGCCCATAGATATTTCATAGATTCATAGATTTTATAGCTCTTTCATTTAAGATTCAGCTCCTGTGTATTAGGAATTGGAAATCTGATACCTGTGTTGCTCTTCCAGGATTAAAAGTGAAATTTTATTCCTAAACCCGTGTTCTGTGTCTGATGAATTGTATTACCTATGTGAGCTGGCTTTCCAGTATAAATTGGGGTTTATTAGCTTGGGCACAGAATCAGCTCTGAACCTTACACACTCTCAGTTCTTAAACATAGGCTCCCTGTAATCTTCTGCCTTCTTTCTTTGATTGTGTAGGATCCTTTGGAGCTTCAGATTTGGAATTACTTAAAGCATTGATTTAAAGCTTTCCAGTTATTAGACATCATACTGAGACCTACTGAAGTAGAAGAGTAAGTGCTAGTAATTAATCAAGGCAACCTGACTGTGCTTGTGTGATGGAAGTGAATGAGTTCCCAATAGGAGATTTAATTGAAAAACATTAAGTTTCAAAATGAACTGGATGAAGTCAGGGGATTAAAACATAATTCTTTCGATCCTGGCAATTTAAAGAAAAAGAAAACTCTTTCAGAGGGAGAAACTGCATAGTACATTGATGGGTCATCAAACACTAATTGCAGGATATCAATTAAATGCAACAATTGGAGATTTAATATTGGGTATTTGGATGTAGGCCACAGGACAAAGATATCTCCTTAACTGTGAGTGGAGGTGAATTTTAGCCAGCTATTTTATTTGCTAGGAGTGACAGCCCAACTATATTTCATTGGAAATGAAATGTGGGCCTGAAAGTGCATTGAGTGCACTTTGTCTATTCAAAAGATCTGATCCTGGTAATTTTTTCATACAGTGAAGAAACACCACAGCCACACATAACACTGAATATTTCCCTCCTCTCAGCTTGTCACCTGGGTGGTACTGCTCGCATTAGTAGTTTTGAAGACTGTACACACAATGCAAAGATAAAAGAACTGTAGTCAGCTATACACATTTTCAACCTCTTGCCCTTTCCCCTCTGCACAGTTCTTTTGCTTCTTGGGACCTCTCTGAGGGCAGCAGGAGAAAGCACTGGCAAGGGAACCACTTCATCATGATCCTGCAAAGTTTGGTGGGCTGGAGACACTGTTCCCGGTGACAGCAGAAGACTTCAGTTTGATTACTCTGCGTAGCACTCCTGTAAATGTTTTCAACTATAGCTCTGGCATTGCATGTTTTCCATATTTCCTTTGTTCTTTTCATAATGTTTGGTTACATTATGTGAATTCCAGTAGCCAGCAAGGCTGACATGAAATATATTTACCCTGCAAAGTCCTAAATCCGGACCCATGTTCCACTCTGTAGCTGTTGCTACAAAGCAATGCACATTCCAGGCAGCAACACAGCTGCTGGGAAATACCACTGACAAGAACAGACGTTTCTGAGAGATGAAAATGAGCATTCAGCCTTGACCTTTTGGTTTGCTTACCATGAAAACGGAAATGTCATTGTCTTGAGTATTTATAGAGCACTGACTTAATCCTGAACCTCTTTTGCACTTTTAGTGATAAATTGTGAGTATCTGTCAACTGCTGCTGAGGTAGAAATTGCAAAACCAAAAGGAAGGATACAAGGATCTTTTACACTAAACAAACTTCTTTTGACTGTCTGACTTACGGGGGAGATTTTCAGTATCTTCAATAGTAACAAGCTCACAGTTTTTGGAAGAATACAGCCTGATTTATTTATTTTTTAATCACTTAATTATTATTTCAGAAGGTGCTTTCAGAGCCGCTCTGAGGTGAAGGGTCTGGGAAAGCAGAATATCTAAAAATCTCAACCTTGTGGCAAAGCTTGGCAGTTGCTAGTAATTCAAAGGCTGGAAAATGGAGACTGAACGTATTAAATTTCCATAATTTAAACATGCAGGTCTTGGTTGCAGTGGGGCAAACTGTTAAAGGGAAAACAAGTTCTGTTGGTGTCACGTGTGCTCAATATACCAGATCCCAAAATAAATTATTTGAATTCATGACAATAAATTCTGCAAAAAGCTGGCTGAGCAGAGCTTATGTTGGAGAAGGAAGGACCAGCTCTGAAATGTTGTTAGATGTTATAGTTTACCTGCCTGCGATTTTTTAATCTTTTTGTCAGCCTTTTTGGGACAGCAGTGTGGTTCTTAGAACAAGAAGAGCAAAGGGGTGTTTAGTCCAGATTTCTCTCACAGTGGCTAGAAATAGATGCTTAGAAAGAGTATAAAAAGTTGTGTCATATCATGTAACTCTTATGTAAAGACTACTTTTTACTATCCTGGATAATTTTTTGTCGATTGTAAATTCATCACTCATCCCATTCTGCAGTCATATGTGGATATATTTAACTGTTTTCATACAGAAACCTGCTGAATTCCTGAGGTAAATTCTTTATTTATGTCCACTCCAATTTCTGCTTTTAATGATGAATATACAATAAACCTTTATTACTTTTTTGTACCTTACTGGTTAGTTTCTTACAATTCAATGGAGGCAAGCCATGTCAAAAGACTTCTGGAAATTCCTATAATTCTGTGAATCACCCTGCCATTGTCAATGTACCTGCTGACCCTTCAATGAATCTTAATAGTCAAGAACATTGTATTTCTACTGCAAAATCTGCTCCAGTATAATCACAGCAGCAAGTACTGAGCAGATCTATAACTTCTCATAACTTCACCTGAACAGAAGTCAGACTTTCTGGTGTAGGTTTCTCGCACCTTCTCTCAATCTCCTTGTAAAAAGAAGCATTTCACTTGCTACTCTCCATTCCTGAGGAGGAGTTAATCTGTAGGTTAGTACTATAGCAGCTATTCAGTAGTCTCACCAGGTGATTACTATACTATTTGGTGTAAAATACCATGGAGCCTAAATGATCCTTAGCATTTTTTTAATCAATCTGTTCATAAATGTCCCCTATTGACCTTTTGGTGGTTACTCAAACTTGTCCCTTAAAAAGAAAGTGGCTGGGAATCTCTCTGTATGCTCTTCTTAAGTGTCCACGGATAATGAGAATTCATCTAACATTTTGTTATTACTTTATATTTTTTTTTGTTCTATGGGCCCTTTGTCCCTCTCTTTGTCCCCTTCTGTGGGTCCTTCTTATGTTTCTCTTTGATTAGAAGGTATTATTTACAGTCAGGCTCCAGCTTAGTTGTATTTAAATAATATCAAATCTACCTGCAAGAATTTTATTCTTCTATGTGTTTCTTTTAATTTCTTTTAACAATCTTCTTTATATTTTTTTAAATGAAATCTACTTCATTCTTGCAAATGTTAAATTCAAATATATAGTAGTCATAATTACAGAGCAAGTCTTCAAAAGTAAGGTTGCAAACTACATCTTGTCCACTCAAGACTATGCTAAGTTTCTTCTTCAGTTGTGGGTTTTCTGACCAGCAAGTATAACAAGTGGTCATTCATGATATTTAAAACTAGGATCTCTATATAATTTCTCAATATCACATTCCTTCAGTCTACATGAGTATAGTTGAATTCTCCCATTTTTATCTGTTCTGCTCTGGTAGATTTTCTGATCTCTGCCTAAGCAGGTCAAAGTCACATCTTTCTGGCTGGTAACAGCAAATTCCTTCCATTTAAGGCAAGACACTTGGAACTGTAAAAATTATGTTCCTTCTGGCTGCAGTTAAATTGTTTATCTTATTTTCCTCCTTTAATTTTGTCTTCTCCCCTTCTCTCATTCATATTGCACTATAGCATCCACAAATATTATATTCAAATATTATATGCAAAGTATGTATTAGGGGTCCTCAATAAGGGAATTCCAGATTAAAATACAAAAATCATAACACTGCTGTACATATCTATGGTTTGCCTGCCTGTTTTTTATGTCATGCAGTTCTGATTCTCAATTCTCATAGAAGGGTTGTTAGAGTTGGAACAGACTTGGAGAAAGACAGTGAAGACACTTAGAAGTGAGAAATGTGGACTAGTTAAATATATATAACAAACAAGTTGGGCAGAGGTGAGGAAAGACAAAGGCCTCCAAGATCACAGAGGACACAGATCCACCATTCAATGTTTTTGCCAACAAGGATAAAAAACCCCAAACATTGACTGAAGGTGGAGGAACCACATTCAAAGCAAACAATATGAAATGTTTCTTACAAAACAGGTAATAGATATGTAAAACTCCTTACCACAGGATGTTTTGGTTGTGAAAGCTTAAATGGATCCAAAAGATTATCAAATAAACTCATAGAGGAGATATTCATGGATTGCTGTAAAGTATATGGAAAATACTTATAGCCCAGCAAAGTCAGGGGCTGAAATAACTAGTGATTAGGAGAGCATGCACAGAACACCACTTATGTTTGTTTTCCTTCTTTATGTTCTTATTCTTTTCTGGACATTCCACTATCAATCCACTTATGGCCAAAGATTATACCAATCTACACTGGTTCACAATGAGTAACAAGAAGCAAAAAAATCTCCGCAATATTTGTAGGTTTTCAAACAACCATGTGTTTAGAAACAAACAAACAAAAATTTCTCACCCTTCAGCTCTGAGGCTCTACCTAACCTAGTAAACTAAACAGCACTGGCACTTAAGGTGTGGATCCTGATCATCCACATAGTTTAATTGCTAGCAAGCTCTGTCAGACTGTTTTCACTCAGGCTTGTCCCACCAGTGTTTGGCATTGGACCTGAGCTGTTCCCAGCTGAATAATACAGATGTTGCCACACTATTTTGAATGGCACAAACATTTAGTTGCATGGACTGAGCTCTACTGTAACCTGTGGTCTTCAGGATCAAATAATGGTTAGTGGTTTGTTCTGTTTATTAGCACAGATGTAGCCTCAGTGTCCAACCATAGAGTCAGACTCAGACTGTGCAAGTAGATAAAATAGGTCTGGAGCTATTTTCTGACCCTGAGACCATAGCATCAGACTACTAAACTTAATTTCTCTTATTTTCCCTTCCCAAGGCTGGATGGCTGCATCCCAAACATTTTCTGGGATTGCCTGTGCCCATCTAGACATTGGAAGTTTGGCTAAGTTGTGCAGCATTTGTGCCAGCAGTTTAATAGCCTGGATGACGATGGGTTGTTGCATCTGTCTGCAGCCTTAACCTGTTTAGCTTTAAATATCCCAAATGCCAACTGCAGAAAAAGAGCAGTATAAGAAGGATAATGGCTTTGCATCCTTTGTAGTGAAGTGGGAATTAGCTGCTTCAGTGGCACTTAATGGGGCAGGGATTAATGGTCCTGGGGGTCTGAAATGGAGCTCTGTGCTGTGGGGAGGGTGGAGGGAGCCATGGGGTGGGCAGGGACAGGCAGAGCTGGCAGGGCACTCAGGGCAGTGACTTGTGGTCACAAGTAATTTCATTTTTTCTTCCTTCACTGACCTTCTGAAGCAAACAGCAATATTTTCTGTCAGTTGCATGACCCTAGCCCAGACAAAAAGATTTATGGCTTCAAAAGTAATATAACTTGTTATACCTACAATCAGATCTGAATATCTAATGCCCTTTTGTGTGGGCTGGCTGCCATTTGTTTGCTTTGTTGATAGCCATGAAACCTTCAACTTTGGCCTCCTCCTTTCCCTATTGATTCCCCTGTTGAAATCAACAGTGGCCTGGGTCAATGTACGATACCTGCTCAAATCTTTAACAACTTCAGTACATGTGTATCTCCTATTGAACTGGATCTCTGCTGTTTGTTATATTCATAGGTGCAGAGGCAACAAATATTCCATAACAATTTCTATATTGCTTTACTTATTTCATACTGACACTTTAAAGGTCAATAACACTTCTCAAAGAGATTAATTCAAAATAGGAAGCTGGTGGAAGTCAGAGATTTAGCAAATACACATGTATATCACCTTTAAATTTATAATTTTTTTGGATATTATTCCTGGAGTATTCTGGACATACACAGAAGAGGAGTCATGGCCTTGCCCAACCCAAGCAATTTGTATATCTTTAAAATGCAGGTTGTTTTCTAAACAGGAAAAGTGAACTCTATGAAAGATAAAGTGAGAAAATGTTATAGTCTGCAAACAATGCTGTCAGGTTAAGAGCCAGTTGATGCATCTTGTTTTTTTTGGTTTTGTTTTGTTTTTGTTTTTTTTCCCCCCCCTTTCCTTTTCTTTTTTTTTTCCCTTGGGTTTGGGCATTTTTAGTTAAACACCATACAGTGTTCTGCAAACTCATCTTCTTCTGCTGACTCAGACCATTTCCAGCTTTGGGATCCTCATTTGAGTGGTTTGGAGACAAACTGCAGGCTGTAGTGATGGATGCTTCTAATTGCATGCAGTCATGATTAAAATTGAGGCAACCAACAATAACTTAGGTTGCAAATTTCAATCCATGATTAATGATGGTATGAAGAGTAAAGTCTTTATTTCTAGGAAACTAATACCTTCACTCTATGTGCACAGTCCTTTTAAATCCAGTTTAGAAAAGATGTTAATGGCACCTGAGTACTATCATGTCTGCATTTGTATTTTTATTATATTCTGAGAGATAAAACCATATGCAGAATTCTATTATGTGGAGGAATCTTGGAAGGACTATGCCAAGGCAAAGGCTAAATATGTATTGCTACCTTGTGATGGAAAACAAACTGAGAGGTCAAGAGAAAGGAGACAGGAATACTACCTCTGGTTGGAATCAGCAGCAGACACCTCTTGCTCTTTCTTCAACTCTTGGACGTGTGAAATGCAGCCTCAGATTTTCTCTTGTTGTGGGGGAATATAGGGAGGTTCAGAGAAATAAGGAAATGGGGCTTTTTTCAGCTGTTGCCATAGTTTTAGCATGATCTTTTAACAACAGTGCTGCAATTTGTTCTCCCTCTCAAGGCATGTTTTTTTATTAAAATGCCATCTTGAAAAATCACTGTATAGTTAGTCGAAGTGGAGATGATCTTCAGAGGTCCTTTCCAGCCTGAGCTGTTCTGTGATACACTTCTAATGCACCTATTTAGGAACCTACTAGCTCCAAACTCCACGGTCTCACTTCAACCTTTCTGTTTTTCATTGCAAGTTGATAATTTAGGGATTTCACTGTAAAAATACTATGTTTTTTGCCATTCTCCAGCAAATACATTTGTAATGCTGTGCCAGCTTTCTGCCTAGATAGATAAAATTCCACCGTATTTGGCATCAATTGCTTCCCCTGCATAGGAAAGATCTGAGTAAGTTCTGTACTATGAAATATAGCCCTCAGTTTCCTTGCAAATCTGAAATTAAGTATCTATAGTGGAAACTTGACTGGCTGCAGGACTATTTTACATACAGCGCCCTTTAAACTTTCCTAGAAACTCTGCTTTTTGATTCAGCATGTTGAGGTCAATAATTTATGTTAAAAACCACTAAGATGACACCAGTTTGAGTGGACTGCATTGAATTTGGTCTAAAAAAAAGTGAACAGTGAACCATATAGTTACATAGAAATGGAATTAACTGTATGGTGTGGAAGGTATGATCAGGTCTCTTGAAATACAGTAATTATGAATGTTTTGGGGTTCCCTTCCTCCTTTTTCCTTTCCTACAAGACAACTTAGTCCTACAAAGAAAATTCTTCACCAACATATTTACAAGACTGAAGTCAGGTGTGTTCACTGGTAAAGATGCACTAAACTTTGCCTGTGTAGGGGTTTTTATTCATTTTTGACTGTGGCATGGGGGGACTGAGTTCTGAATTGATGGAGTGTTAATGTCTTGGCTGCAGCTGAGACTGCCTAGTGGCAAGACAACTTGTGGCAACTGCCATTTCCCAATATAGCTAGATGCTAGACATGTGGCCAAGGATTGTGGCTTAACAAGTTATCACCATCAGAAGTGAAGAGTGGCCAGCAAACTGGCAGGGCTGGTGTCATATTTTGAAAACATTAATTCACTCAACACCAATAGTTACTTCTGCAGTTCTTGTTTGCCTGGCTCTGGGTAATTGCTAGTTGGGATGGTTCCACCTAAACTCATTGTGTGTTTGGTTTCAAGATGAGCATTAAAGTTTAAATCTTTGACCTTTACTCTAAATTAAAGGATGATTTTGTAAAATGTTTTCTCACTCCCCCACCCATTTAGTAACCTCCTTGACCTCTGGGGGCTTGTTTCCCTGAAATTCAGAGATGAATCTTACTTTGCTTCCTGATGTTGGGATAATTTGTATACTGGTTTAACATGATTTTAAGATTATTTCTTGTCTCTGTGGAAACTTTTAAAGTTTCTCTCTCTCTTTCTCCTTCTCTTTCTCCTTTTCTCTCTCTCTTTCTCTTTTTCTCTCTTTCTTGCATGCTTGCTTGCTTTGCTTTCTTTCCTCATGATCTTTCAGTAGGAAAAGCAGAAAATACCTATTAAAAACATTAGAAAGTACCTGTTAGGCAGGTAAACTGTTGTTCTAGAGAGTTTCTGAGCATCAATTTGGATGAATGTCTCTAAGGAATGCTCCAAGCATGACTCATCCTGTATCTCTGCTTGGGCTAGATTAGAATAAATAGCTAAAGTCTGGCTTTCTGGGTGGGCTGCAAGTGCACATTAGGGGGAGAACTTTGTAAAGTAGGGATGATGGTTGGACTCAGTGATCCCAAGGGTCTTTTCCAACCTGAATAGTTCTATGATTCTATGACTGCTGGCTCATGTTGACCTTCTCATAAACCAACACCCCCAAGTCCTTCTCCACTGGACTGTTTTTGATCCATTCTCCACCCAGCCTGTATTTGGGCTTAGGATTGCCTAGACCCAGGTGCAGAACCTTGCATTTGAACTTCATGCAGTTTGCAGAAGCTCACTTCTCAAGCCTGTCAAGGTCCCTCTGGATGACATCCTTTCCCTCCATCTGGACATTGGGCCATTGATCACCACTCTTTGAGTGCGGCTATCCAGCCAGGTCCTTACCCAATGAGTGGTCCATCCATTGGATCCATATCATTCCAGTTTAGATACCAGGATATCATGCAGGGACAGTGTTGAACGCTTTGCACAGGTCCAGGTAGATAATGTCAGTTGCTCTCCCTTTGTCCATCAGTGCTGTGACCCCATCATAAAAGGCCACAAAATTAGTCAGGCAGGCTTTGCCCTTGGTGAAGCCATGTTGGCTGTCAGCAGTCATCCCTTTGTTTTCCACATGCCTTAGCAGAGCCTTCAGGAGGACCTGCTCCATGATCTTCCTGGGCACAGAGGTAGGACTGACTGGCCTGTAGTTCCCTGGTTCTTCTTTTTTTTTTTTCCTTTTTGAAAATGGGAATTATGTCCAGCTTTCTCTCCTATGAAAAAGTCCTTCTTTTGTCCTACTTACTTGGAACAGTGGGCAGCAATGAATTTGCAAATACACTTTGATATAACTGAATCTAATAGCAGCAAGGGGGTACTTTAGAGTTTCAGTAATTAGAACAGCAAAGCATGATTGTTTGCATTATCAGTTATTCAGAAGAATCTGTTCTGGTCCAACCCTTAACTAATTCTTGTATTAAATGTCTGTAAAGTACATATTTGTCCAGTGGACTGCAGCAGAGAATAAACTAATTTCATAACTAGTCCAGCCAGCCTAGAAAAGTATCAGTAGGGGTAAGCCTGACATGTTGCAACAGCCATAGTTTATGGGATTGTGTGTGTCTTGTGCACAATAAAATAATATTCTTATTTTCACTTTAAAATAATGAAATTCCCACTAAAATGGTGTATCAGCAGAAAAAAATCTGGCATGAAATAGCAACTCACCAAAAATAAACTCAAGGATAGCTATGTTTCCTGTGTCTTAGTCTTGCTGTGCATGGGTTTAGCACAAGGACATGGACCATAACAGCTCATTCTGAACTGTGGTCCTTGCAGAACAAGGACACTGCAGAGTGAGTCATGATAGCAATGGAGAGGCAGCAGCAGCAACACAGAACTGAATGTCCTCTGCTTTGTATGTTTAATTCTACCTGTCCTTTTGCCTTCCTCCATTTTAATAAATATTTACTAATAGTCGGAATATCCTTGTTTGTTGTAACTGCACCTTTGCAGTTTACAAATTCCGTGTATCTCCATCTATTAATTTTCATTTGTTATCTATGTTTTGTTTGTAAAAGTAGAAACTAAATGAAAAATAAAAAATGCATACTTCACCAGGCTGAAAAGGCTGTCAGCAGGTCTGAGTGCAAGGCTCACCCTTAGGGTTGAGCTCTGTTCAAGCACAACTCCCTGAGTCTATTCTGCATTGGTGAGGCCACATCTGGAGTATTGTGTCCAGTTCTGGGCCCCTCAGTTCAAGAAGGACAGGGAACTGCTTGAAAGAGTCCAGCGCAGAGCTACGAAGATGATTAAGGGAGTGGAACATCTCCCTTATGAGGAAAGGCTGAGGGAGCTGGGTCTCTTTAGCTTGGAGAAAAGGAGACTGAGGGGTGACCTCATCAATGTTTACAAATATGTAAGAGGTGAGTGTCAGGGGGACGGAGTTAGGCTTTTCTCGGTGATGACCAGTGATAGGACAAGGGGTAATGGGTGTAAATTGGAGCATAGGAAGTTCAAGGTGAATATCCGAAAAAATTTTTTTACTGTGAGAGTGACAGAGCACTGGAACAGACTGCCCAGGGAGGTTGTGGAGTCTCCTTCACTGGAGACATTCAAAACCCACCTGGATGAGTTCCTGTGTGATGTACTCTAGGTGACCCTGCTCTGGCAGGGGGGTTGGACCAGATGATCTCTCGAGGTCCCTTCCAGCCCCTAAGATTCTATGATTCTATGATTCTATGATAGGATCTATGATGGCATTACAGTCAATAGTAACAATTTATCATTGGAAAGTGATGACATTTTTCTTGCAATTGACTGTCTTGAGGTACAATTTGCTATGAGTTATTTGGCACTGAAGTATGTTAATATGATTCTCAAGTGTAAACTTCCCATTAGTTACCCTTGGTTCTGTATTTCTCTTCCCATATCCTGCACCAGCTAAGTGTTAGAAATTCACTGTGCAGTCTTAGGAGTGTTTTTCTCAAAGTTATTTATTTCCAAATATTGTATTATTTGCTTTGCTAATACTTGGGTCTTGGTAGCTGGCAGAGATAACTATTCTCTCATGATCTACTGTGCTGTCTTCCTTGGACTGATTTTTCACTTCAGTTTTGTATCTGGTCTGAATTTATCATTCACTTGGGTTCATTATCCACTCACTTAAAACATGTATGTTCTAATGTGTGGAGAGATTTGCAACATAAAAGTGAGCTTACCCAAGTAGGGGCAGCAAGGTTTGTAGGAGAGCACTGGCTTCCCATGGATGCCCAGGCTTTCCTCTGATCCTTTGAAGAGAGTGCTCTCCACAACTCCTGTACCTGACCCAGCAGCCCCAGTGCCTGCAGCCTGTGAGGGTTTCTTATTTGTCTTCCAAGAAATTTCCTCTGATTGTTGCCTCAGCTCCAGCTGTTGTTTGCATCTAAGTGTATCTTTTTTCTCCTGTGCTTTTCTTAAGCATAAGCTAGTGCATGTGTGCAGCAGAGGGGAGGATGGAAAGTGGTGGGGTAGGGTTATTCTGAGTCATGGTAATATCAGCCACTGCCTTTGCAGAAATGTTAGGTGTCCTGAGCGAGCCCATTTACTCTTAGCCAAATCAGAAAAGGTTCCTGAAGAACATCTGAAAAGTTGGATGGAGAAGGCCTGAAAGACAAAATTTCATTCCTTGAGAAGTTTGGAGTGAAAGTAGGGAGATGCTTCTCTTTTGTTGTTTATCTGTGAAAACTATTTGCAGCATGAGAGAGTGAATCACATACAGAAGCACCTTGCTGAACAATCTCAGACTGCATTAACACTAGGATTATTGGGAGTTTGTATCCCTGTGGTGGTTGCTAGTATTCTGTAAACTTGGAGCATTTTCTCTACTGATGCAAGAAAACAGGAAAGAAATCCTACTTCTGAACTGAATGCACTACGTATGCAGATCAGTGTGTGGGACTGAGAGCAGCAGAGGTGGCAGCAGGTTGACGTTTGACTAACCAAGTCACTCAGGTTAATCTGTTCTAAAGCAGCAGTCTTTAAGCCAGAGGAAGATCTACTGTTGAAGCAGGCTAATCATGAGGCTTATACAAAACAAATACAGGATAAAAATGATGTATCAGTTAGTGTCCTACATGGTATTTATATGACTTTAAATTCTATTGTAGGCATAATACCCACCCCTTCAGGTCTGAATGAGTTCCTGTTTAAGACTCCACACTGAGTACAATTTTTAAAAGCATGAGGTGTGGTTAAGTCTAGTTGTTTGAAAGCAGGGGGAATCAGCCTCCTTGCTAAAATGGCTGAGCTGTTTCTAGTATACTCCCTAGACTAGTTTTGATGTCCCTATCTTGTGCTGCCTTTGTATCTATAAAAATCAACATTTTACAGGACAGTAGAGCAAGATGTAATACTAAGAATAGTCCTAGGACAGATTCTGTTTGAAGAGAGATGCCTATAGTGTAGGAATTCCCTAGGATTTTTGTGAATTCTGTGCAGTCCAGAGCTGCCTGAACAACCCCACTCACACCAGGAAGATTTTAAACTCTGGGTTTGCTATACTTTTTTGGGAAGACTTTATTTCTTTAAGCATACAAAAATGACCTTTTCTGACTTCAGGTAATAGGGCATCAGGAGTATCTATTCAACTTCATAGAAACTGTTTTTAGGAGACTAATAATATATGAAGAAATCCATCTTTCTTGTAAATGGTAATTTCTTTTTCCTAGAAGAGTGTGAAATGGTAAAATTCAGTATATCATTTCAGAAAAAGAAAAAAAAAAGAAGTAGGTAAAGTTTAAAAATCAAAATGAATGAATGCTGAATAGTTCTGAACCTTCTGTTACTATAGAAAAGTGTTTAATTCCTGAAACGCCCTTGGACAAAGTACCCTATATTTTTAAAGTACACTTACTGCAGTGGGAACTGAGAAAGTGTGCCTATGTGTGTCTTCCTTTGAACTATGCCCTCAGCTGTACTGAAAACACAATGTATGTTTCTGGTAGAGTGACTATTTCTTTTCATTTTTATGGGTAAATCAGTACCCAAAACCCATGGCAAAAGCTAGTGATCTTGTAGCTGAAGAAAACGCCCTGTAATTTGCGACTGGCATTGCAACTCTTGGGATTTTAATCTTTATTCAAAAACTATATGTATTTAAACACAGGATCTTCATAAAAAATGTTCAGACCACATGTAGACAAACACTGACGAGACAATTTACCACATCCTATGCAATTCACAACTCTAAAAAGAAACATAGTGGGTTTTTTTTCTTTCTGTTATTTTTCTAAAAATGCTTTGCTTCTAGTTCTAGCAGCAAAGAGTTTGTTTGGGCATCTGTCTAGACATTCTGTGATTTGAAGAGAGCAGGTACATTCCACATCTCATGTTGGAAAATCTATGGATTCCCTAGTTAGTGTTGCTGCTGAAAAAAACAGGCTGAACAGAACTCAGTGAGTGAATGAGTTAGCTGTGCAGGGCAATCTGGCTTTTTGGAGGGGAGCATACTATTCAAATTAGATTTAAAATGGTAAAATCTGCTGAAGAAAGCATCTGCGTGTCTCTCTCTGGAGCCATTTTGCCTGAAGGCTGATGTTTTCAGTTTGACTGCTGTGTGTGTTCCAGCAGAGAGACACATACGTTGTACTTTGCCTTGGAGTTCTCGTGTGTTTTATCAAATGACTGTTTAATGTAAAAAAAAATAAACAGTCTCTTGGAGAAGAGATTGGAACCCAGGTTTTCCTATTTCCCAGAGATGCCCTAGATGGTTTGGCTGGAAAGTAACATTCCAGGCCTACTAAATCTTGAATTCTTTCATGAAGGTGGAACGGCTCCAGTAGAAAGAACTAAAACCACGACATTTTCTTCTACCTCAAATAGTCTGTGCATCTGCTGCTAGAGCACTGTCCCAGACAGTGAAGGAGGGCTTGAATTCTTTTCACTGAACACATCCTAGAACCAAGAATTTCCATGTCCTGTGTAAGTGTGCCAGTCATGGAGCTGTTGGTTATAAAAAGCCCCCAAAACTCAAATGGTTGTCCTGTTATGCATTAAAAAAAGCTTAAGCTCTCAAGTCGCAGGACTGGGCAGGATTTAAGACATCATTTCTCACAGACTCTGGTTGATGTTCTGTTGATGTTCTGTCTCTCCTGGGTCCCAGTCCTCTTGCATATCTATATACGAACACTGAGAACTAGGATGAAGGGTTTGGGACTCAAGGTGAAGGTCTCAGTCCTGCTAGTGGAGAACAAAAGTTGGTGGAATGGATGTTTGTAAAAGCTAATGCTCATTTGGCATTGAAAATGGAAAGTGATTTAACAGGAAACAAGGAATACTTCTACAAGTAATTTGGCAGCAATATGAAAGAGTGAAAAAATGTTGTGTCCCTGTTGAATGAGAAGACAAACTTAATAAAGTACTTGAAAAATGCTGATGTACTCAGTGTTGCCTTTCCCTTGCTCTCTTCAGGCAAGAACTGTTTTCAGGCCTACCAAAACTCTCTGCAAAGTAAGTGGAAAGAGGTGCTTTCCACAGTAATGATCAAATTCAAGACCAAACAAGGGAACTACACTGAGGTAGCTAACTGTTGTCTTTGAAAGGTCACAGCTATTGATACAGATTAAAAAAGTTAAGTATCACACTTATCTTTTAAAAAAATAGGGCAAAAAGGAAAACCCAGGGAACAACAGGCCTTACCTCAGTCTCTGGGAGATTGTGGAGCAAACCCTCCCAGAAGTCATATCCAGCTACAGGAAGGACAAGACAGTTAGAGGGGACAGCCAGTGCAGACACATCAAGAGAAAACTTTGAGAAGTTGACTTAACTGTCTTCTTGGATGAGATGAGGGGAGACCAGGGGATACAATTTCTATTGATTTTAGCAACACAGTCAACAGTCACCATAGTATCCCTGCACTCACAGGGTTCTGATTCATAGTTTGAAATCCAGCTCCTTGCTGGGAACTCTAGTGACTTGACCCTGAGGATGATAGGGTTTAGCATTCCTCATCAATTACCTGGGCAATGGGACTTCAAGCTCAGAAAGTTCACAGATGATGCCAAACTGGGGGTAGTGACTAGAAGGCTGCAAGTCAAGACTAGTATGTAGCAGGACCTTGATAATCCGTAGGTGTGACCAGATGACCTCCAGAAGTCCCTGTGTGTCCTAAACAAGTTTATTATTATTTTCCATGACAGAAACCAGGCTCCCAAAAGGGAGATACTGTGAAATGAGAGTGAGATTCACTTCACATAACTGAGATGAGATTTATTTGCTTCTGGAAGGCTGCATTTGGCCAAGAGGCAGTTTAATACTGCATTGAGGGGACCATGTGGGTGAGGCTAACAGAAAAAACAAAAACAAAACCACAACAAAAACAAACAAACAAAAATAAAACAAACAAAAAACAAAAATGAAAAATCCATATATTTCTACATGTGCTCTGTTAACTTATTTGATCAAGAAAAACAGTCATAATTCCAGGTATGTAGCCAGGATACAAAAAGAAACCTAATTCTGCATTCCCATGGATATTGTTGGAAGGAATTGCTTAAGAGAAAAGTTGATCTTGCAATATTTCTGAATATAATTGCCATGAAAAAGTGTCTTAAATCACACAGTGAGGGTTTTTTTTTTGTTCGTTTTACTCTTTCAACCCTTTCTTGAGCTAGTCATATTAAATTATTTCCAGAAGGTATGCACTTCAACAGTGATCTGACCAATTTTGAAAAATGTTTTATTTTAAATGCTATGAATAGATCATACTTAAATGCTCATAAATTATGTTACTTTGAAAGGGGGACACAAAACAGCAAAAGCTGCTTAATGAAAAGATTACAATGTCTTGCAAATTAATAGCTGGCTACTTACTGTCAGGATATTGCAATGTAGAAAGTATTGATTATTCAGTGAAAGTAATGCTCATGGCCAAGTGAGTATTATTAAACTTCAGCAAATAATCTTTACAGCTTTTGAAACAGTCTCGTTCTGGAACATCATAATGTCTTCATGGTTAACTGAAACGAAATAGTAGCTGTGTTATAGCAAGCACTACCAAATTAATTTCAAAAAGAAACTCACTAAATGTCTTATACTATCATTGGGGTGAGAGAAATGCAGCTGCAAAAATGTCATTAAAATGGCAAAGTTTAGTTTTATTTTAATGGGAAGTTTAAGAAAGACTGCAATTAAGACTGGGTGGAGGAGATGTTCACTATCATTCTTTAGTCAGTATAACCAAGGGGCCCAGTTTTCCTTAGTTGTTTAATTGCTCCTTCAAATTTCTCAGCCTCATCCATTACTTCTTAGAGCATGTGTTTTTCAAAAAAATACTTTGATTAAAGCTGGAGGAGAGGTTTTAAAACCCAATGAATTTGGTTTTGAACTAGAACACCATTCATTTTTAAAGGAAAGGAACACATTAATTCCTCAGTGGTCATAGTCAAATTTTGTTCCCGCACTAAAAATATTTATGCCAATTCTACCAAGAAGGCTCTTTGTATCTTGAAGTTATGTCTGTTGTCTAGGATGTGGGGAACTGGCCACTGGCAACCACTCAGAAGCATTTAATGGCAGGATTTGTTCATCACTTTTGAACTTGGAAATAGTGCTTTTGGAGATCTCATTCATTAATTTTGTGAGTGATGACTCAAGACTCACCAAAACATTTTTCTTCCCACATCTACTGAATTGTTCATTATATCCTTTTTTAATGACTGTGCCAGATTTCAGCAAGACGTCTGCATGAATGTTCTAGACACTACTTTTTCCATGCTTAGAAGAGGTAAAAATTTAAGAATGCATTTTTGTCCACTGATGTAAAAAATTGGTACAAGAAAAGCAGATATTTAACATGAACAATTGTAGAGAAGCAAAGAGCAATATAAGCTGAAGAGCTGTACTGACTAGTCTCACTCTAAAGCTTAGCCAGCTCAAAGGTGAGCTGCAGTAGCTCTTGTTCAGCCTGGGACTGCAGTACATCAGGTGTAGCAAGGGATTGTTGTGAGGTGGATGTGTTTGCCTGAGCTCAGGAATGCGGAAAAGACCTTCTGATAATGTAAATAAGCAACTGAAATAAGCACAACTATGACACTTTATAGCAGATAACTAGCTGAGGTAGAGGTTTTTCTCTCCCCATTAATACTGACTGACATTGCAAGTGCTCCCTACGTCTTATGCTTTGGATAAGCAGCTGTTTGGTCCTCCTTACTGAAAGGGTCTGAATTCCCTCATGCTCCTCCAGATCTGGCCAGTAGCCCTTGTGCCCTTAAAGAAACTCTATAGGGTTGTTATCTCTTTCTGATTAGCATGTAGCTTTATGAGAGGGAGAGCTGCATTCAGGTGCAGTAATTTGTTTTGTGTCAGTACACTGCATGAAGTTTGTGAAGTTTTGCTTTCTTCTTGGATCTTTGTGTCTCTTCTGACTCATACCTTCAGTCATCTGCCTTTTACAGAGGACTAACCACTCTATCACAAAATGCTTGTTCACAGCTCTCTTGTAGTTTATTATTTATTTCTGATAAATAACAATGTTCAAAGAACAAATAATGCTTAAAGTGATCAGAGAAAAATGTGAGTTTCAGTACTGTAGATAGAAAATCCTTTAGGAAAAAAAAATTACTTTTACATGTTGGAGTCCTCTGAACTTGCTGTTTAATGTAGCTCTACACTTACAAACATTTTTTCTGTAAAGTGGCAGGCAGCAATGAATAAGGAGAATGGCTTTTGTAATATATCTTTCCCTGGATAACTAAATTGTAATTATTCATGGAAATTAATTTATAAGCCTGAGAAAAGCAATAGCCAGAGTCTGTTCAGTTCTACCACAATGCATACACCTATAATTCCAGTAGAATTGGATTTAGCTGAGTGTTGTTCACATCTTTTAGGTATGAGCAAAAATGAGTATGAACATTTATTTGTAACTATTCTTGCTCTGAATGTAGCAGTCAGGAAGCAGGGTCAGCTCTTACTGTAAAAGAAAGCAGGAGAGCTGAGTGCATGGTGAGATGGACAACTAAGCATGTGCTTATGGAAATTACTTCACACTTTCAGAGTGGAAGCTGTTTAGCTATTGTTATAAAATCCACCATTTGAATTTCTGCATGAAATTCACAGACTCCAGTTACCAATAAATCAGTCTGCATTTCCATCTTCTTCCAAATAACCTTCAATGAGGTCACCCAAAAAGAGATAAACACGGATGTTTTATGCAAGTATGTGCCTCTGTTGTTGCAATGGGAATTACAAAATGAGGCACCTCTCAAAGATAACTTGAACATGGTATTTCTTTTTTATTTTCCAACAAATGATGTCTTGGAATAAGACTTGTCAGCAGAAGCCAGAAGTGGATAGTAAATGATATTTTTTTAATGTGCTGTACATGCTGTTTATGGGTTGGGGGAGGACTTGGAATTTTTGAAAGAACGTTTGCAATCTCATACTGCAAAGTTTGAGAGGAGTCCATTAAGCAAATTGGGAATCTTATATATGGAGGAAGTATTATGTTGAAGGCTTCAGTGCTTGCTATGATTAGAGTGCTCTTTGTGGGAGATTTGTTAAAATTTCTCCATCCTGGACACCTGCCAAGCTAAGTCTTTAATGCTCTGCGATTGAGTCACGGAAGTGGGGACTGACTGCTCTCAGAGCTTGTTGACTTGCCAGGAGGTGGGTGTGGGAGGTATTCTGCTAGTCAGAAAGAAGAGGGGCATGAAAAGCAATCTTGACATCCTGTCATAATCTTTTGTTTTGAAAAAATAAGTTCATGCCTTCAGGTTTTTTGATCTGTGTCCAAAACTGCCAACAAAAATGTGACATATAAGAGGTGTGATCTCTTTCTTGTCTTGGGCTGAATGACAGGAATAACTTCTAGGTGTTTGGTGTCAAAAAACACTAGAAAAAAGAGGATTAACATGGTTCTGAACATGTATAGTTAAATATAGCATCAGCCCATGATAATTAGCAAGTGAGATAAGTAATTTTGACACAGAAAATAGCTTCTTTCAACTTTTTTCATTTGCTAACCACTAGATATCTCTAGTGGGTCTCTGCATAACTTGTTAAAGCTTGCTGAAAATGAATAAGATTTCAGGATCATGTTTTTTGGATCCTTATTGTACAGTCCCTGAGCCTCTTAAGAAGCACATGCTGAAAATCACTAGATAAACGGAAACTGCACAGACATTAAGAAATGACTGTATTTCTGAGAACTCTTTAACCAAATTAGATTAGTGTAATCAAGTATTCAACCTTTCTTAGAGTGCATGAGACAGCTAATATGCAAAGCTCAAATTCTTTTGTAGGGACAAATGGTAACTGGTGGGTTTTGAAAAACCTGCTGCAAACTGGGATATGGTGCAGGGTTACACACAGAGCACTGGATCACAGAATCATGGAATCATGGAATCATTAAGGTTGGAAGGGACCTTAAAGATCATGAAGTTCCAACCCCCCTGCCATGAGCAGGGAACCCTATCTTTAGACCAGGTTGCACAAAACCTCATCCAATCTGGCCTTAAAAACCTTCAGGGATGGGGCATCAACAACCTCCCTGGGCAACCCATTCCAGTTCCTCACCACCCTGATAATGAAGAATTTCTTCCTAATACCTAACCTAAATCTCCCCTCTCTCAGTTTAAAACCATTACGCCTTGTCCTGTCACTATACTCTCTGATGAAAAGCCCCTCCACATCTTTCCTGTAAGCCCCTTTCAAGTACTGGAAGGTGCTATAATGTCTCCCTGGAGCCTTCTCTTCTCTAGGCTGAACAGCCCCAACTCTCTCAGCCTGTTTTCATAGCAGAAGTGCTCCAGGCCTTTGATCATCTTGGTGGCCCTTCTCTGGACCCTCTCCAACAGGTCTATAACTCTCTTGTGCTGAGGGCACCAGAACTGTATTCCAGGTGGGGTCTCACCGGAGCAGAGTAGAGGGGCAGAATCAGCTCCCTGGCCCTCCTTGAGTCATTAGTGAGAAGATAAATGTCTGGAATGTACTCACCTTTGCTATGTTGCCATTCACAAAGCTAGGCTAATGCAGGTGTCACTGACACTGCTTTTCAGCTGGTAGGTGAGAACTGAAGCCATGGGGAACCACTTCATCAGTCTCACGTCAACTATAACTGAGCGTGTCTGCACTTCCAGTGAGCTGAGCACAAAGAAGTGCAGGTTAGCCTAAATTGCTCTCACTGCTTGGTTTGCTTTTCCCCTGGTACACACTGCTTGTGCTTATCCACCAGCTGATACCATCTTGCTCAGAAGTTACCGTGGAGAGAATAATCAAATGACCTCTTAGTGAAAACTCTCTGCTCTTTGTTTCTCATGCAGAGTCGTGTCCGACGTACTGCAACTGCATGAGGTTCAGACATAGGCTTGGGGAGCTTGCACAGTTCCAACTATCTCTCAAGCTTGCACCCAAATGGAACTGCAGATGACCCTGTTCAGGCTTGGAGGTGAGCATATGCAACTGTGCAGGATGGGCTTGATTTGTGGTTGTCAATTCTCCTGTACCTAAGTGAAAATTGAGAAGGCAGCGACACAGAACAAAGTTTACATGTGCAAATGGATTCATTTAAAGCTCCCTGTGATCTCTCATGGAGCGATTAAAAAATTTTGGGAAGAAATGGGGCCATTCACAATATAAATTTTTACTTCATCCAGAATGCAGGTTGGAGATCCAGTCCGTTGTCACATCTGCTCCATGACTGAAGTTTGATCTAAAATGCCTGGTATGTACAGGCATGGCAATTAACAACACTAAGGAAAATAGCTTTTTCCTTCAGTGAAGAGAGGGAAAATAGCTGGCATATCCAGAAATAGCCAAGGAATGAGCTCAAGAACTAGACCCCAGGTCACTGCATACAGATAGCTGTTAACTTCCATTCTAGCTCTGCTTCAACCATCTCTCTCCTAGATAGCACCTAAACATGTTAGAGGTGACATTACCTCATAGACACTGTTCCCAGTGGTCAGTATGTGTAAAACTGCAACAAATTTACCTTACTCTACCCTATTCTGTCCTCCACTTCTGTCCTGAAAGGTTGTCACCATCAAACATGCCCTCTTGCCAGAGTCAGGGCATGCAAAACACTGACCACAGCCCTCTCACTACAGAGACTTCAAATGGAGAAAATGGAAAAAAATATAATTGTCTCTTAAGAAGTCATACTCCAGCATTCTGCCTCCCATATTTCACAGTCCCAGTAGAGCTATGAGAGCTGCTGTTGTATAACATGCCCATCAAGCCATACCACAAGACCTCACCAGCCACAGGAGTCTCCCCCTACCACCCTCTACCAACCGTCTTCTGGAAATATCCTTGTTTGTCTTTAGTCCCTGATGAGAAATGGCACAGCACAGATCACATACTTCGCCTAGCTCTTGGACTATTGTAGTGATTACCTTTCCAGCTGCTGAGGGTATAGAAGTGGCTTTGCCACTGATGAAAGGCTCTCAGGTCCTGACACAAGCTGTAGCTGCTCATCACATCAGCATTATCCATTGACCCCTTGCATGGGAAGCAAGCTCCTTCTGGGGACATTTAACAGAGGATCTGACAGGATACATTGATGTTCTTCTCATCTGATTTTAAGCTTCCAGAGTCTGTCTGTGCTGGCTGGATGCCTTCCCAGGTGTTTTGCACTTGAAGGAGTAAAAAGACTCTAAAGAAGCTCCCTGAAGTCCAACAGTTGTCATAATCCTTTTAATACCCCTGAATTTGAGTGTTTGCTCCCCTGCCTGCCTGCTGTGGTAAAAACCAACAAGTGTTTGTAATCTAGACTTTATTTCCTGTCAGGCTAGAAGTTTTAAGATAGTCTGACACGAGGCTTAATAACAATGAAGAAAGTTCTGAAAGGTTATGGGGTATTTCAGAGAAGAGGAAGGACAGCAATGTTCACAGATGTTGTTGATTTTGTTTTATTTAGGGATTGTGGAGAATCAAATAAAAACAGCAGAAAAAACGTTCCAGTTAAAAAGAAAAGAGTATCTATCTAACCATCTGTTTCTATACTGCTATAAAGTACTTGCAATGAGTTTGGTGGAATCTGTTTCTCAGTGAGGCAATGCAGCAATACAGTCTTTCCCATCAGAGTCAGAGAGCTCGGGACAGACTGTTTCAGTGTCTCTTCTGATGTTAATCCCCAGCCCTTACCCCAAGGTAAACTCTCATTGTTCTCATTTCAATTTTAGAGACTTTGCAGCTGAAATGCTGCATTGCCCCTTTCTGAATCACATGTGACTGCAGCTGCTCAGCCTATATATGCATGAATTCACTTAATTTCAGTAGGGAATTTTCAGGCTAAAGCCTGCATGTTGTAGTTGGAAAAAAATTAAATAAATTGAAATAAAATAAAATAACAAACAGAAAAAAGAGAGGGATAAAAGAGGAAAAGAGGGAAGGGGAACAGAGGGAGAAGACCTAAAGCATCCCCTGAACACCATTGTAAGATGATAAGATGCAGGTCTGTTTGACGGTTCTATAGGCAACAAAGAGGAAATTTATATTTGCTGCATCTATTACATTTTAATCTAAATAAACTTTGCCTTAAAGCAGGAAAGGAAATGATTATTCCTTTTGATGGTCTTTGAGGTAAATCTTTCAGTATGTTCCCCAACTGTCTTAATTTCTTATTTTATCTTACCAAAGCAAATACTTTTACCTCTCAGGTTCTTCAGGATTTTTTTTGTCTATTGTGTGAGAGTGTTCTAACTTGAAGAGCATCCATTAGCACTGAACAAGGACATTTAAAAGGGAGTTTTTTGCTTTGTAAAAGATGCTGGATTTCACAGTGAATCATATAGGTGAGATAAAAGCTTTACTTCCAAGAATACAAAAAGCAGAAGAGATGTTAATATATGTATGTACAAGTGTGTGCATATGTATGCAAACAGGCACATTATATTTATGCATCTATACATAATATAAAGGCCTATTCCTTCTTTCATAGGAGTAAAGAGAATTCTCACATGGATTTCATTTTGTACAACAGAGGCACTATTACAGCAACCAAAAAAAAACCCTATTAAGACCTTGACTGAAGCGCTTAAGCATCTGAGAAGCCTATTGAATTAATGGGGCTTCTTCACATACTTAGAGTTTGGCATGTGTGTAAACACTTTGCTGTAGCAGGGTCACAAGGCCTCAATTCAGCTCTTATAAAACTCAGTGAAAAGATTTATTTTGAATTGAAAAAACGTAGGATGGGTTTGCAGCGTGTCTTTTTTTATGCTAATTCAGAGCAAGCCAGCTGTGTTGCAAGACCATGTGGTATATGTTGAAAATTTTAAGAGGTTGTGAGCAGCTGTTTAACCATATTGATTAAAATGTGTGAATAAAGAGGCAATCCCAGATGGGCAGAAGACAGAGAACACCGTCCAGAAAGGGCAGCATGGAGTGAAGGGTGGGTGGGGCTGTCAGTGTCAGCAGGAGGGCACTGGGGGACCCCAGAATGTCAGGTGTAGGTTAGCTAATTATTAGGATGTATCAGGGAGACAACTGGATTGTTACGCCCAATGTACACCTGGAAGAGGGGAACTCCAGCTGATGCCAGTTGGGGAGGAAGAGCAACATCTATCTGCCTCAGAGCCTTGGCCTTGGCACCTTGGCCAAATTTCTAGGGAAGAAACAGCACACGGGGAGTTGCTGTGGCAAATGTGAAACATTCACTACTTTGACATGAAGCTTGCTGAAAAGGCTTGGTTTACTATTGTGCTAGATTATCTCAAGCAGTCTATTCTGGTCTAAAGTTCTATTACTCCAGAACTGAAGGGCACTGTCAGAGGAGGTGCAATGGAGAGGCACATGGAGATTCACCCCTGAGAGTTATGCTGAACAAGTCTTTTGCTGAGAAGTGCTCAGAGAGCTGGATGGGACCTAAAAAAATGAGGTGAGTTCACACTCAATTGCTCCTGGAATGGTACTTCCGGATGTTTCTTTAGAAAAAATTTGGAGGAAACCTGGAGAGAGCAATGCAGTTGTAATGGGCATGTTTCATGAAAAATGATAAAAATCACAGGTAAATGATAACACTATAGGGAGACCTAATTACTTGTGGCATTTCCAGGAAACTGATTGCAAGGAGTCACAGATGAGTAATCTAAGGAGATAAAAGGAGATAATGAGGAACTGAAACTGCACGAATATTTTCAAAATTTCAGTAAGGGGAAATGGAGAAAAGAAAAATCATTCTGTTTTGACCTGTTCTCTTGGCAAGGACAGATGTAAGAAAGGGGGATAGTTAGATGGGCTGATGAAGAGCAAATCTGTTCCAATGAGACTATTTAATGTCTTAACATTAAATAGGAAAGAAATAATAAAGAATGGCAAAGTCCTCACTCTCTATTGCCTTCAAAGTGAGACTCAGCAAAACTGAAAATTAGAACGTAGGAGTAAGTATAAAACAAGAAATAAACAACAACAACAAAGTTGTTCAATATCACTATTTCATTAGAAATTGGCTAGTTTTCTGTGCATTCATTTAAGTAAATTCTAGATATCTGTTCATTAAAATCTGTTGTATTGGATAGTCAATGGTTTTTTGTTCGTTGGGTGTTTTTTTGTTTATTTTGTTTTGGGGTTTTTTGTTTTGGTTTTTGTTTGTTTTTTTTTCTGTCCAAGTTTAAATTCAGCCTTACTTAGTACCTGATTCTCAGGTGTGTACATCACTCCTTTGGGTTGAGTATTTCCATCATCTTATCCTGCACAACCTCTGGTCTTGTTAGGGGAAAATCTTCCTTCTCTTCCTCTGATGAATAAGCAAATCTTTCTACTGTCCTTTCAGTTTTTAAAATGTTCTTGGTCTTTCATCCTGTCTTTTCCACAGTCTCTTCAATCTTGTACTTCAGCTGCCTCTCAGTCAGCCTAGCTCTGACTGATATAAAGCTATGAGTTAGTTTTCTCAACAATCTTCCTAAATATTTTGCTTCTAAAGATACAATA
Source organism: Chaetura pelagica (assembly GCF_000747805.2). Lineage (NCBI taxonomy): Eukaryota > Metazoa > Chordata > Aves > Apodiformes > Apodidae > Chaetura > Chaetura pelagica. The sequence goes on from NW_009952048.1 coordinate 1,097,553, forward strand.
ACATACCATTTTATCCCTTTTTAGTTCAAGGCTCAGAATTTTTGCCTGCCTAAGTGTGGAGCATAGGAAGGTCATAAGACAAATGGATATTGCTCTCCCTTTCCTCTAGGCAATTTTTTAAACCAGAAAACCCAACCCAAAATGTAGCCCTAACAAGAGTCACAGGAAGACTTATCACCAATGGCCCCTGCTCCTTGTCTGTGTGTGCATCACCTCCCAACTTCTATAATCTCATGGAACCACAGCAACCGCAGTCAACATCCATTTTTCATCCTGCTTGTTTTTATCTACAACTCAGGAGCCAATATTGTTCAATTTTCTAAATATTTCAAGTTTCAGTTAGGTTAGCTTGAACAATATGAGGTACCTGGTATGCTGACAACCTCAGATGGTGATATTGTGCAATGTTTGTTTAATTGCTTTGGTAGAATTATGGTGTTTATTTTGTTACTCAACTAGAAAAGATAGGCTGTTTAAAGTTTAGAAATTTGGTTGATAAGAGGGAAGATAAAAGTAACAACATTACCTACTAGAGGGGGTAATCTCAAACTGCATTGACTGCTATGCAACATCATTGTGCCGAGTGGGAGGAGAAGTCAACAATTTTATTAACCCAGATGTGATGAAGCAAGGAGGTCTAGCTTCACTTTGCAAGGTGCTGAGGTGGTTTTCCCATTGTTTCTCTTCTGAGTTACACACTTACATAAAAGTCTTATACCAGCACTACAAAGCACTGCTACAGAAAGGGATAGCAGAAGCTCCTTAAAACTCTGTGAAGATGGGGTAGAGTTCATCCATTTCAAGCTATGGAAGCAAATGAGTCGACGTGGGACTTGTTCCAGAGGAGGCAGACAGGCTGTTGAAAAGGTGGGGCTGGAAGCCTTGAGTTTTTAATCCTAGGCCTGTGCCTGTGTTTGGCAAGGGAAGACTTCTTGTTGGATGTTAGTTGCATGCTTAACTATTCCCAAATGCCTGTCATTCCAATCATGCTTTTAGTTACTAGTTATTAAAGTGATTAACATTTAAGTTTTGTGAACACTTGCTGTTTTGGCAAAGAAAATGCTATATAGCTTCATTGTATACAAGATTTATTCTAGCATGAGGCACTAGAATATTAGCTGTGTAGCTATCAAACTTTTTGATAATGACACAATGATTGTTAAGTCTGACTACCTTGAAAAGAATAACAACCTGATCTCAAAGTTTCTCTAGATGTTTCTGATGTCCCCAAGTGGATTAATTTATGCATAGGTTGTCCAGTTCTCTCAAAGGAGTGCCCTTAAGTGTGCTGCTGCTAAGGTAGGGTCAGAAGCTTTAGAGCTAAACTGCAGCTTTTCAGCAAGTTTTGAGCTCCTGCAACATCGCTCTGCAAGGCAAATGGAGGCTCAGCACTGAGAGCAGCACTTGCCCATTCATTCCCATCACCTGCTGCCACCCTCCCCCCTTTATCCTCACATCTTGGCAAAACATCACAGTGGGGAAATAACGAAAAGAAAAAACATTTCCTAATTCGACTTGTTCTATTAGGAATTACAGAAGTAAGAAGGGAAGTTCTTGCTCTTTGGTTCAAAGCCAGCATGCTGAGAGCTAACATCCTCTTACCCTGTCCTCAGGACAGCAGTGGAGCCATATTCTGGCTGATGAAAGCAATCACACCCACCCTTGCCTGAAAGGAGACACAATAGAGACCTACAGGAGCCACACCATAGTCTGCTGAAGGTGCTTTGTTATGCTCCATACAAAGTTGGGTTAATTGGGCCTTTTTCATTTCCTTGCTGTACAGCTGACTTGTTTCAGGATGGTAGATCAGCTTCACGGGCCCTGAACAAGAGCAGAACCCAGGAGTCAGAGAGGCTCCTCTGGCTCCTGGGTGGGGAGGCAGGGAGAGTAGAAGACAGGAAGGGGAAAAAGTCCATTTCCAGATAAGGATGTTGAAAGGTTGAAAACAGGGAGAAGTCTGCTTTTCTGCTCAAAGTTTACTCATTGACAGGGAGTCGGTTCTTTGCTGCTTCTGCTTCTTGCATGCATATGTTTAGAATTTATGGAGCTTTACATTCTGCTTTTGCAAATTATAATGTCAAGTGAGGAAAAGGGTAAACTATCAGGATGGTCACAGGAGATAACATCTGTTACCAGTATCTTGTGTGGGCTTTTATTCAATTTTGCCATCAGGAGCCCTCATGCTTGCTTCAGTGTTGTCAACATGTGCACAGACACTGCTCCCTCCTCTCCCTCCAATGTCTACTCTTTATCAATTTATCTACCTATCCATCTGTCCTGATACACTACACCAATTTCCTATACATTACTGAGACTTGGTGGGAATCATGGAGCAGATATGACTTCTTCTAATAAATTCCTAAAACTATATCTCACTTTACAGGAAGAAACTTCATATTGAACACTGCTGGAATTCCTTATCTCAGAATTGTGAGATGATTTCCTTTCTAAAAATAGTCTTCAATTCTGAAAAAAAAAAAAAAAAAAAAAAAGTACCTTCTTCAGTTAAAATTAACCAAACACCACACATACTTATGCAGGAACAACGAATATATTCCCCACTTTTTTCTCTCTCTTTTGTTCTTATTTCTTGACTCCACAGTGCTTTATATGGTTGCTTTACTGTTTTCCCTGGATATTCAAATCCTTTTTTGTGTTATTCTTTCAGATACCAACAGGAAGAAAACATATTTCATGATGGAAACATGAGAATATTACCACTGTGCCACAAGCACTACCAAGAATGATACAGGCAGAGGTGTTGTGCATGAAATTGTTCAGCCCTAAACTAGAGATCAGTAACATTTCGTGTTTATCTGAGTTTGAAACAATGTGATTTCAGTTCTTGTTACTGGAGAAAAAGAATATACAAAATCCTGACAGTGGAAGGATATGACATTTCTTTTCAAGACATATTTTCCTAGATTATAGGCACTGAATTTTAGGATGTATGTTGGTGCAGTTCCACACTGCTGTGTCTTTATAGTAATTTTGGTCATGAATCCAGTTAGATATAAAGACCGTTATTACAAAACACATTACAAAAAAATCTTATTTTGATGAAACAGATTTGACTAATTACCCTTTATTTTAACAAACATCAGTTTGAGACTATTGTTTGGTTTAAAACAGGATTTTTAGATTTATGTAGCAAGAAGTTAAGCAAATACCCTTTATATATGTTCCATAAGGGTAATAGCATAACCCTTAATTCTTATTTTTCCTCTCCTCCTCTGTAAGACTTCAGAGAGCTGGAACTATCCCAACTGTTGAATAACAACTTGTCATATTCATTCAGAACTAAGGCTAAAGTTGAAAAGTCTGATCCTGAATAACATTAGAAAAACATATGAGACTGGTTCTCACTCTTCTCTCACTGTTTCTGATTTGAGTAACAGACAAATTTTAAATATGTTGTGCTCTAGTTCTAATACTTTCATCTACACTCTCAGACATGATAAATTAACGCTGTTCCATTAAAACTGGTGAAGCTGCATGTCCCAGGGGCCAGATTCAGTCATGCATGTCTGGTGCCAAATGAGGTACCCTTGAGTACCTTGCCTGGGTTCTAACTGCTCTTGTACAGGGGTACTTGCCTCCTTGCCATAGGTCCTGTATTAAATCTACCGGCTTAAAAGGCATCTCAGCACTACACACCTATGGACAGTTAAGATTCCAGCCCTGCTTCCTGAGAGCTTAATTTATAACTTTTTGAAATTGTAGAGGAGGAATGAACAGGTTAAGATACCTGTCCTCCTGTCCTCGTTTGAGCCAGGAGGAAGCTAATTTTCCCTTTACTGATTTTTTTTTCCTTCAGTAAGCTTTATTTTAACTAGTCACAGAGCCTTCTGACTAAAGCTGATAAGAGAGGAATGTTTTTGTGACTGCTGGGTCTTCAAGGTTGCACCTTCACTCTGCTGGCTCCAACACTATGGGGAGATCTGTGACTCCCCCGTATGAGGCTGAGTTAGACAGACAGCAAAACTGGCCAGAAATATTCCATTCCATATATCTACGTAAGCTCAGAGGAAGGTCAGAGATCACAGAGGACAACTTCCTCCCTGCTTCTTCTGTCCTCTTCCGTCCCTGGCTGGTGTCCTGCGAGGACTCTGTCCATCCATCACCGTTGACCCGCAGGCTCCAGCTCTCCTGACCCTCATCACTCTCCACCTTCTCCAGCAGCAGCTGCGGGATTTCTTGGGGCTGTTCCAGCTGTGGGGAGTGCTGTGGGAGTTGCTGGGGGTGGGCGGAGGTAAGAGGCTCTTGCACATTCCTGAACACATTTGTATATAATTGTATATATTTTCTTATATCATTAGCATTTAATTAAAGCTGTGTAGTTTAGTTTTCAATCCAACCAAGTCTCTCTCTTTTTCTCTCTCTCCTTCCCTACCTGGGTGGGAGGGGAGGGGATCAAGAGCATTGTTGTCAAGCCTGAGTCAAACGGTGACACCTCCTGAGAATCTCTGGGGACAGTTCTTGCAGTGATTTTGTAATTAAAACCACCTGTCCTTCCGTGTTGTATCCATTTCTACCTGACAGCCATTTCTCTTCTTCTTCTTTCTCTTTTAAGTGCACTTAGTGGGTATGTGCTGGCAAAAGACCTGACCTACAATCACCAAGTAATGCCATCAAGGCTGATGTATTAACTGTCCTGGTTAACCTGTAAGGTTAATAGGGAGAAGTTCTCAGCTAACTGTGTCATATTTTCATTAATCCATAGTGCTGCAACATAGTAAAGGTTTGGGAATATTCCTCAGCAGAGGGCAGAGGACATCTTAAGGATCTTCTTGCCTTCAGTGGAGCAAGAAGAATTAATAAGCTTTAAAACCACTATTAATTTTCTCTTCTGCTAGTATATTTTCCCAATGCCTCTTCCTACTTTCTGTGTAAATTTTCATGTTAGAATTACCAATATAAATGGATAGTTTTTTGTGTCTGTTCTGAAGTTGGGTAGAACCAGGTATTTTAAGGAAATATTAATAATTTAAAAATTTGAGAACCTCATCTGATGGATGGTTGTTCCTCTGAAATGTTGAAGATTGGGATACATTCTGAAAAATAATGTCATACACTTTACTATACTTCAGTAATATTAATAGTAATTGCTACAATATTGGATGTCTTTTTCTTTCTGAAAGTACGATTATGATTTCAGTTTATCATGATTTTTGGCCTTACTGACACCTGGAGCAATACATTCCAAGATCAAATTGCATAATAAGATTTATACCTGTTACTTCCTGATACAGGTGAATGCCTTTTTGCTCTCACTTCATATGATAGACAGTAAAAACGTAACTTGTCTGAAGCTTTAGAGACACAAAGCATATAGTTCCAAGCTTTGTAGTTGTTCCAGTTGGAAGAGTTTTTTCTTTTTCAGTGGTTATTTTCTGTCATCTTTCTCCAGGGCTCCCATAACTGCAGATTCTCCACTCATACTGCATGAGCCACTAATATTAAGTATTCGTTATGTATTTCACTGTTATTTTTTTACCAGCTTGCGCTCCACTCTGGCTTTTTCATTCACTAGTTGAGTGGTTTATAGATTACCATGGGGTCTGGCTTTAGTATTTGATCTCTGTTAGGGTCCTGGCTGTAGTGCAAATACAGCATGATGAGTAATTGTTGGAAAGTTGTCATTAACAATTGCCATATGCTTTTTTGGGTCTTTAGATTTGGTAAGATTTTTTACTATGTTCAGGTATTAATTTATCTGGTTATGTATGACTGTCAGTGTAACTCTGAAATGTGCATAAACAGTTATTTCAGCATTAGCTGAAGAAAAGATCCAATAGAAGGTAAATGGGTAAAATTCTGCCTTTTACTTACATCTGAAAGCTAGTGGTCTTCATTTGTTATAGGCACTTCCAATCAGGTAGCCTTTCAGTGCTCTGGCCTTCTTTGCTAACTGAGTGAACCAGGTGTCTTTACCAACTTGATGATGGGACTCTTTGCTCCCAACCATGAATCAGTTTTACCAAATCCTTACATTCATGCTCAATTTCAAAGGGCTGGATACCTTGTGGTTGCTGGAGGGCATTTGTACTTCCTGGGAAGCCCCATGAGTTAGAAGCCTTGGGTCATGACCAGGCTGATGGTGGAGGGTGCTGACAGGGGAAGAGTGGTGCCCACCAGCAAACATCCAGCTTTGTGTCACCCTGCTCAGCAGAACCAGTGGGCATCCATGAGGAACAAAGAATTATTTCAGGATTACACAGATCTGACAGCAATATTTGGCTTCCAGTAGAATCATATGGATTCTGGTCATATTTAAGTACTTAACCTGATTTGTACAAGCTGTGTTAGAGTGGATCCTTTATTTTATTCATATCCTGCAGTTGTTCCTTGCAATTACAGTTCAACAAATCTTAAGTAGGGCAATTAGAGAAGAACTGCATTTTCAAGTCCAGTTTTCTGCTATCACAGTAAACACTTCTTTGTTTCACTAATTAACCGCTCAAGCTTGAAAACAAACTGGTTTTCTACACTTGTTATTTCTATAGGCTATCAGTCTGACTGTAATTATTTTTCTGTAATTCCCTGCATTACTTCTATCACAGACAATTTCTGCCCAGTTGTTTTCATGTAGGTGAGCTGAGATTACTCCTGTGATCCTCTGTTTGCTTTCTGGCACTGTCAAACAGCAGTCCTTGTCTTGCTAGTTAACCTCCTGCAAATGTGTAAAATAGTTGCTGTGGCTTTATCCCATTGGATTGACTCTTCATTTTTTCAGACATCTTAGTAGCCATTTCTGCACCTGTTTGTGGTGTTCTTTTCATGATCAAGATTCTTCACATGAGATCTTAATGAAGCTTATTAACCATTCAGTGACTGAAAAACCTCTTTGATTGGATTCTGAGATTGTATTTGATTTTGGTTTGGGTTTTGGTGTTGTTTTTTTGGCCATGGTTGTCTTACATTAATAGTCAAAGATGTCTTGAGATCAAACAATGTATTCTTTCTCAGTCTTCACTCCAGGGCATAATTTGCACTTTGTTCCTGTTTACTTCAGTCTCCTTTTCAATCAGGGCATAATTTGCACTTTGTTTGTTCCTGTTTACTTCAGTCTCCTTTTCAAAAAAAGAAATCTAATTCCTTCTGTATGGAATCTGTTCAGCTACTTTCCTGACAATATATCCCCCATTTGTGTAATGCAACTGCTGTCAAAGACTAGTCCCAAAATACATTATTTCTGAGTAATAAGTAAATAAGCTCACAGAACTGCCTCTGCATTCTGGTTTTCATTAGGCAAGAGGAATAGGTACTTCAGTGCCTAGTCAACAAATGCTAAATAAATGAGAGTCCACATCTGTATTACTTTCAATGATGGTGTTATACCCCTGCCACTGATGTCTGAGTCATGAGCAACTATTCTGGAATCCATTACTAAGCAGGATATTAATATTCATCTAGACAGAATCACAGAATCATCAACTGGTTTGAATTGGAATGGACTGAAAAGACTTAATGCTTTTCATTCAGCATCTGAATAGCCTCCATTGTAAAGGCAGGAACACTGAGGGAAGCCAAGAAAGGTGTTTTTTGCAGAGCTGTAAAGTATCAATGAAATACAGGCAGCATTTGTGGCTAGGTCAGATATGCTTGTCATCTTGCCTAAGCCTTGTGATCACAAATTACGCACCCCATGTTTGAGCACAACAACAGTAAAGATATTTACTCAAAACAAAACTCGTTGTTGACTAGTGAAAATAAGTCAAATGACCCTTGACCATGGACAAGGAAATTACCTCTCCCACTTGATTGAAGACTATTTATGAGCAAGAAGGAAGGCAAGTCTGACAGTTGAAGATGATTGCTTGTTCACCCAAGAATGCTTTTCTTGAAGGAACCTTGACAACCTTTACCCCAGAAATTCGTTCGTATATTCCAGCTCCTAGTGGCATCTTCTGCACAAATGCAGCAAGCAGTGTACTTCTTGGAGCCTCTGAGAGAGAGGTTTACTCCAGCTGCACAGCCTGGGTTCCTCAAGTACTGACTTGGCAGCAGGCTAATTTCTTCTTTGTCATCCCTCAATCTCTGTACCACAAGCAAAGGAAGTTTTCCCAGTGTTTACATGATTATTCACAAACCAATCTGCAAGATCTGTGAATGTTTTGCAGCAGTATTTCTACTGGTTATTTCTATATAGTTTAGTCATAAGAGGGAAAGATGCTCTTTGTATCTGCTATCAGAAGAATGGGCTGGTGCACAGAGCTATTGCCTGTAAACACAAAACTATGGATATTCAAAGAAGTTGTGTAGAGACCCTCTAAGGAACATATTCTGCTCATCCATCTAACTACCCATCTATCAGATACTCAAGTAAACTATGCATAGTTAACATTTGTCATGTTTAGCCATTTTCCTCTTGGCAAAATATCCTAGGAAGAATGATAATTTTAATGACTGGTGCACATTTGCTCTTTCTGAGAGAAGGTTAACATGTGACTGAATGCATGGTATCTTTCAAAATCAGAAATTCTAAATTCTGCAAACAGCATTGCTTCAAATCGTTGATAGTTTGAATAGCAAAACCAGATATTACTCTTCAATATACAGGAATAATTTTTTTCTGGTTTTAGTTTTGCATATGAACTTAGATTCCTTCTGTGTCAGAGTTCACACAAGTGGCAAAATATGACTATTTTTTATTAATTCTAATTTCCAAGGAAA
>NW_009952048.1:1106461-1112412 GCF_000747805.2 Chaetura pelagica
AAAATGTGATCTTAGAAGATATGGGAATGGACTCACCTTACCATTCAGAAGGAAAAGAGTGGCTGGAGTTGCTCTTTCCATAGGGTAAAACATAAGTGGAGTTTTAAGAGAAAGATGCCTTTTGAAATCCCAGGAAGCAGGACCAGGATGCTGCAATTGAGAGATTAAGAGGTAACATTGGATGTAAGAGGGAAAAAAACTGACTTTAACACTGAACTCTTCTATTTTAGTAGTCCAGGTCTCCAAAAGGTATGTCATGGTGTATGGAAACCGTAGTAGGACTTGTCCAGTGGGGCGTGAGGAGAAGGTGGAACCTCATGTGAAGTTACCTGCATCATGGTCCAGCTTTCACAAGCCATGTTACCTTCAGTAGATACCAAACTCTGTAAAAGTGGGCAAGTGCCTTGGTTTTTAATTGTATGGGTTGTTCCTCTGAAATAAGATGTGAAAACATTTTAAGGAAAGAATGCTGAGAAGGCTTTTGTCTCACTTCAAACACATTCTTTTCTCTTTTCCAATAGAATAAAGCAATGTATCATGCTATCCACAAAGATCCAAGTAACAAAAAAGGGGAAAATACCTGGATTCCTTCCTAACTGAGAGAAATTAGAATTTTGGCTGCTTAACAGAACTAACATTCTTTTTTTTTTTTTCTTCGTTTCAGACTAGTATTGTTTAGATGTATGTGTATGAGTGAGCAAAATGACCATCCGTTTAATTAAACACATTTATTCTATTATCTTTGTGTGAGACATCCATAGTGCACAGCTGGCTGATGGATGTTCAAGCATGTTTGATACTTTTCTAGGCAACCAAGTCCTGTTCCCTGCAGCAGCCAGCTGCTATTTCCTTCTGTTGGTGCAGTCACAGCCGTCCCTGCAAACCATGGGAGCACTGTTTGTGTTCTCTCCTGTGATGGTGATCCCTGCTCAACCTCATCTTTGTTTGGTTAAGGGCTCAAGCATTTCTTAATGCTTTTTTCTTTTGAAACAAACTGCTCTTGGTCCTCCCCCTGTGCGTGTCAGGATGCCTGGGAGGTGTGAGTGCATGCTCTGATAGCACCCACACCACCGCTTGTTTGGATAGGAAATGCCAGTCTCGGCAGCAGCTGAGACTCTTATTTAAATGTTACAAAGTGTTCAGGACTTTGGCATTTGCTTTGTTTGCTGAGCCATATTTAAGAACAAATTTTCCAAGACCTTAAGGAAGGGCTAAAATTGGCAGCCCTTCCTGCAGTGCTCCTCACCTGCAGCACCCTGTGGCTGCCACAGCCTCACGGCCTTGCAGGGTGTCTGGGGAGCCCAGTGGCTGAGGCAGACCAGGGGGGCAAAGGGCAGTGCTGATTTTGATTTTTCATGCTCAGCACTGTGGTCACATGCTTCAGGCAGGGTAAACGGCATCACATTATGAATGGAAAACAGAATGGGTGTTTTTTCTGTCTCTAAATGTAATTTTTTATAACTTTTAAAATAACTTTCTTCCTGGTTACTGCTTTATAATGGGCAGGTGATACGTCAGCGTAGCAGAAGCTATTGTCTTGTAGTGAACTCTCTCTATCACTTGCTGAGCCTAACAGCACATACTGTGTGACATCAGCAGCCCAGTGACTCAAACACCAAGATACCATAGGTGTGTTCCTATATCCTGGAGATCAGAAAAATCCTACGCAGAAGACTTGGCTTGTTTTTCCTATCTTGTTATAGAAACTACGTGCATAGGCTCTAATAGCATTAAACAACTGTAAATGAAGTCTTTCTGCTTCTTATCAGAAGATAAACTGCCTGTTTAAAAAAGGTGGTGCCAAGCCTGGGAGAGCCTCTTAAAAGGGCACAGGCCGCTGATTGTGGCTGGGAGAGTTTTTGTATGTAAAATATTTTAATATTTTCACAGTGAACACCTGTACTCCTGTTCTGGGGGCGAGTCCCACCAGGCTGAACCATCTGACACATCTGAAGCTTGAACAAGCCCAGTAGTTCAATATAGAGCATAAATGGTATAAAAAAGGACACAAGCTGCATATGTGCAGGGTGACACTACAGCTCCTCCCCTTTCTACAAAAATAAAACTTTAGATAGAGAAGAGTATTTATAGGCAGTTTACAACTTTTGTCCCTGATAAAAGGTAGTAGGTAGTTTTACCGGAGGCATTGAGCAAAACACTAGTTTCCTTTGATTCTCATCTGTTCAAATACCTTCTTACACATCCCATTCCAATCAGTATGAAGGAGTATGATTTTTGCCTGCTTGCCTCTTTGATCTCACTGATAACTTTTCCATGTAGCACTTTGTTCAGTTCTTCTTCCATAGCATACAGAAATTAAGGAGACATTAGGGTGCCTACTGAAGTAGGCTGGAATAGTTCCACCCTAACAATATTCCAGAGAAAAATACAGGGGGAAAAGAAGATTTGAAGGTTGAGTGTTCTGGAGAGTTGCCTGTCCCTCAAAAGACTTTAATGGGGAAAAGACTTGCTTGGTTATTAAAAAAAAGGGATAAGAATCTTATAAAAGCAGGCTCACTCCAGATATTTTTTGACTTTTCTATTTTACATTAAAAAAAAAAAAGGAAAAAAAAAACCCAAATTTTCATGTGGCATTACAGTATTCCTGCTTTTATTCCCAGCTGGAACAGAAAAGGGCAGAGTCACACACAAATGCAAAATAATGAGAGCATTACAGCAAGAGCTTGCTGAGTCTCACAGAAATGATCTGAACTTCAGGAAAAGTTTCATTAAGGGGGCAGCAACTGAATTCTACTGTTACCTGAGCTCCTGGGTCTGTTACACCTCATGCTCCACGGTGCCTTTGAGCTGTGAATGACTGGAGTCTGTGGAAGCAGGAGATGCTCTGTTTGTATTTGTATTTCCATGGTGATGTGGCTAAGGCCTCTTTTCCTCAAGAGATCTGCCAAATCACACCTCTTCATAGAATGAGTTGTTAGAAGGAATAAGCATTCCTGTGGAAAAAATTGCCTTGTTGCAGCTTCATGCACAGTTATTTTAGTTGTAGGTGTCATTCAAGTCTTTAATCAATATTTTAATTACTAAGGATTTTGTGGAATTTTCTACTGATGCCCTAAACACTCATTGTCTCAACTGGTTCTTGTTTACTTAGAATGCACGTTCTCATTTTTGTAATATGCTTGAATATAATTCTGAAGGTCCAGAAACTTAGTATTTTTAACATTGAGATTTCTGGATCTGAAAACCCTTTATAAGCCCTGCTGTACACTTGTGAGATAGGCCTAAGACTGGGAAATTGGAGCATCAGAGAGGCAAGGAAGACATTTGCAAGTCTCTAATCTTCAGAAGACTGCAAATGATAGCTGTGCCGGGAGAGACTTCACTGGGACCTGTGGACCTGCACACCTCGCGCCCCCAAAAAGCAGACCTGAGGGATACTGAGAAATAGCAGTGTTTAAAGGTTTGTTCCCATCTTGCAGCAGTTCTGACAAGCCAAAGAAAGCCAGAAAAACATCTGCCAGCTCACACCCACCCTTCAGCTGCAGGGTACTCTACATAAGTATAGTGATCATATAAGGCAGCACTAGTCTTGCAGAAAGAGAGGTCATACCAGGGTACTCGTACTTTATCCAGGCATTTAACCAGAACAGCCAACCAAGTGACTCTGCTTCCTCGGCTGACTCAACGCAGAGTTATGCTTTTGCTATGACTTACCCTGCTTTTCTTCATGGGCTGCTGGTGAGGTTTTCTGGGATCCTAAATAAGGCATGTGTCTACTCTGACACTTCAGCTTTCATGCAGTAATTGTTAGTTGCGTGTACTAAATGCAAAATTGCGGCATGATGAAGAGCTGAGATTAATCTGGGATGTTAATGCACACTGTCTTTTGGAGCTGGATTATTTTACTGAGAATGTCTTGATGTACCTCTTCTGTTTTGATATTGAAAGTAATTTGTGTTTGACTAAAAGCCTAGTGAAATTGGCTGAAATAGTTCTGTGGGTTTCAGTGTATGCGAAGATCTATAGGAGAATGAAAGAGGGGAATTTAAAACTGTACCATTTAGTTGAGAGAGCTAAAGTGCCTGAAATCCAGAAGCTGAGGGTGTGAGTCAGTGAACTGATGATAAGCAGCTTTTCCTCATGCCTTGAATGATGGTGTTGTAGTCTATGATGGCAGGGAGAACATGAGAAAGGAGAAAAGCAAAATGATATCTGACGTGTGAAATGTCATGAGAGCAAGTATCACATACAGTAAGCATGAGCAATAAAATAGAGTAACTGCCACAATTCATCCATTTCTGAAACAAAAAAAACAATCACATTTTTTGGTGAAAAACAAATGTGAAATTACTTTTGTTTTAGAAATATCCATGAATGGTCTAATCTCAGGCAAACTGTTTTATCTTTTCTTTTCCTGCACTACAAGTCATAAATAGAAAAGTATGAAAATGTATCCCTCTACTTCTGACACTGAATAATTCAACAAAATTCTGTAACCGCTGTTAGAGGATTCTGTGGACCATTAGCCTGTAAAACTAGATTGATGAGCTAGGAACTAACTACTTACAGGAGTAATGTATAGCATTTTGCTGCATGTTTTTCATGCTCACTGTGAATGCATTTAATTGATTATTAGCATTTTTCCACATGAAAAGGCTTTATACAGAAATGTTTTGTAATCATAAATCAAAATTCCTCATGAGAGTTGTGGGAGCATAGCAATAGAGAAAATGTGAGTTAGTCAGGGTGGTGGCCATTACCTTTAGATGAGTACATTTAATTTTTAAATGAAGTTGTTTTCCACAGCCCTTGTCTTGGCTTATTGTACACCTCAATCAAGTTTTCACACAGAAATTCATAATAAACTGGGGTGGGAGGGAATCCTAACTAATTTCAATGTAATTTTTTTTAGAGACAATCTTTCAGAACCTGCCTTGTGTCTTTGTGCATGAGCAGATTTTCTTGTACCATTATCCGAGGGATTAGCATATCTGTGTGATACATGGAATATAGAAGAAGTGTCATAGCCCTAATGGGTGATCATGACAGGTCTGTGCAAGATGCAATATGCATGTATATCCAAAACACATCCCGAGCTCTAAATAAATTGCAGCTAAAGGTTACAAACACTTCCATAAACTGTAATTTGACTAGGGCATATAGTGCTACTGACATCAAAAGGGTCATTTGCTGCCATGATGTCTACATGTAAAGTTATATCTTAGGACTTACAGACACAGAGGAGAGCATGGTTTGGGTCCATGTTGAGTTGGGCTGCATTTGTGCAAGAGTTGTGCTGATGACCCATTTGTGTTTCTTTTCTGGAAAACCAAAAATAAAAACCAGTTTATTTCCCACCTGAATTTAATCCCCAGGTTTTAAATATTCCAGCAATTGCTCATACCAGGTCTTAGTCTGGCCAATCATGAGATTCACTTCTTAGCAAATGACTGGCTTTTTATCACCTTGGATTAACACCAGAAAAAAATCAGTCTTCCAAGGATCCTTGAGGGAAGTGAGGTTTGGCTGTAACTGCTGATGTTGGTGTTGAAATAGGATAGCTGGAGAGGTAAAAGTACGTTATTAGATGCCCATAAAGACAAAGTCTGGAATTTACCTGGGAAGCAGAAGTTCCTTCAAACTGCAGTGATGACAGAGTACTGCCTAAATGCTTTTTCCCAAAATAGACTTCTATTTCAGTTTTACAGTAGGTATTAGATACATATCTATTATTTTTGTGTATATGTTCATGTATAGTATACATGTATAGTATAGTACCTGTCTTTCAAAGTCTAAAATAATGTCTATCATCTCTTGCTACAGAAGTGATTAAGAATGAGCAGTTTTATTTGATCAGGCTACACTGAACTGTTATGCTCATTTTGGTGAAAACATTATCAGATTATTTCCTGGATGTATGTAGGTCATATATAGTGGATTGTTAAAATCTTTTTTGAAGCTGTTTATTTTGTTTGTAAGAAGTTCCCACT
>NW_009952048.1:1112431-1115087 GCF_000747805.2 Chaetura pelagica
CTCTTTCCCAAGAAATGGTTTTCTGGGTAACAATATATTTTGAATCTGGAGACTAAGCTAAAGATCTTATTTCAGGACTGGATATATTTTGCTGTTAATGCAATTTGGCATTTTGCAGTGTATTTTAAGCTGTTAAAATTGAAATATTGGAAACAAATTAGTATATACTATTATATAATAAATAACATCAAATAGGTTTACAGAAGAATTAAGGATTAACTTAATAAAGCATAATAAGAATAATATCTGTATTTTTAAATTGAACCTTGAACTGAAAATCAAGCAATCTTTCAATGTAGTCAAGTAGAGAAAGATAACCTGGTGAAAATATACATATAAAAATTCTCCTTCTTAGTAAAACTAGATTCACTGATGCCCATGCATGACATCCTATTTTTAGTTGTCAGGAAAGCAGTGAAGCATATGCAGTGCAGTGGTATGCCCTGTTCCTATGTTTGATTCTCCTTATATAGCTACTGCACTACACTCTTCTCCCTTGGCTCCTGCTCTGAGGGTTTAACTTACATTTTCTTGGCAGAATTTACTCAGCCGAGAGTTGTACTGATAATAAAATTTTAGGTAGCTACTGCTTTCTTGCACTCACCTTTCCACCAGGACCCACAAATGAAAAGATGTGCAAAAATCATGTGCAGTGAATCTTCAACCACACTTCCCCCTCCCTGTTCTGCTTCACCTTGGTGTTGGTACTAAGTCTAATTTACCTCTTTTTTTCTTTTCTTTTCTTTTCTTTTCTTTTCTTTTCTTTTCTTTTCTTTTCTTTTCTTTTCTTTTCTTTTCTTTTCTTTTCTTTTCTTTTCTTTTCTTTTCTTTTCTTTTCTTTTCTTTTCTTTTCTTTTCTTTTCTTTTCTTTTCTTTTCTTTTCTTTTCTTTTCTTTTCTTTTCTTTTCTTTTCTTTTCTTTTCTTTTCTTTTCTTTCTTTCTTTTCTTTTCTTTTCTTTTCTTTCTTTCTTTTCTTTTCTTTTCTTTTCTTTCTTTCTTTTCTTTTCTTTTCTTTTCTTTCTTTCTTTTCTTTTCTTTTCTTTTCTTTTCTTTTCTTTTCTTTTCTTTTCTTTTCTTTTCTTTTCTTTTCTTTTCTTTTCTTTTCTTTTCTTTTCTTTTCTTTTCTTTTCTTTTCTTTTCTTTTCTTTTCTTTTCTTTTCTTTTCTTTTCTTTTCTTTTCTTTTCTTTTCTTTTCTTTTCTTTTCTTTTCTTTTCTTTTCTTTTCTTTTCTTTTCTTTTCTTTTCTTTTCTTTTCTTTTCTTTTCTTTTCTTTTCTTTTCTTTTCTTTT
Organism: Chaetura pelagica; assembly: GCF_000747805.2. Taxonomy (NCBI): domain Eukaryota; kingdom Metazoa; phylum Chordata; class Aves; order Apodiformes; family Apodidae; genus Chaetura; species Chaetura pelagica. The sequence goes on from NW_009952048.1 coordinate 1,113,721, forward strand.
CTTTTCTTTTCTTTTCTTTTCTTTTCTTTTCTTTTCTTTTCTTTTCTTTTCTTTTCTTTTCTTTTCTTTTCTTTTCTTTTCTTTTCTTTTCTTTTCTTTTCTTTTCTTTTCTTTTCTTTTCTTTTCTTTTCTCTTCTCTTCTCTTCTCTTCTCTTCTCTTCTCTTCTCTTCTCTTCTCTTCTCTTCTCTTCTTTCTGGAAACAGCTTTCAGACTTGAAAGACTGCCATGCACAGGAGATGTGTTTTGGCTCTTCTGCCAGTTGCATTTAGTGGGTGATTAGATCAAACCCAGTGGCTGCCAGATGACTAATCAACTTGTTACAGAATAACAGGTCTCGCTGGAAAATTAACAATGTCTTTATAGTCTCCCCTCAATTAAGTGTCTGGAATTTTCTCTAACAGGATAGATCAGTTTAAGATTTTCCAGTGCTACTTGAAAATAATTTATAACGGATTTTAAAAACCAAAATAACACAACAAAAAAACCCTCCACTCCTCCCCCCAAAACCTGCACCATTTCTGTCTTCTAATTTTACCTCAGGATTAAAGGCCATCATTCAAAGAACACCGTGCCCTTCATTGTGTGTCATTTTATGCCTCTGTGTATTAGTGGGGATGGGAGTACTAGTAAATAAGTACTTTGAAGCAATGAATACTAGACTTTGCACACTGAGAATTCAGAGCTCTCATATAATCTACAGCTGGCCATGAATAAGATTAGTTGCAATGAATTGTCCAAGGATCTAAAAATGTTGAAGATGTGGGCAAGACAACATGTGGATTCCTCAGATCAGCAAATCTATTCTCTCTGCTCTCTTCCCAGACATCTCAAATATTTTTTATTTATTTTTTTCATGAAGGGATACTCCTTCACTCTGAAACAGATACTTGTGGGTATTCCTGAACACTCAAAATTTGGAAGCCATTGAAAAGTGCAGAGAAAAACTTGTATTTTTAGTGAAAACCATTGGTGTTCTGTTCCCACTTCAGTCTTGATAGCTGAATATAAATATGATATTTAATTTGCCCTTGATTAATGTATATGTATATATGCGTATAATCACATATAATCACATGTTCAGAAGGAAAATGTTCTTTAAATTTGGAGTCACAACCACAACATCTAAAATCAAACTTGGTATAAGACATGGTAATTTACATATGGGTCATTAACAGCTGTCACACTCTGCAAATAAACTAAGACCTATATTATGTAACCTTTTAAAAGACGTGCTCCATTTCAATCACAAGTCATTGCAAAAGATGCTGGAGTTGCTGGATGAAATTTACTCAGAAGCTTGAGGGTTCGATACTGGTTCCTTTTGGCCTTTTTTGACCTTAGAAAAAAAATTTGGTTTATTTCCCTA
>NW_009952048.1:1115368-1120877 GCF_000747805.2 Chaetura pelagica
CCCTACACTCACTGAGCCTATGGAGAGGTGGAAGTGTGGTTGGGGTGGTTGTAAGGTACTACATAGAGTACTGTGGTAATACAATCTGAGACTTGTAGAAGCCTACTATTTGCTAACTATGGACTAAGGCCAGAACTTATGTAAGACCATGTACCTTGAAGCAAAAGGAGAATGATGACGCAGAGGTCACAAGTTGAAATCAATGCTGCAGTTAGATAGTGCTGCTATTGGTGCTATAATCTTGCCCTGATCCAGCCTAAGACTAGAAGATGCAATTTGCATTTTTTTTGTGTCCTCTGGTGATTTCATATTGGCTACATCACAGCTAACTTCAGAAGTTAAAAATTAACTGTCTGAATAGTCATGCAGGTGTCTCTGTGTAGATAATGAGGAGAAACAAAACACTACAGGTTTCGATTCCTGATTCAATTACAGGCACAAGCTTCCCTGCCCTGTGTTGTTGCTGGGAGTACCTGGTTTTCCAGGATTTCTGTGCTGCAGTGGGATGGGTGAGTGCAGCTGATTAGGCATGATTAACCTTGCTTATCATGCTGCTCAAAGTGTCCTCCTGTGCCTGAGCCAGCCTCCCCCTGATACTAGCGCTGGAGCTGCTGTTTCTATTGCTGTTTCTACTTTATGCTCTTTGCAATGCTTTGTCTGCAAAAATGGAGGCTAGGCAAGGCAAGGAAGTATGGAAAAACCCTTGACTGTTAGGAACATATAAAACTCAAAGGCTGGCACATTCACTCACAAATCCAGGAAATAGCTGCATGGTTTTAGCTGCACTTGTTTTTGTACTTGAGTCAATTCCAGTCATGATCTTGGCCAGGAACTGTGTCTGATTTTGACACATTTCTTGAGCCTCTGGAGTGTAAAATAAATATTTTAAATAATATTTATCTCTGTGTTACAAACCTTTGACCAAAATGATACCTACAAAATACTATTTTCTGAAAACATAGCTTAGCAACAATTACATTTATTTAAACACTCTCAAGAGCTGCACTAATTATTTATTGTAAATAAACCCAAATTCAACACAGAGAATCTGACTCTAGCTATGCCAAATGCAAGTCAGTTTGCATGCAAATTTTTTGGTCTGTTTTTTATCTCAGACAGCTGTAGATGAAAATACATGTATTTGGAAGTTTTCCAGTTAATAACTGCTATTATTACTTGGATGACAGTGGTTGTTAACCAATTTCTTTCTGATCACATAAGGTATTTATGTAATGGCAATATTAACATGAGATTAGGTGAAAAAAAAGGGTTGCTGAATGACTGTTGGTGGAAATTGAATTGTTGTACTTGCACTGTATAGTGTGTTTGGTATAGTGCTAAACTGGACTGCTGAGGTACAGTAGACATTAGCAGAGATCTATAAGTGAAACTCAGCCAGAGTCTGCATTTGCAAAGGTCTTTAACGCACTCTGAGCACAAACTGTACTGTGCTTCAATGTGAACGTTAGAAAAACTCCAGACATTACTGCATGATGGCAATATTACTAATTTAGATCCTAAAAAAACCTGAAGCACGCACTGAACCAGATAAAACCATGCAACGTAGCAGACCTGGATAGGCCTTTGGTCCTAAGCACATATCTCACATTATAATTTGTAGAGTTTGCTTTTCCTTTCTGACCCCTTTGCTACAATGCAATTTGTAGCAGTGCTTTGTCATGGTTTTCATGTCTTAGTAAATGTGAAACTAAATGTGGGGTTTGTTCCTTTACCTCAATAGATAAAGAAAAATAGTCTTTTTGCCACAAAAGACATTGCTAGAATGAATAAGATACACCATAGGGGTTTAACTATGTATTATGGGAAGAGTGGCTAATTATCACTTTCTGGTTATTATTCTGAAAAAAGCCCTATGTATTGAATGCTGTCTGGATTCTCTTTGTTTAGTTGGGTTTGACTTCAGTTTCAATAATAGAGAGCCTAATTCTCATTAAATGCTAATATTCACTTTCAAGTAGGTTACTTTGTGGAGTAATGAAGAAGTGATTCATAGCAAATGAGAATCAGACTCACCACAGCATGTGCCTTATACTCATCTTCCTTTAAACACCTAATTCTGGTCACGCTTCCCCTTTCAACTGGTGTTGTGGGTAGGTAGCTTTACTGGATTCCTCAGTATTTAGTTCTGCCATTATTCAGTGTAGCTCTACCCTCTAGCATTCCTTCAAAAAGGAAAAGGAAAAGGAAAAGAGAAAAAGAGAAAGAAAAAAAAAGAGAAAGAAAAAGAGAAAGAAAAGAAAAAGAAAAAGAAAAAGGAAAAGAAAAAGAAAAAGAAAAGAACGAGAAAAAGAAAAAGAAAAGTAAAAATAAAAATAAAAATAAAAAGAAAGAGAAAAAGAAAAAGATAAAGAAAAAGAGGAAGTTCATAATTTTAAAGTATGCCACAAATGTCACCTCATTTGTGATAAAATTACAAAAGATGCCAACAACTTATTCTGCACCATTTCAAAGGCATGTGATTTTTTCACTATTTTGGGGAACAGATGATAAAACCTCATTTTTTAGTTCTGATTTTGAATGTTAGTTTTGGTAATCAAGTGACTTTTGGAAGCCAGAAGACAAGGACTATGCGGAATTCTTGTGTAAAGCACAAGGATAAACACAAGTGGTGGTTAAGTAAATATTTCCCTAATTTGTTCAAGTCTATAAACATAATCCATGAAAAACAGACAAAAATCTTGCTCTTTTCACACAAGACTTGCAATTCATAGTTAAGATTATTCTGTATCAACAGGAAATTCGGATAATAGAGCTGAGACTTATCATACAGATAAAATTTGGACCTATTCTGGGTAGTATTTCATTAAAGAGTAGGCAGATGGAGATGAGGAGATCTTCAGTTCTCTGGTGCTGCTGGAGCTGTACAACAAAGCCTACCCCCAGCAGAACCCTTGGACAGTAATCTTCACCTCTTGATGAATATACTCATAGAGGTACATGTATTTACAGCTTCTGACTAAAAGGGAAGTTTCCTGTAATATGTACATACCCTCTGAGTAGAGAAGAGGGAGTGAAACATGTACTGCTTAAGAGAAATGAAAGATACAGGTATGGCCACTAGAATGAGATGAGGTATGTCTAGATCTGGCTGGAAAATGGTTCTCAGATGTGGGTTACTAAGGCGAAGCATAACACCCTGCTCTGAACTGACTATATGGCTCGAGGAGCTTAGCTTTAAGGTTTGGTTGGCTTTTGAAGGAGTGGTCTAACAAAACTGAGAGCTGTCAAGGAGCAAGAGTAACCTTTTCTCTTTGCTCTCCATCTGAGTTAGGTGACATGCCTATGTCACAGTCCTTCCTGGCCAAGAAACTAGCTCTGTAGAAGCAGGGCTGGAACACTGACTTGCATGCAACACGGACTTCTGTGCCTGAGCTTCTGCTTCCCTCCTCACATTTTTTGCTTTTCTTCCCTTTTGCTGCCAACCTGGCTCCCTACCTGAGATGGTGCTGCACTGTGGGGACAGTGCTGGCTGGATTTTGCTCCCTGGGGTGTGCTCTGGTCTATACTGTCTGCTGAGTGCTTGCAGTGAAGTGATCTAACACAACAGGGACATCTGAATGGAGCTCTAAGGCTCTCCTGTATTAGTAATCCTAAAAAAACCCTCATATGTGTATAAACTTTAAAAACAAACAAACAAACAGTAAAGGCATTTCCTTGGTTCTACTTGAATCGTGCTTCCTGAAGGTGACAGAACATACAAAAGAGCCAGCAACACATGAGAAAAACATCCTGAGGAGGAACAGAAATTAAAAAAGCTTTGCATTCAGCAAGTTGCTGGTTAGTTCCTGTGTGAACAATTAATCTTAAAACAAATATTTAGCCAAGGGGGATTGTGCTCCATGAGGTTTCATAGCTAACTAAGATTGAATGAAAACACACACTGCCTGACTTCTTCAGGCCAGTTTTTCTTTTTTACCCTCTCCATAAAAATAACTAAGAAAAAGTATCTGTTACAATGACCCAGGTTTTGCCATTCAAGCCTCCCTAAATTACAGGCTTTCCCTCAGAGACCGTTTACAATGGGCTATGTAATGCATGGCTGTGTTACACCCTTCCACTCTTTGAATTCACTATAACTGGTTATTACTATGTTAAAGTAGTGGTCTGGTTCAAAGGCTTTTCTATAAATAAATATCTTCCTAGCTGGGCAGATGATTGTCCTTACCAGCAGCTCCTGTGTTATCAGCACTCTAGTTTTTAGCTCTTCAGCTAGACATGGCTTGGAGCTGCTTTGAAAAGCCTGTGAATGGCTGGCAGCTGCAAGGTGTTGCAAAACTTGATTAAGGTTTCTAGATTGGAAATCAATAATATTATTACATCGCTGGCTGTTATTCTGGTTAGTATTTCAAAAGAGGTATTTTTAAATTTTCTGTTATCTACGCTGCCTGAGTTTTATTTCTTTTTAAGGCAGAGGGAGAGGGAGAAGGGAAGAGAGGAGACAAAGGTTGTATGCTATGTGTGTGTTGTCCTGAGTGCCCTATCCCAATCAATGGAGAAGGTCCCACTGACTATAGGAATGCTAAGGTACTATCTCAGTCACTGGGAGATGCCACCATAACTTGGCTATATTCTGGGTTATTCTCTACCTGTGCTTACTTAACTCCTGGACGAAGGTAAAAAGCGTAGCCAGAGAGCATATAAAGCACCTGTAAATGTTGCTGTGCCCTTGCAGTCAGCAGAGCCCTCTGCATTTCCTGCTTATTGGCAGCTCCATCTAGACCAAGAGCTCAGCCCCCCTGGAGAGCCTCTTCCAGTGGAGGATGAGTGCCAGCTCCCTTTGCCTGCCTGAAAACATGTCAGCTCTGAACCTCCTGGGTCATCTTTGGATGAAACTTAATTGGTGCCCCTACACCAGCAAAGACTGACTAAAACAAACAGCCCCTTAATTGAACAAATTGACTGGGGCAATCCATTCAGACTGTGGGGTCTTCAGGGAAGAGACTTATCGTGCTGTGTGTAGGAACTAATGGAATGGGCTTGTGATCATTGCAGCCTTCCTGGCTCTACACTAATACAAATAATAAGGGAGTTAAAAAGTATAAACAACATATAGCACTGATGGCAAACAGTGCTTTCCATTTTCAAGGTACTATAAAAGAAAAAATCCATTCAAATAATTCCTTCAAGTGCTAACTAACAGTACTGCTCACCTCATGGGTCCCAAAAGCCAGAAGCTGGCTCTCCATGAGACCAAGTATTAGGAGATCTAATAAAAAACAAAACAAAACAAAAAGAAAAGCAGAAAAGCAAATTATTTGGTGTTTGCGGATTTTTGTGTGTTTTGGTTTGGTTTTGGATTTTTACACATCCTAATTTTTAGGCTTTATGTTTTCAGAATTTTGCCTGCAATGATGGGAAGGGGGAAGTGGAAAGAGGGAGACAAATTTTTTTCTTAAATTGTGAAGCTCCAAAAGCTGAGTCTTTATTAAAGCATAAAATATTGCATTAAAGTAATGAGAAAGAGAAGCCACGTCATAATCAGGGAAAG
>NW_009952048.1:1120983-1128871 GCF_000747805.2 Chaetura pelagica
GGAAAGAGCACAAGACTATTGGCTATGTGAGATAAAAGCTCATTAAGTATATGCTAAGAAATCATAGGATTGCTTTAAGATTTAATGAGAATTAAAATAGTTTTTTCTTTTTAATTGCCTCAAGATTTCTGCAGTCACTTCAGCCTCTCAAATAACCTTCCCAAACCCTGAAACCTGCACTTTACCTCTTTTTAATGAAAGACAATTCCAGTAGAGGGTGCTTCTTGAAAAACACTGAATATTGGAAAAGATTAGTGACATTGACATCACCATGTTTTGGTGGCTTCAGGCTGCTCACTCTGGATCTCTTTTCCCTTAAAACATGCTGCCTTTCAAGTTGTTATGAAATAATATGATGGAATTGAACCTGCTTTTTCTTAAACAAACAAGTTATTGCTTCAAAGGATCCTAAGAAAAATAAAAGTCATTAGTGGGCTAGACAGAAACTGTAAAACTGATACAAGAGTTTCAATGGAAGAGACAAAAACACAATGGTTTGGCTTTTTTTTTTTTTTTTTTTTTTTTTTTTTTTTTAACTAAACTTTGAGCACAGTTCTGCATATTCTTTTTCAGATTTTAACAAGCTGGGTTTTCTTTAAATGCCAAGGAAGACCTTAGAGCTAGTGACATCAACTTCTAACATAGTAACTACTGTACTTCATTCTGCTTTGTATCGCTCCAGTGATGCTACATAAACTACTACAGGAAAGGCAACTTCCAAGGAATGGGAAATTTTAGCTGCCCTTAAATTACTGGAAATGTTGTGCTTATATGCCATAATAAAAGGGTATGCATGCAGGAGATGTTTCAGCAACTGCAATCTGCTGCAATTATAGCAGATATGACTACACCAGGCAACCAATTTAAGTGAACAACATTCAAAGCACAAAGACAGACAGTCCGTAGGGAATTTCAACTCTTTTCTTCTGTAAGGACTAGTTTTCCCAGACATGCACATCCCTCTCCCTCCTCTCTGGCATTTCGTTTTGATCTTGGTGAACCTGTCCCAGTGTATGGATGAAATTTAAAACTAAGGACTTGACCACTTGTGGTCAAAGAAAATCACAAGGCATTTATTATAAGAGTAGGTTTCCAGCTCTGGCGTCACAGACACATTTTGCTGCGAATTGCAGTGTTTTGGGGTCTGTGTGAGGGATCCCTTCAGGTCAGGGGTCTGGCCTTAGAGATCCAGCACAGAGGGGAGGGAATCTCAGCTCCCCTCCCCACCAGGGGCTGCTTCACTGAGCAGGGGCCATGTGAATTCCACACAGTTATTGACAAAAGGTTTTCTCTGTTTGGATGTACATCCTGTGCTTGTAGCCACTCACATTTCCAGTTCTGCAGGAAAGAAGGGATCTCCTGAGCTTAAAAGAAAGAAACTTCAATTTCAATAACAACAGAGCCTGTATTCAATGAATGACACTGTATTTTGTGAATAGGTTACCAGCAAAAATATTTTTTTTTCCAGTATTGACACTGACCAAAAGCCTGCATATGTTTGACCATCACACTGATTTTAAGAAGTGATTTTGTGATAGTTTAATTTTTTAAAAAATATATTTTAAAAACGAGGCGTGAAGTTCTATTTTTTTTTTCAGCTATTTCACCTACTTCTGCTTCAGACATGACAAAAAATATTTCACTCTGGCCTCTGCTTTGTCAAGCATCTGGAAAAATGGATTTCTGACACAGAAAACTTGTAAAATTTCTAACGCCATGTGGCAATGATAACCATCATTACCTTTTAATGCTTCTAGTATCCATAAAAATTCCATTTTCAAATAACTTATAAGGAGCTAATTTATTTGTCCATGAAAGTGCATAGGCATAGGAGAGAAAATATAAGTCAAAACAAGTTATTTGGTTTAGGCTGTGAATGAGAACACAAAAGAAATGAAACCTTAAAGAAGTGAATGTTTTGACAGACATCGACATATAATTCAGAAATGCTTGACAGCATCTTGTTCAAATTTCCAGAATTTACTCTGGGTTGGGACTAGATTTAGAGGATTTTTAGTCCCCAAAGTAAATTGTTTTTCCAGAATATTATGAGTATGTGAAAAAAAAAAAAAAAAATTATTACAAATTTCACTGTCAATAAGAAAAAGCTAAAGTATATTGGTCCCCTAGGGGGAAAAAAGTTCCATACTACACAATTTTGCTACTGCGTTAATCAGGTGCAAGGAAGATGTTGCAATTTTGTGTAGTTCTTCTTTCCTTGGAGCTGCAAATATTTGTTTTCTTATTTTCTCTGCTTGTATTTTATTGCAGGATTATATTTTCATTACTGGAATTTCCTGCTTATATGGAGACGTGCATTGTTTTTCCAGAATATTATGAGTATGTGAAAAAAAAAAAAAAAAAATTATTACAAATTTCACTGTCAATAAGAAAAAGCTAAAGTATATTGGTCCCCTAGGGGGAAAAAAGTTCCATACTACACAATTTTGCTACTGCGTTAATCAGGTGCAAGGAAGATGTTGCAATTTTGTGTAGTTCTTCTTTCCTTGGAGCTGCAAATATTTGTTTTCTTATTTTCTCTGCTTGTATTTTATTGCAGGATTATATTTTCATTACTGGAATTTCCTGCTTATATGGAGACGTGCAAGCCAGGATTTTCTTGGCTGTTACCAAACCACTTGATTTCTAGTTGGAGAAGCACAGAACAAATAGCAGTTAGAAGCTGGCCATGGGCTGCTCACGCCTTCACATTACTTCCCTTGTGAATTTATCTTTCTCTCCTGTTTATTTTGCTGCCAGCTCTTTGAAATGGCCCTTTTTGCCAAGGCTACAATTTTGCTAAATGAATTAGTGTTAATATTATATTTTGTTTATTTGCACAAGTGGAACATGAAAGGTGGGAAATACTGAAGTGAAAATAGAGCAGGAGATAAAACTCAGAGCAGTGTCAAGGAAAATGTGAAGAGTGGCTGAGGTATATACCACACATGCTTCAGCCCTTCAGCAGCAGATTGGCCCTCAAAAATCCTTCTGACAGATCTGTTGAGGTACCAGACCTTCAGCTCTCCCTCTCCCTGTTGTCCTCCATGCTCAACTCAAGGATTTTTGGTGAGCGAGTTTCACTAACTGTGGTATTGCAGATGTGGTAGGTCAGGCTGCAATGGGGTGAATAAGGCCTCACAGGTGACATTCAGAGCTTAGTGAGAGCAGGACAGGGACCAAGCAGTGCCTGTGTTGCTGTCTGTCCCTGAATAGGATGCTGAAATATCTGGAGAGGCTCACTGCCAGTTCCCATTTCTTGTGCCTCAGTAAGACTGTGAGAGCTACAAAAGCTTGGACCACTTCAGTCAGGTCCTCATCCTTCAGCCTGCTGCTAGCCAGAAAGTAATAAATCAGACATGGCTAAAGACAGAATTAGTTGACAACTAAGAACAGGGATCTTTAAGGATCCTTTGAAACCTTAAAAGTATGCTAGCCATTGCTGAGGGCTGCAGAAAGGGCTCATCACTTTCTAAATCCTAAAAGCTTGCCACACAGCCAGCATAAACTACATGCTTCCTCCATGTGGTAACTAGCTGAAAATCACAGGCTTGTACAAAAAATGCAAGGTGGGCTACTCCAGCCTCCTCATTAAAGCAGGAGATTGCTCAGGGCCGTGCTGAGTCTGGTTTGAAAACCCTGAGGGAAGGAGACTCCAAAGCCACTCTGGGTAGCCTGCCACATATCTTGACCACCCTCGTGGCAAGGAATATGTTGTCAGGATTGTTTAATAATGGAAAAATGCATTTCTGAAGAAATTCTAAAGAAAATTCTCAAGAAAAATTCTCAAGAGCTTTTCTGCAAAATGTCTTCTTTCCAAATGTGATATTTTCTTAGAAAATGACAGTGTCAGAAAGACAGTTTATGTAAAGAGTAAAAATTTACTATTTTTAATCCAGTGGAAATCTCTTGGACATGAACATTAAATAGCTTCACACTTCCATTTTTCTCTTAAGCATCCAGTTTTCTGGTCATCCTACAACACTTATGATGCAATTCTTGTTGCATATATATTCTTATTTTAGGGGAAGAAAACAGTTTATGATGCCAGAGGAGTGGTGCATAGGTGGAAAGGGGAAGGTAAAACTATAAAAGCAACTCATAAGAATTTCTAACATCACTGTGAATCCAACTGCTTTGGTTGTTGGACTACATGTGAATATATGCATGCATGTTAATCCACAAATATACATATGTATGGATGCATACCTATATATCCCTAATTCACATGCACATATTCACAGGCATACATATATATAGACTCACAAAATATATATGTGTGTGTGTACATGTGTATATGGAAACACACGCATAAATAAAATGCTTCTTTTTTTAAAAAGTAAAGGCACTGTGGGCAGGCCCTGAGGCTACCAAGATTGTAACCAGTGTCACTTGCCTGCAGGTGAGGGCAGGAGGTGTTGCCAGGCAGGTGATGGAGCAGTTCCTGGGCAGCACTGTGCTCCAGAGCTGGAGGGAGGCTGTTTCTCTCTCACGTTGACATGAGGGCTGTGGGAGTTGCTTGCGCTGTGAATCACCCTGGTAGGAAAACTGTCAGCCAGAGGGAATGTACTCAGAGAAGAGCTACATAATAATTAGAGGTGTGAGCACAGTGACTTTGCGCAAATACGTATAGAGAATAAAGACATCTTTGGTGACACGTCAAACTTGGAAGTGTGCAGTAGCATGAGAGATTATAAATAGGAGCACTGGGATGAAAACAGAATGGTGCTGGGCTAAAAGGGCTTCTGATGCCAGGCAGGGCCACCTAGGCAGTCCCCAATCCTCTCTGCCACTGCTCCTCCTTCTCACATCCTCCCTTGCTCCACAGTGCCAGCAGCATGTTTTGGGACTTGTCCATTCCGGGCTGAGGAACAGACTGACCTAAGGAAAAACACACTTTTCTTTTTTTGGCTGTGTTTAACCTGATTAATTTGCCCACCTTTCCTGTTTAAGCAACTGCATAAGTGGTTGTGCTGGCAAAGGCGACAGAGAAACATAAAGAGAAGGGAACAAAGTCTGTGCAGGCCAGTCCTGCAGCCACACACACTCACACACATCTGGCTTTGCCGCTGCTGAGGAAGGTGGAAACCTGCCTTGAGGAAAGGAGAAAAGGACTTTTCACAGCGCCCTGGAGAGATTAGTTCTGTGCTGAAAGGATGGGGATGAGCACATAGGTTCTGCTTCCACACCTTCTTCTCTCCTCTTTGTGCATGAGCTGCTTTGAGCCCTCTGACCACCATCCTGAAAGTGCAATTTACTCTTGACTGAAGAACAATGAAAACAACATCACCATTTGACAAGAAGACTCATGGCTATTATATCATTTCTATCTGATAAATAAATGGGTAAACATAATTTCTCTCCATGTCTTTCTGTTGTTTCAGCCAGAGAGGATGTACCAGAAGGGCATACTAGCCATAAAGCATAGTCTACCTACAACTAGATCTCAAACACTTCTTTAAGTTTTGCAAAATAAAAAACAAATCTTCATTTATGATCAAGTGATAGGTCAATTGGAAAAGGAGCAAATTAAATTGAATAAGTATTGCTTTAATTCTGAACAACAATGTCCACTCACTGTTTTAAAAATTTTTCTTGTCCACTTAAAATGCTTAGGTTAACTAACTGTCTTTATTCTTTCTATCTCAGCAAATCCTTCTATAAGGTTAATGAAACCCCATCCCTTGGTCTGAAAACAGTCATGACTTTATTTCATCTGACCTACAGCCCTACAATATTATAGTAGGCCAGGGAAAGTAAGTTGATATGAATTTATTTTTGTTGTGCTAGTGGATAACTCTGATATACTAAACCTAAACTTAACCTCTGCCCAAAAAGATAGACAGTATCTTTCTGTAAAACTTGTCACTGACAACATGAAATAACATTGCTGTTTGTCAGAAAAGCTGCTATAGTTTAATTTCTGTGGTTAAACATTATTATCCAAGGAAAAAGTTCTGTGTTACTAATGGGAATTAAAGCTGTGTAACTAAAAGCACCAGGTGGTCCCCAACAACAGAATCTGGACTATTGTTTTTTTTAGATTTATGTAGTGTTTTATGCCTATCCCAAATGGTGGCTGCTGGTAATTTCTGCTGCTATTGTTACTTAAGGTCGTCTATAAATGCAAAATGTTTCTCAGAGGGTACTTGACAGCAGTAACCTAGATAAATATTTTTATTTACATAAACATTGTCTTAATGTTTCAGAAACTGTAGCAAATAGTCTCAAATCCCAGAAGCCATCTAGGCATTGCAAAAATTATATTGTTTTTTGAAAAAGATTGATGTACTGTATTATTTCATTGGTCACAATCCAACACAAGAGGGTGGACTGTTGAAAAAGATGCTTAACACATCCAGGGTTTATGTTGTTTTCTTTTTTCTAACTGTGCTATTAGACAAGCTTCCATTTGTTTTTCAAATTTTTATGTACCCTTACGCAATAAATGGTAATCTATCTGGACAGGAGCAAACAGTGGAGACCATCTAGTGTTTAAAAGCAAATCCAAAGCCAAGAAACTTCTTTAAATTGCCATAAAGTACTAAAAAGAAATGAAATTACTTTCTGCCTACTTGGGAGAGCAAGCACTGGTATTTTATTAAAAATGGATGCTCCTCAGAGCTCACTAAGTTTGCATGTGGGTAGCTGCAAACCTCTGTACTTAGTTGTATGTGCTTTCACGGAGGAAATGTACTCCTACGAGACCTCTTGGACTCATGTTCGTCACCCATGCGATGCTGCACTGCAGGTCTGTGCCAAAAACAATTGGGCTCCAGCCACTTCAGAGAGGCTAAAGCTAACAAAAAATACACTAAATATGGTGTGGGTTGTCTGCATTTGTTCTCTGTAATGTCTTGCAAGATTAAACAAGAGACCCTTCCTGTACACAGGCACTTTGACTTTAAAGATTTAACTTTCTTCTGAAAAAGTATATGTATGTGAACAGATCCAGAGAGACCTTGGGTCATCTCCGAGGCAATCCCTACTTGTTGTTTATGCAGCATGAGCTGAGCACTGCTTTCTGCAGCTGGACAGGGCTGCCTTCTGCTCACTGTCCAGTCTAAAGCCTTGAAGATAAAAAGGCTTAGGTGGAGTAGAGGTGAACGAATATATATCTGGTACAGGCTGAAAGACATGATGTCCTCTAGGATTGCCATTCCAGTCTAAGAAAGGATGCGGTGAACACCTCCTACTCGGGACACTGGTGTCCCATTAGAAGAGAAATCCAGCATCCAGCCATCAATTGCCATTGCCTCTGCATGTGTTTTCCAGACCTTGTGCTCTGTGAACATTTTGCATCAACGGCATAAGTGTGTGTTGGATCAAAGCCCTCTGAACAATTACATTGTTGCTGTGATCTGTTTATACCCAATCTCAACAGCTAATCCTTCTAATCCAGAAACAACTATTTTAGCCAATACTGAAGCTGCTCAGAATTAGCTGACAGCATTTGTGCAGTTCACACTCAATTCAAATCACCATTGTTTTATTATGAGTCTCTCCAAATAACCAAATGACTTGACTCTATATGAACACATTACAAATTCACTCTAATTATGGGTCTGCAAGCACATGTACACATATATGTAGAGTGTGTTTTACGTATTTGCATTATACTTTAGAACTGACTAAGATGTTTGTTGTTGATCTTGGGGCACTTGGAATATAGTTTATTGTCAGGAAGGACTGATCACTCTACAAAAACCAAGCCCCCCAGTAAGGGGCTCAAATTTTGCATCTGGATCCATTAGCCATTTCTAAAAATCTAGGGCAGATTTCCTTACAGTTAGGGCAGTCAGGGGTTCTTCTGTGCTCTCTCATAGGCCACAAACTGATATTAAGCAGGGACTTTCAGGAGTAAGAGATGCCTTAGTTTTTCTCTTCC
>NW_009952048.1:1128952-1156579 GCF_000747805.2 Chaetura pelagica
TCCTGCTGAGCAGATGTTCATTAGCCAGTTTTAATCAGTTGTGATGTGATTATAAGCCTCAGAAGCCCTGGCAGCTATTTTAGAGATAGATATTTTGCCAGCAGAAAGAAGAAACACAGTTTTTTCTTTTATTTTCTTAATCTATAATATTAAGTGGCTGACTCTCTCATCTGCTATCTTGCCCTGCTTCAGACACTACTGACCTGAATCTCCCCCAGTCTCTTTTGGAAGAGGTACTTCTCTGTGTTTTCTTTCTTCTCTGTGTTGGAGTGTAGCAATTCCTGCCTCAAACTGCAGAAAATCCTGCCTCCTGATTATAATTTCACTGGTTTGAAAGTGCTCCTTGTGAGTTAGCTCCTGAACTTGCACCCAGACATGAGCATGTATCTTCCTCCAAAGCTGCTAGACTTTCATATTTCTCAGTTTTAACTGAACTTTGCCCACTGACTATGACATTCAGACATAGTTTTTTTTTGAGTAGTCTGTGATTACTGCAGGATTATCAAGACATTGACTGTCCAGGTAGTATAAATTTATGTCACCATTTGACTCAGAATCAACAACAATGCTCTCAGTCCCCTCCTCCTCCCACCCAGGGAGGGAAGGAGCAGGAGAAAAAGAGAGAGATTTTACTGGTTCTATATTAAAATGTTAGGAAATAGATTAAATGCTCTGATGTTATTTAACCCTGGTTTTGTCACTGTCTCCAGCTAGTGATGGAACTCAGACCCAATTGCAAAGTTGCACTAGTACAACTTGGTGACGACAAAACTGCCAAGTAAACTTCATGGGTGTCACGATCCGTGACCTGTTATATCTCCTTATTGGAGTGTATTAACTTATCAGGATTTGCTGAGAGATCCACACGGGTATCGCCTCACACAGAGGATACAGGAACTTATGTCCTGACTTTTTCGAGTGAATAACTCGCTCAGTGCTTACCAATATTTCTAACAACAGCAAGGTTTATTGTGGGGAAAACAAAGCAATTTGGGGCAGGAGGTTCAAAAGGAGTGATTATAACACATTAAACATATATGGGTACACCTTAGTTACACATCTTATTTAAGTGAGGGAAGGAGAGGGGAGGGATATGCCCGAATGGCTGGATTATATTTTCCCCTATAAGCTGGGGTAGCCGGAATTGTCTCACCACACGGCAGTGCAGGTAGGATGAGCTGGGTAGCAAAGAGGCTGCGGGCACTCCAAGCGCAGGTCGCCCCCCCCCGTAGCTGTGGCACAGCTGTTTGCAGACCCTGGAAACACGGCGGTTTCAGGCGGCGCTGGGACTTTTGGCAGCAGGGCAGCTGAGCGGGCTGGCAGGCAGGCTGTGTGTGTAGACGACCGCCTCGAACACACGAGGAGAGAGCGAGAGAGAGAGAGGGGCGTGTCGTGCTGCCTCTCTCATGGGGTTCTTCGGCGCCAGTTTTGCATTTCCGGGCTTTTCAGCCAATCAGACGGGACCTAGTCCTGCCCCTGCTTCCGGCCACGGCTCCTCCCCTGCAGCAGCTGGTCCCCCCCCCCACACACAGAGGGGGTTCAGCGCCGCGTGGAGCTGACTCAAAGGACATTCCATGTTCGTGTAAGGAAATACCTGGTCCTTCACACTGGGGTATAATCTGTCCTTTACAGATTAATTTCCATTAACTTCAATTTCCTACATCATTTTCTGGTAAAGAGAGAGGAATCTACTTATTAAAAAATTGCTTTGAAGACTCTGAGTAGTGCAGAGGCAGTGAATTACACTCATTTGATTGCTTAAGCTCAGCAGATAGAGGAAGTCCTTTATCATCCATAAAAACATTTTACTGGGTTTTATTTTTTATAGCACTCCTTCCAGGTATCTGACATAGTGCACAATGTAAGACAAGAAAATAAATATTTAATTAAAAAAAACATTTAAGCAGAATTAGCCTAGGTGGGACAAGAAAAACTCTCTTTAAGTACAGAAATGAAATGAAGAAAGGAGGATTTGTTTCAAACAGGGGCAGGGATTAAGATGTAGGAAGTTGTAGGAAGGTTCTGCAATGATTTTTTAGAAGTTAATCTTCTGCCTCTCAGTTTAGACCTAAGTGTCCCTGCTTAGTGAGCAGCCAGGACAAAGAGAGAAATTTGCTGAGAGGGAGACTAAGCAAAGAACTGTATTTTCCCACCCATCATTTATTTGCACATGTCGGCAGCTGCACTGAAAGCATCCTCTGTCCATGTCCTCTGTCCAAGACACTGACCACCAGTCCTTCTGGCTTCTCCACAAGGAAACGAGGAAGTGGAAAGTGGAACTGTCCAGGGCTGTCTCATGCCAAAGAGAAGGAAGCTGCTGCTCTGTTCTTTCATTTCCCAAGGCCCTCCCTGAGTGCCACAGGACACGTGCACACAGAAAGGCAGCTGGTTCATTTTAGATACCAATTGCATTTTCTCCACCCTGTTTCCGTGGCACACTTTGTATGACTGCCTAATTTGACAAAGGGTGACAAAGTAGGTTTAGAGGTCAGTCTGCTGAAGTGTAGAAATTCATTTGGGAACAGTAAAATGCTTTTCATCTTGAGGCTGTTGTGTTGTGTTATTTCAGAGATGAACTGGTGCCTTGTGTTCCCAGCACCGGTTATCTGACAGTGTCAAACAAATATTCAAAAAGACCTCTTGGTTCTGCTGTCTTGCTAACACATCACACATCCAGCCCAAGCTATCCATGGTCTGCTGAAACGGCTTCTGTTTGACCATCTATTGCACTGCCTCCCATCAAAATACTTAAATACTGATTGAGAAACGTCACAGCTAAACTGCCATGTCACTCTGTGAGGCTCTATTGTCTAGGTTGTCAGGCTTTTTTTAGTTGTTTTTCATGCAGAATTATGTGTTGGGCTTCTTAGAACTACCCAGATATATATATTTAATAGAGTGAAAAAAGAGGAATTAATTTATGGCAGCAAAGAATCACTTGTGAAGGGGCACTGCTGTGCTGCATGCTGCCATTGCTTATCTGTTCCAAAAGAAATGTTGCCAACTACAACCAAAATACTTGTACATTTATTGAAATGTGTGGATTTTTATTAAGGCCAAATTATCTCATGGTTCTCATATCTGCACTGTCAGTATATTCCTGCTATGAAAACAATTTCAGACACCAACCCCTTTGACCCCACTTACAAACTGCACTTTTATGCTAAGGGGAAAATACTGCAGAGTTGTGGCCTTCAAGACACCAAAAAGACCACTGCAAGACAAAGTCCCTGATACACCTCAAATATTTCTTTGCTGCTTTGCTTATACAAGAGGCATCTAAACTATGGACTGAAGACATTCTTGTTCCAGTGCACGTCAACAGCACGGCTGCTTTCTGCATTAGGATGAAATAAACCCAAGTAACTTGTTGAGAGACCAAACTCATCAACAGCCAAGTTTTGAGTTTGCATAGGATCTGTGAAGTCACACCAAGGCCTTTTCTCTGCCTGGTGAGGAGCAGGAACCTCTGTAGGCTCCCAGCATTGAGGATCAGGACTTCTGATGCCAGTCTTACTCTGGTTTAGCTGGTTTGTCCTCTCTTTCATGACCCTAAATGTTGCCCTGGAGCTTCCTTTCCTTTTGAAACTGGGGCATGCAGCTTCTGAAAAGACACCCCTTAGAGGGCTCTATTTCAGTCAGCTTTGCTGGTGACCACCATTTACCCTATGAGAACTGCTCAGCCCTGTACCTCACACACTGTTCTGAATCCTTGCTTGACAAAATCTCCCAGGGAAAAGCAGGAGTTTGACTGAACCAGGTTTCTAGGATCAAGCCAAAAAGAAATTATGTTTGTTGCCCTGCAGTCATATGGAATTTGTCTGATCTGTAAAAATAAGAGTAAAGACTGAGGCTTAAAAAGGACACTAAATTATCACTGTAGTATACAGAAAAAACCCCAAGCTTTCAGATTTCCATTGCAAAACTGCTCTTTTTATGCTAGTGTTTTCACAATGGATCAGCCTGAAACTCGGCTCTGAATGGGAAAAAATGCCCCTTTAAGCAAATGATCTTCTAGTCTGCATGCATGTTTGTTAAACTTGGCAAGCAGGGGAGCCTAAAGCCTTAATTAATGTCACTTGTGATATTAAGAAGCAAATAATAGAGCAGCAAGTCAATTTGCAAAAGTGAAGACAAAAAGACAATGGGGAGCATTAAAACAGCTGTGTCAGTTCCTATGGATTTCCGTAAGACTCACAAGCAATGTTTTGAAAAAGCAGGGAAAAGAGAAAGCAATTTTGCTCTCTTTTTTCTTGTTTGTTTTGCTTGCAGAGTCTCAGGCTAATTGTCCCATATAAACAGTTCATTTGATAGAGGAAGAAGTTAGGTCTATTTAGTTACTCAACAACTTTGGTGTTGAATGTATTGCATTGTTTGTTTTAAAACAGATCTGCATGTTTCATGTAAAATACTTTCAGATTTGAGACTTATTTTCCAAGCCATCCAAGACTCAGCTGGCTTGTTACACATTCAGCTGGATTTTGTTGAAAAGTTTATGAGATCTTCTTTTGTTCACTACATAAACCTGAGTGTTCAAGTGAGAACTGGGGTTTGTGAAGTGGCCTGAGTCCATATCCAAAAGTTCGTTCTATCTATCTATCTATCTATCTATCTCTATCTATCTGTCTGTCTGTCTGTCTGTCTATCTGTCTGTCTACCAACCTACCTACTTACCTACCTACCTCAGACAATAGAGAACTATGAACCCTGGAATACAAAACTGATGAGACCCTTGGAGTAAAAAGTGTTTCCTCATTTCTGACCTTTCTCTCACTTAGTCAGACAAAGTATTTGCCAAGCATGACTTAGTTCAGGTCAGGAGAAGTCCAAATTTCCAATATGGAGGCTGTTTTCTGCCTGATTACATCTATTCCCTAAAACCCTATACAATCTTTCTTCATTTCCCAACTTGAAAAATGACCACAGCTACAAACTGAGCTCTTTGACTGCCTAGGAATGTGGATCTTTGAGGAATTTAATGTGATTACCCAAGTAATGAGTGACTTACCCATGTGAGAAGCTTTTCAGGAAGGCTACCCCTTAAGTCAGCAGGGATGTTCTGCACATGCACAGGGAACGATTCAGTTTTCATTCCTCCTCAGCCACTTGACACTGTTAGTCCTTAAAAGGATGTTACTGGAGAACAGGAGTGCCTAAAACGGCAGTGGATTTTACTCTGGTCATATATTGCTTGGCTTTGTCAGAGCACTGGTGTAATATCAGCCCTGGAATCCTGCAGAAGCAGTTGTCCTCTTTTTTGTCCCCAGACATCTGGTCACGCTGTGGCTACAGCTGTAGATCTGGCACCCACAGCAATGCCTCAGGCTGAAATTCAGAGTGTTTATTTTAGTATTTTAAAAAATAAACCTTTCTCTGTGAAAGACTCTAAAAAATAAGAGAAAAATGTGGGGTTTCCTCAAGAGTCAGCAAGAAATGTCTTAGAAAAGAAAGGCAGAAAACCTCAATCTGATAGATGATTAAGCTTTGTAAAAGCAAAGCAAGAATGAATTGTAACTTTAGTCAGCTCTAAGTATTTCCATATCAAGTGATCTCCTTATGTATTGATTTTTAAAAGCAAAAAGAGGAGTGTCTGTGATTTAATGTCTAAAAATAAAGTTATTATTCTCTGTAGGACAAGCCCAGACATACATTTTGCAGCCAAAATGTTTTTTTTCCAAATCTCTGAAATGCAAGAATACTACTAATGTTTTAGATAGATGGATCTATTTATTTAATAAGTTTCTGCTGTGAAAATATTTGTGTTGCATGAGATTTTAAAAATTTAAATTTTTGTAAATTTCATTTTATTTTTGAAGCAATGTAGCAGGAACTGACTGTTCTGGTAGTACTGGGTAAATGTAAACTAGTACAATGCCAAAGTCACTAGCTAAAAATGCTAGATACCTGGGTTTGGTCTGGGAAGCCCATGTTTCTGTGCACCTCAGGGTGGTGGTCAGATGTCAACTAGCAAGGTGGGGCTGTACCTGGAGCATAGCTCAGAGGCAAGCTTGAAACCTCACTCCACTCTGAATGTCACTCCAGCCCATCTTTCCAGATACAGAGGGAACAAATCACTGCTTGAGACTCAGCTGAAGCCAGGCTCCTCATAGGGAGGTTGGGGCTGCAGTTGCATTCCTTAAGAGTTACTCAACTTTCTAGTGGCTACCCATTATCTTGCAGAACTGGTTGATATTATTAATGCTGAAGTCTATGGGGATCTAAATGGGTATTTGGCTGAACTGTGGGGGCAGAGGAGATTAAATTTCCAACATCCTCCAAATTTGTATCTTTGCTACAATTCAGCCTCCAAGTAGACAAAGAGATGAATAACCTAAGCAAGTGCTAGTCGTGTCCCCCTTTTGTTATACCATTAGACACCTCTGCTGTCAGCTGTGCAGGCAGCCTCAGCACAGACACTGAGACTGTAAACAACGGAAAAAGGTGTGGAGAGTGACTAAAACACAGCAGTTGTACTGAATGATCAGATTGCTCCATTTTCCCAAATAACATCAGGATGCATCATACCAGGAAGAGGCAAAGGAAAAGAAGTAGGGAAGGCTTGGCAGGAGCTTCCTCTTAAAGCAGTGCTTTGTGCAGATTTGTAGTACTGTTCGTTTCTTTAAAGCTGATGTCCCTTTCATAAGCTTTCTGGGAGACCAGAAAAGTAGTGAGATAGGGCTACCTGGGCTGTGATCAAAGGCCCACAGCTGGCCACCCATCTTGAGCTGGAGGGCTATCACCTCTGCTTTATTAGCGCCTGCAGGCAGGTCCCAAATGGGCATCTGGTGCCAGCACCATACAGTGTGTTCCTCACCTGGTCTGAAGCCATTTCTGTAATACGTTGTTCACCTTCAAGCAGCTGCTTTAAAATTGTTTCAGAAAACCAACGTAAACACACCTCCAGAGTGAGTGGCTGCATTCTCCTGGATCCTGGAGAACACAGGGAGAAAGCAAAGATGCTGACTGCAGCACAGGGACTTTGATGGCCGTGGCCAGGCACTGGCCTTGTGTCAGTCCCCAGCCCTGCTCTGCAGCCCTTCTGCATTGCTTTGCAACTGAGAAGCCTGAAAAAATCCTTAGCCAGGTTCCACAGTTGTGGAATGGAGGAAGAATTTGTTTGCCTGCTTAAGACCTGACAGTTACAAACTCTAGGGTTCATCTCTCCTCAAGCTAATAAGGCCTCAATTTGACTTTTTTTTTTAAAAGGCATTACCAATACCTTTAAACAAAATACACAACAGTCAATGTATTTATGTATGATTACAGCTTTGCTTAGACCACCTGAAGCATGCAATAATCGCTCTGAAGTGCACCTCCTGTGGGTTTCTAAAATATAAAATAATTATGAGGGAAAAAACAACAGCAAAATAATAAAAAAAAATGGACTGTGGGGTAATTTTTTTGTGCTGGCACCCTGTAATATACAGTTTGCCATTCTAACAGCCAGTCCAAAAGCTCCAGTTCCCCTGAAAATCTTTTAAGGCATTTTACCTTTCTTGGTTAAAGTCTGAGCACATTGCTTTCTACTTCACAGCAGGCACATGGCTCTACAACCTTCATTATGACTGTCCCTGTTTTGGCATACAGTTTAACTTAGGTGTTATCTTTTTCCAGCTGCAATGAGTACACGCATATTCATACTACAGAAAACAGAAGGATGAAGTATGGTATAGTGAGGCAGGATGTCAAGGCACAGTAAACAGAAACAAAAGGAAAAAGAAAAGGAAAAAGAAAAGGAAAAAGAAAAGGAAAAAGAAAAGAAAAAAAAAGAAAAGAAAAAAAAAATAGAAAAGGAAAGAGCAGAATAAAAGGGAGAGGTTTGGGGTTTTTTTCCTTTGGTGACAATAAAGGGTTTTGACATATGGCCTCTATCCATGAGAACAAAAATACTCATCCTGAGAAATCCCATAGAGGTCTGCGTGACCAATTTCAAGTCAGATGAGAAAAAATATTCCAGAAAATAAGCAAGCGAGCTGTTTGCAGTGCAAGAGATGCCTACAATACTAACATGAATTGTGAAATCACTGGCTGTGCCTGATCAGAGTTCATTAAAAATAAATCCTGGCCTGGCAGATTTAATAAATGGAACAAGCAATAAAGGCAGCAATGATTCTCTTTTTCTCATGCAGAAAGCTGTCTGATTTTGCATTTTTTACTCAGCCAAAGGATTTATGCTGACTAAAACTGGTTCTGGCATCTGATGTAAAAATTCAAGTTTTGCCTTTCTAGAGGCAAGGAGGAGATGGGAGACACCAGCTTTGTCGACCCTTCAGAGCCTTTCAAATTAATTTTTTCTAGAATTCATTTTGGCATTTAAGACTTTGTGTAAAAAAATAAATAAATAATCAAAGTCACATTTTCTGTTCTACCTGCTACCTCCACCTGTAGAGAACACAGGTGTAAAAGAGGGCTCTGCTCGCTCCTGCTGAGGACAGCTCTGCTTAGTGTCTGAAGGACTGTTCATGTGGAACCAAGTGTTACCTTGGCTGAAAAACTCACCATAGAGACCAAAGGCAAAGCAGTTTTGAAAACATGGATACTGTAATGGCATTATACATGCACAACATCAAGCCAAAGAATGGATTAATGACCTGGCCTGGAAATACATTCTGCTTTTGACTCTGCTCCATTGCATGTAGAGGCAAAGAAAATTTGATTCAAAAGGCACAAGAGTTACCAGCACTGTGCTATTTAAAGGCGTGAGCACCAAGGTGTTAATGTTGCCCCACAAGTTGGCTGCTGAAGTGCTCAAACCTCCAGCTAGGGTGGAGTGTCACCACTTCTGAGCACAACCTGAACACCTACAGTAATGCTACAGCTCTAATCTGGCACCCAATCCAGAACTCC
The DNA here is from genome assembly GCF_000747805.2 of Chaetura pelagica. NCBI lineage: Eukaryota > Metazoa > Chordata > Aves > Apodiformes > Apodidae > Chaetura > Chaetura pelagica. Next base: position 1,137,800 of record NW_009952048.1, read on the forward strand.
AGTTGAGGCTTCCTGCTTTCTGGTTCAGGAAAAAGTGAGCGAGTGGTGGATAGGCACAGAGCATGGGTGAAATGGTCTCCTGCTTCCTCTGCATTTTTGCTGTCATTTTAATTTTCTTCCTCATACAACACCAAATTGACAGACCTGGTCCCAGAACAAGATAATATGTCTTTGTATTATTTATGGCACACACAATACAAAACAAATACGTCATCTACTAATGCTAGCACTTCTCTGGCACTGGGACAGAGAGCAGTGAGAGTGGGTGGACCTCGCTGGTATGGCAGGACTCCAGCTACACAAAAGCTGTCCAGAAAGCAATAAGCGAGAAGGGCAATTACCATGGTTGGGATTATTCTTTCCCTTCCTGCTATCCCTCCTTTTTTCCCTGCCATCTTCCTTCCCCATTGCTGTCTCCACATAGGGTGAAGTCTGGTTGTACCCTGGAGGAGCAGCAATCCCTATTAGAGTTCCTCTGACCCTGCAGATGTTTTGTAGCTCAGGAAGCCAGCTTCTGAGAACTAGGCTGTGCATGACAACAAACATTTACCAGTAAAAATAACAGCAGTAGCAAGCTTCCCCATTAAACTAAGCACAGTGATCAAGCTGAATATTGTTGGCATGGCAAAGATGACTTTTCTAAGCCAAGATCATGCAAGCTGCAGTCAGTCTGTATCAGGTAATTTCCACCTCTTGGTAGGACTAGTGCTGAATTCTCTGAAGAGTCAGAGACAAAGGTGTAGTTGTCACAGTCTAAAGCCCAATGGAGTGAGTGGAAAGTCACACACTGCTTTCATGTGGTTTCGATCATATCTGTAAGTGGGGAGGAGCAAGCACAGAGTACTCTGTGAACCTAGCACAGTGGCCCTGGATTTTGGGGAAATCTCTCTTAAAACACTTGCTGTGCAAGTGCAAACACAGCATGCATGTGTGAGAAGAAGTGATGCCTGGAGGGTATGGGTCATTAATACCCTAAGGAGACATACTCGCTACAATAAATGGTTTTAATAAAGTGACAATGTTTACTTTTCCGTTGCTGCAGCAGAACACAGAGCACCTTCATGAAAGGTCCCTGAGGTTAAATAAACCATACTTAGTCAAATACCCTACAGTATAAACCCAGGGTTGCTCCTGTGCATGAGATCAGGTCTTTGTTATTCTCCTGGGTGTAATAACTTGTGCAGCTTATTTCTTTGCACCTCATATCTCTAATTAAAATAGACAACTAAGGAAAGGCTAAGGTAGGACTGAGACATGTCAGCAGAGGTGTTAAGGGTTTGTATGTGGTGATGAACTTTCATCACTGGGGTTTCTCACATACAAGCTGTTGGGCAAGAACGGATCCCACGTGCTGCCGGCAGTGCATGCCCGGAAGGGTGCATCACACACTTATTTTCAGGACTTCTCTTTTGAAACTTTATTTTGTTTACTATCTTCATTCATTTTCTCATCAGTCGCCACATAACTAATAAATGTCTTGCAGATTTGATAGTAGCAGCCTGCTGCAATAATCTCTGTCCTTTAAGCTAGTTAGAGCAGGGGTTTTTTTTGCCTGCAGACTCTTTAGCTGCACAGACAACTCCCTAAAATGTGCCCCCTTATTTTGATTTGATAAAGATCCCTGTTTACCCATTTTTTAAGCCCTAGATGAAGGACAGTCCCGGTTTATCAAACCCAAGTAAGACTTTGGGGAGGGTAGAGCAGCCCTGCTGTGTTTTTCCACATAACCTGTTACGATAACAAGCACACCCCCGCAATGTTTGCTGACAGATGTTCAAGGCTTGGAAAAAAAAATGACTTTCAGCGGATGGCTGTACCACCACTTTTGAAAGGAGTGTTAGTTCCAGAATCCTGAGTTCACGAGGGCATAGAAACAGCAGGAGGAGAACATATGAACTGGGTAATGAGGGGGAAGAACAAAATGGCAAAATGAAACCTTGGTGCTGACAGAGCCAACAAATGTCATGTCTCCTGAGCAGTGTGGGAAAAAAACAACAACAGAGCAGATGTGAAAGAGCTGTGTGGCCACATAAGTCCAAACTTCTCACCAGGTCCTCTTGGACATCAAGGATTTAGTTACTATGTGCATGCCCTGACAATTCCTGTGAGGAGCTGGGGATGGATATCCCTTCTCAGGCCACTGAGAGGACCATGCCAGGGGAGGATGGGAACTCATGTTTTTTGGGAACATGGGTGAGATGGGTGATGTCCATGGGTGATGTCAGCAGGAGGTCTCCCATTAGGTGATCCAGTGTACCAGTCCTGGCTGTGGTTTGTGACATAATCTTGCCCTCAACAACAGAAATTCAGTGTGGAAAGCCCAGATAGGTTACTGTCATGGACAAACCTCAGATGCACAAAATCACCAAACTGTTTGAGTGCTGCTGATGCCAGTGGGAATTAGGCAAGAAATCAGATTGAACAGGGGGTGCTGAATGAACTAGTCATGTCAGCAGTCTCCAGCTGCTTCTGAATTCCTGGTCCTCAGCTGGGATTGGCTTTGCATGTGGCATAGCTTGAATTTTCTTTGAGGCTACTGAAGCTTAATCCAGCTATAACCTCAGCAACTGGAGTATACTGGAAAGACTTAATCTAAAGCAGTGAGACTTTTTGTCATTGGCAGTTTGTTTTTTGTTTGTTAGGGTTGGTTGGTTTTTTTTAATATTTTATTAGTATTACAAAGGTATGTGTGTAGGAACTGGAAATCCTGGGAAGGTATCCCTTTCCACAGACTGTTTTTTGGAAGGGATTTCTGCTTGTGTGTAGACAGTAAGAACATAAGAATAGTCCCTTTCTGGTTTTGCTTTCTTCTTCCCCTGTCCCAAGCAGGCAGGAGAGACTGGAAAGACTATTCACTGCCTTTCACAAAATTTCTCTTGCCTTGCCTTGCCTTCTTTCCCCTCCTTTTGCCAGCTCAGATATCTATTAAACAGTAAAAATGCTTATTTAATCTGAGGTTCAAAGTAAACTATCTATGCTATCACCTTGTACATCGCCCTATTTTCTCTTGCAGTGTGGGAGTACTTGTTTACTCACTGAGAGTGTTGCAGTGATTTGAATGTCTACGTAAAAAAATTAATAAATTGTACCAAAGCATTAATAATTTACCACCAAGTAGCATTCTTTTGTGTAAAGTTGTATCCATATCCCAAAATGTTCCTGAAGATACAGACTTTAATATAAGACTAACAAGGAATGTCAATTTTCAGCTCTAATAGCCCTTGACATGACATTTTTAAAGGTGCAGATATGTAGTTTCTATGGAGTTGTTCTGAAAGATGGACTAATTAAAAGAAGTTAACAACATAAGGGCTTTTCTTTTGTTCTATGCACAACCCTTTTTGCCAATAATGTTCCCTAAAAAACAGGCAAAGTGTAGATGTTTTCCTTTCCTACTGGTGAATCATCTGTCCATTTGGATAGACTGAACTAATGGGAATTCCAGTGGCCTGAGCCCTGTATACCAGAGAGAAAGAGAGAGGCACGTAATGTGAGGAAGGGTGAACCATGTATGTGTACATGCTTCCCTCAGTCCACACATACATCCAGTTTTGACATATTAAAGCAGTACTAGACAAGAGACAAAAAACCTGGACAAGGAACTATTCATACCATTGTTTCTGTGGCTGTGGAGGCAATTGTGATGAATGGTGCTAGAAAAATTTCTGAGTTTTATGGAAGCACTTTAGCCTTATTTTTATTTTTATTTTTTTAATTGAATCTTTAGCACTTTAGTAAAGGCAACAATGTTTTCCCAGAGTGTACTGGAGAAAGCATGTCTCAAAATGGAAAAAAATAAGTACAGTTTCCATGATTTATGCCATTTACTCTGCAAACATAATATGTAGAGCAGAACTTTGGCAGGTGTTAATCAGTATATTTTTCTTCTCACCAGTAGAGCTGCCTCAGCTCATACCAGCTGAGAATCTGGCTCTGCATATTAAATAAAGAAGTGGGTCTGGCTTCCTGATCTTTTGTAGTAGATGCACAGTACTGTTCATTATTGAGCTGTGGGCTTGGAAAGCAATCTCACTTCTCAGTATTGGCAGCAGGCTGGAGAAATGGGGACATGGTGTGCTCAGCTCCTGGGTAGAAGAAATGTTTTCTTTCAAACCATAACGACCTTTTTGGCCATCTGAAGGAATATGTTCAAGCTTCCTTGGCAAGCAAAGATGGGACAGTAGCCAGTTACTACATGAAGGCTTTGAAGATGGAGGGAATAATAAAAGGGGGGAAAAAAATAAAGAGGAATGTCTTTTTGTTCCTAGATGGGTAGCTAGAGGGTAACCCTTCCTCCCTCTGTTTTCGAAACAGAAACACAAATTGACCCAATACATCAAAATCAATACTTTTTTTTTTTTTTTTTTTTTTTAAAAAATTTTTTTTTTTTTTTTTTTTTTTTTTTTTTTTTTGGGGGGGGGGCATTTTTTTCTGTTTTTTTTTTTTTTTTTTTTTTTTTTTTTTTTTTTTCTGTTCTGTACCTCAGATGTTGTATCTGGTTTTTACATGACCACAAGATTTTAAAATAGATCTGGTTAGCTCCTGAGTGTGCTTCAGGTGGTGTTTCTGATCTGTAAATGGTTCTAGACCTAGCTCTTTGGAAGATGCTGTACACTATAATAGGTAAATCAATTGAAGGCCTGCCCAGTCTTCCTGACTTAATGTGGGGAAGAGGAAGGACATAATTTTGAGGAAGAAATCAGAGATTCCTGGGAGAAAACAGGAACATTGTTTTGGCAAAAATTATATAGATGCACATGTGCATTAGTAATAGAAACTGTCATTTGCAAACAGCTGCTGTCAGAACAAAAACAAAACAAAAAAAACCCCAAAACCAAAACAAAAAAATAAAAATAAAGTAGAAGCTGGAGAGAAATTAGGGAGGTATAAAGGCACATACACACTATTTATTGTTTTCTGATCCTTAAACAACTTAATTTAATCAAGACAATTACTCAGGATATGCCTAGAGAAGTGCTGGTTCTTATGCACTGAAACATGAAACAAGACTCTCGTAATATGAAGCTCCTGTGAGATCTTAAGGTCAGAAAAAAGTGAGCTTCATAGAACAAATTTTGGGGGAAAGGAAATGGCTTTGAATGTCAAAGTCTGGTGTCCATTGACTGAATGCTCAGATGTTGCAATTGTTTGTTTTGGAAAGAATACACTTTTGAGTATACAGAGCAACTATTATAAAGATTAGGTCTCTCCTTAATACGCAACATTTTCTTACTCCAGAATTTTATCATAGTGATCTTTAAATTATATTCTCTGCTATTAGAGTTTGACCTAAACTCGTAAATAGCTCTATTATGTCCAATGACCTCATTCTTACCAGGTTTTACAGGTCAGTGGTGATTTAAGCAGCCAGCTTCCTGCTAATTAATCCTATTTAACAGTTAAAGAACTGTTAGACTGCATTATCTTATGTCTGTCAAAAGGAAGTTTTTACAGGATTGGCACCAGATTACTGTTATGAATGACAACCCTCCATCCAACTCTGGCACACAGTATACAAGCAGAAAGGTAGAAGAGCAGAAAAGGAGGTTGGCACACAAACATCATCTTGTTCTTCAGTGTTTCCCCATGACACAAATGACGAGAGTTATTCCAGCACCCAGATGGATTTAAAATTAGACAGTCTCCAGTTCTTCCTACCCAGAAAGGCACTCCATTTTGGTGTGCCAGAGTCCAGGTGTCTTGTCAGAAACCCAAGCTCTCAGCTGGTGTGACTGCAGATGGGAGAGACAGACTAAGCCAATGGTGTATTTGCATACTGGGTCCCTGGTTTGCTCCAGAATAGCAGCAGCCTGACAGAACTGAAACATGTTGTGTGGCAGGAAGCCTCTATCAAAGTAGGTGATATTGAGATTGCACAGACTGCTAGAACTCTGAGGGCCCCAGAGAGGCCTTTTTGATGTCAAGTTTTGAAATCAATGCATTTTGCTAAATGTAACAGAAGGCCTTGTGGAAAATAACCGTGAGTACATAAAGGGTAGGGCATTCAATAAATGGAAACCAGATAGCAGAAATGTATTTGGAGGTTGTAGTCCATGTTGGGTGAGCTATACTTGCACCAAAAGCTTGATGGCTGTTCCTCTGAGGCTTTGTTGGAGTTTTTTTTGTGTGTTTGTTTGTTTTTTCCTTACTTTTACCCCTGACTGCTCATCACCACTATGCCTTTCACAAACTACTTCACTCATTGGTCTGGAGTGAAGTGGACAAAGTCTATGACATAGAGGGTTGCCCATGCCAACAGGCATGTCTTGGGAGCAGGACAGGGAGGGAGAAGAGTAAGGAAGAGGTGTTTATAAGCAGCCTCAGTTTTACTGATATCTCATCAAATTTGTGAAGCTATGTCTATGAAAAGTGCATACTTAGCAGGATAACAGTTGGCATGCAGGAACAAGGTTAGCTATTCTGGGGACTGTTGAACAATTGAGGTATTGTCACATAAGCTGCTTGAAATAACCTACCCATATTACCACTCCTAGGTCACCCCACCCAGCATCCCTTTCTGCCAGCAGCTATCAGTGCCTTGGCCCCAAAAGTGTCTGGCCACCTCATCTGCAGCACTGGGCTTCGAACAAAGGTTGGGCAGATGCTGCATCCAGGATATGGGCAGGACCAGGCAGAGCCTGCAAAGATGGATATTCACTCTGCTCAGGGTGAGGATGACCAGAGTTGGGGGAAGTCCTTAAAATATCACAGAATTAGAAGTGAAATCATATATGCAGAAAGTGTACGAAAATCCAGATCCTCTCCTAGGGGCTCTGAGACATTTTTGTCTGTTGGATACCATCAACAGTTTCCCACAGAGCCCAAGTACATGTAGTTTGTGGCTCTCCTTATTATGAGAATAGCAAATCCTTGGTGGATATTTCAGAGGTAGCAGAGAGAAAACTGCCAGATATTTAATGGCAACTGCTGCATTTGTACCATTTGGAGTGAGAAGGAAGTTTAGTTTTAACACTTTGGGTATCTCAGCCACCAAAATAAGATGTAGGTTAACCAGCAAGAGGAACAAAAGAGGCAATTTTTAAGTAAGAAGGACTAAATTAGGACATCGGCTCCACTAAAAACTGTTTCTAACAGCTGAACATCTCTCATTTCCCCTCTAAAGGAACATCGGTCTGATAAGAGAGTGACCATGGGCTCCAAGCACACAACAGGCCCAGGCCTCAGAAGAAGAGCTCTTCAACTAGGTTGGCAACAGGCTGACCATAATGCAGAAATTCTTTTAATGTGAAGAAAAGCTACTCATATCTGAATGCAAAATGATACACTAAATTACACATGCCTTGTAATCAATTGCTAATCATAGAATGGATTCAGTTGGAAGGAACTTTAAAGATCAGCTAGTTCCCTCCCCCAGGTGCCAGAGAAAGGGGCACCTTCCACTAGAAAGTGTCCAAAATTAGTTTAAAAATGCTCTTTTCAATAGCACAAGAGATGTGTGAAGTGAATCTCCTTCTGCACTAAATTTACATTGAAAGACCATAGTAAGTCCCATTTCATTATATAGGAATAAGAGCACATACACAAGAAAAAGAGATGATGAATGAGACGCTCTTAGGATTCATGAACAGTTTATTTTGCTATGTGACTGTAGTTTGTCTGACCTGTGTCTGAGGGCTACAAATGTCTTCCTTATTAGTAAGTACTGAAGGATTATGAACTATGTTAAATGCATGGTATTTGCCCAGCAAAAGGAAAAAACATATTCTTTTTTACCCTTGAACTTTTCTTTCTTCCTCTTGGATGGCTGATTAAAAATCTCTCCTGTCTTAACTAATTCTTGAGCCAAAAATTCTCACATTTAAAAATACATTTTGCAAAATAGGTAAATCAATAGGAAATGAGACGTTTTAAATTTCACCTGCATCTTTTTTATGTGGCTGGATTCAATTACTTCTGCCTTTGTGGACCCGGTGCTTGCTGTGCTGTACTGTACTGTGTGACACAGCCTAACGTGCACAATACAATTACTTTGAGCTAAGCTGAGCTAAGTATAGCCAAGTACGCTACTAGCTTTCATCATGTGCAGTTAAAGCATTGACCTATTGAGTTATAAACAAGAGCCTGGGTGTTTTTTCATGCCTCTATATCCTAAGTTGACCTGTGAAAAGTGAAGGAATCAGATCTGTATTGCATGGTCCCCTACAGCATAGACGTAGTCAACAGTCTATTTTGGAACTCAGGTACTTGCAAATGATACATAAACCTCTAACTAAGCCTTAAACCAAATGATCTGTCATCTACCAGCACGGTTATTTTTAATTCTCTGTCTTCTTTGCACACCAGCAATAATCTCATGTCTCACGAACGAGGATGATGTGTCTTAAAACTTCAGCTGCAGCCATATTAAGAAGACCAGAGCAAATGGATAGCTCATCTCTGGAAAATGCAACCCTTTGGAGCAATGCCAGAACTCCTTAAAAACAAATCAGCTCAGGATTACAGTTTATTAGAGGCAAAATGGCGAAATAATTCCCAGGCTATTTTTTGACCCATTACTTCCATGCTGTCATTAGCAGAGAGCAGTTTTGCTCATCCCTAGTTTTGTGTGTTTGCCAGGTGTGTGTTTGGAAAGGCATGTGCATCCTGTGCCTTTAGTACGTGAGTGCACAAGCAATCGGAGGCAACTCTCACTACGTAAAGTAGCTGCTGGAAACACGGCGAGAAGCCTCCTGGCACTTCCCTCCCTGTCCCCGGCACGTCGCCCATGGGAGAGAAAATGTAGGAGGAGGCAGCCAGAGACTAAAGCTGGCAGAGCAGTTACAGCTGCTGTCAAATGGCCTTGGCATTTTTCTCAGTTAGATCTGGGTTTTCTCTGTTCTTGGCAACAGTCTCTTTGGTCAACCCGCTCTCCTGATCCTCAGGGCTTCTTCCTCTGCCTGCATGCTCACCTGCTCTCTGCCTTTCTTTGGGCTCTCTGACTTGCCACGAGGTCAGTGGAGATGTGGTGGAGAATGCCTATGCCTCTGCCTCTTCACAGGGCTGGCACGGCAGGGCTTGACGCTTGTTTGGTCCCTGGGCACATCCAGGGTGAGTATGGTTGGTAATAAAATGCTAAGCTTCTGCGAGACTGAAATTTAGGTGGGGAAGGTAGTGACTGATGAAAAGCTGCACACTTCAGTTAGTAGGAAACTGAAGTCACTTTGCCTGCAGGGGATCAGCTGCTTTTAAAATGTAACTGGCTTACATACACAGGTGATCTAAGACAGATGCTGGAATGATGCACGGAAAAAAAACATTTATTGGGCATGTGGTATTTAACAGCAATCAAAGTCCTTTTTTCAGAGTAATGAAGTGCTGTAAATTATGCAGTGGATACTTGCCATCCTAGAATGATAGAAATATATTACCTGCCTCGAGCGAGCCCGCAGTGGGATGTAGTCAGCAAAAGAGGGAAAATGTGCTGCTCCTCCCTTGCTGTGAAATACCATGTAGTCACAGGCATGGGGCTCCTTCCAGAAAGATATCTTGGTATTGTTGGGAAGAGACTTTAGAGAAATCAGTCCTCTTGAACAGAGCACTGCTGTGCAGCACTTAAAGGAATAATCCAGTGTTGTTTGTGGGGCCTTCTGGGTAAAAGCACAGATTGTCTTTTTATATAATTATATGTATAGAGAGCCAAAATTCTTCTTCTGTTTTTCTAGCAGGAATGATAGCAGAACTGGCTAGATGGTTGCATCCAGAGGGTAGTGGTCAACGGCTCTAAGTCCAGATGGAAAACAGTGACAAGTGGTGTCCCTCAGGGGTCTGTGCTGAGCCCAGTGTTGTTTAATATCTTCATTAACAATATTGACGGTGGCATTGATGGCACCCTCAGTAAATATGCTGATGACGCCAAGCTGGGTGGTGCAGTCAATATGCCAGAGGGACAAGATGCCATCCAGAGGGACCTGGACAAGCTGGAGAAGTGGGCCCAGGTGAACCTCATGAGGTTCGACAAGGCCAAGTGAAGGGTCCTGCACCTGGGCCGAGGTAACCCAAGATATGAATACAGGCTGGGGGAGGTTACACTTGAGAGCAGCCCTGTGGAAAAGGACCTGGGGGTATTAGTGAATCAGAAGCTGGAAATGAGCCATCAATGTGCAGTTGTAGCCCAGAAGGCCAACTCCATCCTGGGCTGTATCAAAAGAAGTGTGGCCAGCAGACTGAGAGAGAGGTGATTCTGCTCCTCTACTCTGCCCTGGTAAGACCTCACCTAGAACACTGCATCCAGCTCTGGTGCCCCCAGCACAAGAAAGATGTCGACCTGTTGGAACATGTCCAGAGAAGGGCCACAGAAGTGATTCAAGGGCTGGAGCACCTCTCTTGTGAGGACAGGCTGAGGGAGTTGGGGTTGTTCAGTCTGGAAAAGAAAAGGCTCTGGGGGGACCTCATGGTGGCCTCCCAGTACCTGAAGGGCCTACAGGAAAGCTGGGGAGGGTCTTTCTACAGGGGTTTGCAGTGAGAGGACAAGGGGTAATGGTTTTAAGCTGAAAGAAGAGAGATTCAGGTTAGAGATCAGGCATGAATTCTTCAGTGTAGGGGTGGTGAGACACTGGAACAGGCTGCCCAGACATGCTGTGGGGGCTCCATCCCTGGAGGTGTTTCAAAGGCAGGTTGGATGGGGCTCTGAGCAGCCTGTTGTAGTGGAAAGTGTTCCTGCCCATGCAGGGGAGTTGGAACTTGATGATCTTTAAGGTCCCTTCCAACTGAAAAAAAATCTGAGATTCTGTGATTCTGTGATTTGGTATGTGCAATATACATTTTTCTTTGAAGCTCTGCATTAGGGCAACAGGTCTCCTGGGCAAAGCATTTTTTGGAATTCAGTGGCAAATTTAACAAATGTTATGCTGATAAATAAGAATCTCAGGAGGTTAATTTCAAACAGCAAGACTGGTCCTCAGCAGGGAAACAAGGAAAGGACTAATGAAACTACTGTGCCATTCATTCTGAATTAATTTACCAGGTCACATCATGGCACTGTGACTCTCATTTGCACTTTTAGACACACACTAATAGAACCACAATGAAATTCCCCAATGTCAGGGAAAAACCTGAGGAGGAGATTGTGTCCAAATCTGGACTGGGAGTGAGCTGAGGCTGTTGCTCATGATAAGATTGGGTTTGGTTATGCGTAGGAAGCAAGCTCAGGGCTCTATTTCAAAAGTATGAAATTTCACAAACTCTTCTCTGTGTTTTGGCCCAGATGAGCTGTCTTAGAAGATTTTCACTGTGATGGGAAACATTTAAACACCAGAGCTGGAAAGAAAGGCTCCATTTCCCATTTGGTTCCTTCCTACAATCCCAGGTGTGGGCTGGGGTTACACTCAGGGATACCTCCTCCTTCTTCCTTAACAGCGTCCATCTGAAACGTTGCATGCTCTAGGGGCCTATCCAGGAGCAAGTGAGAGCCAAAAGGGTCATGAAGTGTTGTGGCTAAGAGACCATCTTTGCACTTGGACTTCTAGTTTCTACCTCTTTAGCCTTGGAGGGGCTTCACAGTAAAAAAAACAAACAAAACACAAAAACAAACAGAAATGCGACAGTTGCCCTTATTTCGGTGCTAATGGTATTCCCGCCTTACTATTTTTATCCTTGCACAAAGCCAGATTATGGTTCAGACCTCAGCTGGGTGACTGCTGAGCTCAGCATGACCGAAGAGCTGAAGCTGCTGCTCTGAAGAAGAGGCTGCTTCTGCCTCTTGAGAAATGGGTGCAGCAGCTGAGCTCCAAATTCAGCAGGAGGTGGGAGCAGGAGCTGGTCTGGCACTTTCTCAGACAGGAAAAGGCTCCCAGCTCCTAGGTCTTGCTGATTTCCGAGGTCTTCAAAAACAGTGAGACCCATGCCTCAGTGGCAGAGCTCAGTGAGGACTCCTGTGCCCTTGCAATTGTTTTTCAGGGAAGCCACTGCTCCGCTCCCTGTGCAGCAAGAGTTTGTAGCCCTCTCTGAGCTAAAACTGTGTTGCTACTGCTGCCATGCAGCTGCCCATGCCTCTCGGCAGTAAATAGCCCTGATGATGCCTGGCTGATGCTCAGGAAGAGCTGGAGCCTCAGGGTCCCTGCCTTGCCTCGCACAAAACCCAGTGGTAACTTGCAGCCGTGGGAGATGCAGCTGCTGCATTCAGGATCCTGCAAGGTCTCAGTGAGAGCACTGGCAGGACAGGTTGGAGCCTTCACAGCAGCAGCTTTCTGCCCTTCTTGTGAGGAGCAGACAGGGGGTACTGCTACATAATAACCTGCTTCAGCTACCAAGCTGTGTCATTTTTGTGTTCCCAGTGGAAGAATCTTGCACTTGTGACATGCTCCCCCTTTCTGACTTGGAATCTAGTTGATAAATTGCCTAGTTCTGTTTTTCTCCATACTCTGACTAAAAGCTCTGACTGACAGTATGTTGCTCTTTGAATCTAGCATACCAAAGCAGTGGAGGGTGTGGAGAAGCAAGGTTTCTCATGCAGGAAAAGGACACCCATGAAAGAAAAAGGAGTGTTGTGGGTGGGCGTTTTGGCAAAATACATCACTGCATTCTTGTTTGTGACAGCAGCATGGTTCCAACCCAAGTCCTTGCTTCAGCTGCTATTGTTAATTCATACATGGACCACTGGAAATGATCTGTGGTGGGGAAAAAAATAAAGTGGTGGCTTCTTGATTTGTTTGGGGTGACAGTTCCACTGGAGACTGAAAAACATACAAAGCAATTAAAATGTAAAAAAAAAAAAATAAAAAAAAAAAATTAAAAACAGATTCCTGTTGTCTTCTTGCAATTTTGGAAATGCCACCAGGATTCAGGTAGGACAGCAGTGCACATTGGTCCAGCATGGTGGCATCCTGTGGGCAGCAGAAAAGTTACTGTTTCCTAAAAGTTATGTCTGACACGAACTGTGATTTTTGAGTGGTGGCACATTTGAGCCATCATAAACCCTATTTGTGCACTTAATGTGCACAAATGGACTGTGGTACCATCCAGGTTTTTCCTTCTTTGGAATAGGGCTCTCATATACTTTTGGTCATTGCTGCACAGGGTTTTGATTGTGTCCCCACTTGCACAGCCTTAAAATGCTGGGTTTTGTTCTTCCATCTTCAAGGGACTTTGATTCTTCACCTCTAGGCCAAAGGCCCAGCACACCTGTACAACTCTAGATGACCAAAAACTTACTCTAGTATGTACAATGGTTATGTATTGGCTATTGATGGATGTGCAGCCATAAACGAGCCCATTTTGCCTCCCTGAGAGGAAGGTAACCTTCTTTTGCAGCAACCCATTCCCTTCAGTAGTCTTTGGTGAGATGCAAAGCAACAGGGGATGCCAGCTGAGGAATTCACGTTGTGCCTCTCCCCACACATTTATAAGTATTACTTCAACAAGCAGTTTTAAACAGGAGGAGCAACAAATGTGTATACCTTACTTTCTGATAGCTGCTAAGAATTGTATTCTGGGCACATACATGTCATTTCAGTGTACAGAAACTAAATTCAGTGCAAACATTCCTGTTCTGTGCAAACATACCCTCTGACTAGGAACATTGTGCACATTTTTGACAGTGAGGGTAATTAGGTAATGGAACAAAATTTCTGTAGCAATCCAGTTAATTTCCAGCATTTATAGATGTCAGTCAAGACTGAAAGATGTCCTGACTCCATCAGGAGTTATAGTCTTGATAGTGAAAGTAGTTGGTGAAATGGCTTTCATTTTGTCACAGGTGAAACTAAATTATAGCTTTGAAACTGTTAAATCAGTTCTGTTTGAGTGAACAATAATGCAATTTCTGCTAGTTCACATTGTGTCTTTTCACACTGTGGTTTGCTGTTCCAAAAGCAGGACAGCTTGTTTAAATCTGAAATGATGAATTTCACCAGCTCTCCTGAATAAAAGGCAGAATGCTGAAATCCACTGGAGTATTCCCACAGGAGCCTAATGCATTGTAGGATAAACAGAACATGGAAAAGTAAAATTGGCACAAAATCCTATCAGTCATAAGCAACAGGGTTTGTATGAATGTATGAGTCATGAAACATTGCAGGTTTGTCTTTCCTATATGGACAGAAAGACTGAAGCTGTTACACTATGTACCAGTGCTATATACCAACGAAAAATGTGGCCTTTGAAAAAAAAAGAAAAGGAAGAAAAAATCTTATTCTTAGCTGCCATATGAGTAAGGCTAAAATCAACTGAATGTAAAACACAACTGAATCTGTGAGCAGGGCTGTTTTTTTATGCAGGTGAACTAGAGAAAAGGGATGTGGCCAGGACTGGAGCACCCCACACCTTCCAGGGTGGGATGGCCACCTGCCTGGCATGGAGGAGAGGAGAGGCTTGCTGATGCCTCTGTCATGTCCTGTGACCAACTACAGCCCCAGTTCTGAAAATTCCTGCTCAGGAGGTGACCCCCACTCCTTCCTCTGGGGGCAAATGTCAATGAGTTTACTGAAACAAAGACACTGCTATTTATTAGTACGTTTAGGCTATGACCTCCCTAGGTGAGGCAGGGATATGTCTTTTGAACTGTTTGGTGCCCTGATCTCTGATGTGGCCTGTGGCTGTTGCAGCAATGCACATGTTGGATGCTACTATTTCATTTGCACTTTCTCAGCAGAATTGCAAGAAGCTACTGGCAGGCTCGTCAGAAAATTCTGATAATTTGGCCTGCTTCAAACTGCACCTTTTCAAAGCAACACAGCTTTCAGTCCAAACATTGACATTTTTCCCAGGATGAGTAAAGTATCTTTCCAGTAAAAACTGGCAGAAGGAAAATAAACCAAATAGAACAGTAGTACTTTGAAAGCAAAAAAAGATTTCTTTTATTTGTCTTTGAAAGATCATTTTCTAGATATCTCTGATTTCCATTTTATTCAAAGCACCTTAGTGTTGACTACTCCAGCAGTCAATGCTAATTGCAGTTCTAATTCCTAGTATAAAATTTTTCATCAAAATGTAGTAGTTTTTTCTAATGTCAAGCAAGGAAATACATTTTGGAAATAAATCAGTGTGAACTATAGAATACCAAGCTATCAGAAGGCTACTTTACGAATGCATGCAAGAGATAGACAAGGTCTTTGAAAAGCTACCTAAAATACATTTTTTTACAATTTATTCTTGTAAGAAACCCAAACCAAACAAAAAAAAATATCCAAAAAACCCCTACAGAGAGAGCCTTTGAGCTCTGCTTCCACACCCAAGCTCAAACTTTGCCCAGACTAGTTCTGAGGAAAGACATGAGTGAATCAAGACTTGAAAAGGATTGCGAGTCTGTGTAGTATAGACAAGGTCCTAGAATTAATTTTGAAGGAACTTTGCTTTGTGCTATTGTCAATAGCAGCACTAGTCTTTTTGATACTCAAAGGTACCTGCATCGGGTATCCATTTGCCATGGGCTGTTCTCATGAAATGCAGGTTTTGGGCTGTGTATGTGTGTGTACATGTGCATGTGCAAAGGTGAGTTGGGGCTCTGGTTGTATGTGAAGACTTCATATTAATTCACAGTATTTCCCAGCCAAGTCCAGAGTTCTCTGAACTTCCATGGGCTGATGGCTCCTCGCATCTCCCCACTCTCTGGTCGGGGTGAGCACCCCATAGACAAACCATAGCACACTTCATGCCCCAGTGGGTCACCCAGCCGTACTGTGAGGGGAGCGGGATGGAGCTGCAGGTGCTCAGAACTGCTGCCAGCAGCTGTGTGAGAGGTGATGGGGGGAAAGAAAAGGGCACCATGTCCTGTATTCTCCAGAAATCTGTATCTAGAGATGACCTGATACATTCATATGCTATCTGGGTGGAGAATAACTAGGAATATTCTGCAGTCACATCGCTGCTGTTCCCAGCTAGATAATAATTTAGCAACAGAGTGAATAACATAAAGAAGTTTTCCGGTGATTGCTGCCCAGCCGTGTCTTTCCATCTCTAGCAGGCAGAGAACAAAAATTTAGGTCAAGATCTCATTTTTAATGTTTTAGTTGCCATTGGATTCTGTACAAGACAAGCCAAGCCAGCCATGCTAAGGCAATACTGAGCAGAGACAGAGCAGCTGTATCACATGTGGGAGGATTTGGGGTTGCTGTGCTCCTGTGCAGCCACCACTGCTCCCTCCCACTGCAGCCAGGGCTGCCAAGGGAACCCCAGAGCTCCCCTGTGCCCAGCCTCTTCATCCACGCTTGACAAAACACACATCCAGCCACCTGGAAATGGTGTCTCTTGATGTCCATCTTGCTACAGCCTGTTACTTTTTTATCATACTGAACATCTATGTTGATTTTTAACATTGTCAAGAGGAGGTAGGAAAAACCACCATAGGGATACCTGCCATTTCTCTCTGCACTGTGAGTAACTGCCCTTAATAGAAGGATTAGAAAGAAATAAGAGGGAAGGAATTATATTACTAACCTTTTAATGCCCCAGTTGTGATAAAATTGGACTCTATATCTTTTTTTCCAAACTTATTCTGACAGAGTTTTTCAGGCTTCCTAGGCCCTTCCTAAACTTCTTTGTTTCCGCCTACTCTATCCAAGACATAAGGCTGCTGCTTTTAATACCTAGTGATGATAGCAGTATTAATGTCTATTATGTTTTTAACAAAAACAAACACCTCTGGCTGAGTCAACACTAACTTTTGGACTGAAGTAGCACTGCTGCCCACAAGTGAATCCCCTGATTGTCCGTAGGTACTACATGTTGGCTGTGTTGGCAGAGCAGCTGTGGCACACAAACTCCATTCCTCTTGGAATAATAAAAAAAACAAACAACAAATTGGAAGTTTTGCTCCAGCTGGGCATCAAATGGGCACCAATTCCTAACACAAACACAGCCCAAGAGTCATGGGGGCTTTTTGCTTCTTTTTTACACCAGAGAGAGCATGTTCCTTTTTAGGGCACCACGTAATTGGTTAAATGGGAAGTGGAATCACATTGCAGTTAAAGCACATGTAGTTCAGTCAAGAAAATGCCAGCAATTCTTAAATTCAGCAGAACTCACCTTCAGTGTGTTCTCTAATATGCGGCCGAGCTGAATGAACAGCTCACGCCAAGGACTTTATTAGACAAATATACACAAATGCATCCAAAAGACATTTATTGCTAGTCAGCTGGGTGAGGTGAAGGGACTAATTGAACAATATTGTGTGGACATACAGAAAGACATGATTTGCACCACACATCTTGTGTTCCCATTAATTGCTTGAGCAGTACAAATAACCTGTGTGAATAATATGATCAGAATTCTAAGAATTACTGCTTACATTGGCAAGCTAAAAAAACCCTTTTCCTTCCAAAAATACGTATTTGTAATTAAAGAGACAGAGCGTATTTATGAGCTGAATTAATGCTTTTATTAGCAGCAGCATTACCCACATCAGTAATAATTAGAATGATCTCTGTAACTCTTGCAAATATTTCTAAATTTCTCACAATATAATTTGCCCTAATTCAGTATCTTGATACTATTCTTAATTATTTCTAGTGATTTAAAACAACTTGGACTTTCACATTCAAGTAGGGCAGAAGAGCAAAAAATTTAGAATATGCATGTGCTTAGACAAAGTACTGTGCTAATAAAGTTATATTTCCCCAATGTTTAGATAGGTTATTAAAAAAAAATAAATTAAAAATATGCCTGTATTGTGTCCATTAATTAGGGGAAGAGAAGTTAAAATAAGGCTCCAACGAGACCTTATAGCCTTCTAGTACCTGAAAGGCCTACATGAAAGCTGGGGAGGGAATTTTTACAAGTGTGTGTAGTGATAGGGTGAGGGGTACTGGATTTAAGCTGGAAGATAATAGACTTAGGTTAGACAGTAGGAAGAATTTATTTACTGTGAGGGTGGTAGGACACTGGAGCAGGTTGCCCAGAGAAGTTGTGGAGGAACCTTCCCTAGAAGTGTTCAAGGTCAGGTTGGATGGGGTTTAAGCAACCTGATCTAGTGGGAGGTGTCCCTGCCCATGCAGGGGGGCTGGAACTAGATGATCCATTCCAACCCAGTTCTATGCTTCTATGATTCTATGAAAAGAATTGCACATCAATGCAAATAATTCTTAATTTATACAAAGAGTTTGATGATTAATATCCTGTGTACCTTTCTGAACCAAGAAAGTGTAAATGCAGGGATTCTGCCTGGAAATGATTTCTGCTGTTCTTTCAAGTGAGGGGGAGGTGATTTGCAGGTGCTTGCACTGCGAAGAGGAGTGTGAGGTGAGGGCCGGGCTTGGCTGCCCTCGCTCTTATAGCAAAGCCCTCCAGGGCAGATGGCTTCATTCTGAACTGCATTCACCTCGTCCTTAGCAGATGAGTACCCTTCAGAACAAACTTCAGCCTATTTTTCTTCTTAGCATGCAAGCAATGACAACTCAAAGAGATGTTAAAAATCATACTTAATGGGGAAATGAAACATATAAAATAGCATTAAATCCTACTGGCCATGGAAATGCACCAATACACTCTGCAATATTTGAAGTACTGCTAGAATTTCATTGCAACACACTGAGAAATATATGAAATCCGAAATGTTAATCACTTCTAGCCAGGGTTTTCTCAGTTTCTTGGGGATGGCCTAGCTTAATATGGGGTGAGCCAGCAGGCCCTTGTTCCAGAAACCAGTTATGCAGCTGCAGTGTTATTGATAATTTACTTATAAATAAGGAGGTAGTTGTTCCCTTTGAAAGATTAAATCATGTGCCTTAGGGAGCTGCGGTTTGCCTGAGCAAAGTCAGACTGGGAATGGGGAGTTGCTCTCCACATCTCCGAGGTTCCCAGACGTGTGCCGAGGGCAGCAGTGCCCAGTGCTGCGGGTCCTGCCCGGGG
>NW_009952048.1:1158107-1158754 GCF_000747805.2 Chaetura pelagica
CCCCGCGGGTGCTACTGCGGACGGGCAGGGAGCTGCGCTCAGCCTGTTTGAAACAGCACTTAAGGTGTATTTGGCACTTCCAACAGTTAGGGGGGGAAAAGAGCGCACGTACATCTGTTGGTATTAAATAAAATATTAACTAATTCAAACGTAATTTAAAATAATATATATGTGTGTTTATCCACCATATATCCACATATTTTTACCGCTCCGCAGTTACCAAGTTGTACTTCAGGGGCAGGATGTTCCCCTGAAAGACGCCGCCTCGTTAGCGCTGCTCGGGATTTCTGCTTCACCCCCGCCCCGGCGAGGAGGGAGGGAGGGAGGGACGGGCGGGCACTGAGTCGTGATGCCCCTGCGCTGCCGCAGGCGGCTTTGAAAATCTCGGTCAGGAGCTGAGCAGCTCAAACCGCACGGGCCGGGATCCTCGGCATCTGCTCGGAGCGGAGCCCTTGCCAAATTCCGGCGCTCTGGTATGAAGTTTGGCTGTGCCTGGGGTGACCGGGAATGTCGGGGAAGGAGGTGGTAAAAAAGCGAGTGAGAAAGAAAAAAAAAAAAGGCAATAAGAAAAGAAGGGAAACCTAGCAGCGCGGAACTGCGAGCCTCCGGGCGCGCATCTTGGCGCGGCCCCAGCCGGAGGGCTCCGC
>NW_009952048.1:1159596-1260396 GCF_000747805.2 Chaetura pelagica
GGCCGCCAGCCACGTCCTGCACCAGGACAGCGGCCTGGGCTACAAGGACTTGGACCTCATCTTCTGCGCTGACCTCAAAGGGGAAGCCGAGTTTCAGACTGTGAAGGACGTGGTCTTGGACTGCCTCTTGGATTTCTTGCCCGAGGGGGTGAACAAGGAGAAGATCACGCCGCTCACCCTCAAGGTAAGCCTGCCCGGCGCCCAGAGCGGGCAGGTGTGCGCGCTCCTGCCCGGGGGGAGCTGGGCACCTTCCCCCCGGGGACGGAGGGGTTCCCTGCGGGACGCAGCTCCCCCCGATGCCCACAGGGACCGTTAGTGGTTTTTTTCACCGCACGCGTAAAACCGAGGAGGAGTTTGTAATAAAGCGACCTGGCCTGGGCTTCTCAGGATTAATTAGTCTTTTCTCCCTCTCTCTCGCTTGATTTGCTGGGAGCGTTGAGTTACCTGGTGCGTGTGTGTGTGTGTTTTCAAGGCGCTGCAAATCTCGCACTGCGGCAGCTCGGTTTGCCCTCCCGGTTCCCGGTGTGGCTGCTGGGAGGTTAGATGGCTTTAGTGTCTGCAAGAAGGAAGCACCGTCTGCAGGGCAGCACACTCTGTCGTGTGCTGCGTGCCCCAGCGGAGAGCGAGGCGCATTCCGTCCTCTCCGAGCCATTTCTCTCCACTCCACTTCATTGGGCTGAATGCCAAATGCCTTTCAGATTAGTGTGGGTTTTTTTTTTAGAGGGATTTTTTTTTTTTTTTTAAATATGGGGCGGAGTGGTAGAACCTGCGCTGAAAGAGGAGGATTGAGAGGAGTGAACACTTGCTAAGTTGTTTTTGGTTGTTTGTTTATTTTTTTATTATTATTTTGCGGGGAGGGAAGTGGAAGGCGATTAAAAAGATTTCTTATCAGATCATAGCCGTGACCTTTTGTGTGCAGGGATATTTGGCGTGTGTGCCGTGGGCTTCATGTGTAGACGTATTTAGAAGTGATTGAAAGAAGCAGTGTTACCCTGTGCTTCCTTTGCACGAGACAGTCTCAGCAGAACACCCTTCCCTGTCATCCCCTTGCAATGACAGCACTTCAGGCTCTCACGTTGAGCGTTTCATCTCTGGTTTGCTTCTGCAGGCTCCGTGAAATCTTTTATGAGACACAAGGACGGGGGGGGGAGGGGCGAGGGGCGAGGAATGGATGTGAACAAATGCAGCAAATGGGACATTTCTTGCATCCACGTCTTCATTTGCTCTTTTTGTCTTTCCAACTACAGGAGGCTTATGTGCAGAAAATGGTAAAAGTATGCAATGATTCAGACCGATGGAGTCTCATCTCCCTGTCCAACAACAGTGGCAAAAACGTGGAGCTGAAATTTGTGGACTCTCTGAGGCGGCAGTTTGAATTCAGTGTTGATTCTTTTCAAATCAAGCTGGACTCCCTCTTGCTTTTTTATGAGTGCTCAGAGAATCCAATGACTGAAACTTTTCACCCGACTATCATTGGTGAGAGTGTCTATGGGGATTTCCAGGAAGCCTTTGATCACCTCTGCAACAAGGTAATCGCTACCAGAAACCCAGAAGAAATCAGAGGAGGTGGTCTTCTGAAGTACTGCAACCTTTTGGTAAGGGGCTTTAGGGCTGCCTCCGAATCCGAGATAAAGTCCCTGCAGAGATACATGTGTTCGAGGTTTTTCATTGACTTCTCAGACATTGGAGAACAGCAGAGAAAGCTGGAGTCCTACTTGCAGAACCACTTTGTGGGATTAGAGGACCGCAAGTATGACTATCTCATGACCCTTCATGGTGTGGTGAATGAGAGCACAGTGTGCCTGATGGGACATGAGAGAAGACAGACTCTGAATCTGATCACCATGCTGGCCATCCGGGTCCTAGCTGAGCAAAATATCATCCCCAATGTGGCCAATGTCACCTGCTATTACCAGCCAGCCCCATACGTAGCAGATGCCAACTTCAGCAATTACTATATTGCCCAGGTTCAGACGGTGTTTCCCTGCCAGCAGCACACATACTCTACTTGGCTGCCCTGTAATTAAGGACTGAAATTAGTAGATCCGGTGGGAAGAACGTTTCCTAAGACGTAGGAAGGGGCGACGCGTCCCTTTGAAATGGGGTGTTTTGTGCAATGATGATGATCTGCTCTAGTTTTCAAGCTTGGGAAAAGCTTGTGGTTCTTCTAATAAATAATGGGAGCATGATCGAGAAAGTACCCCAGAATAATTGGATCCTACCCCAGAGCACAAGAGGCCTGTCATTAAAAGCAACCAGCTTCCCCTGAAATAAACGAGGGAGGAATGCTTGATGACAATATGGGTTGGCAGTATCTGCTCCCATAGCTTTGGCATAGAGAAGGTGGGAAAGCCTTATTTTCTTTTATTTTTATTCTTACTCTAGAATGGGATCTGCAAAAGGGAGACTATGAAAGAAACAAAACAAACAAAAAAAAAACAACAAAAAGAAAAAATTCACAAAAAAGAATTCTATATATATTCAGGAATTAAAAGTTAGAGGCATAAAGCAGAGATAAGCTGAATAAAAATGTATATTGGAATTACTGCATTTGGGGCTTGCAGCAAGTGCCGTCTGTGGATTGACCATGTAGAATGTATAGCTTGCTTGACTAGAATGCTTTACTAGAAACAGCTTGCTCCAAATGAACAGTAGTGGATTGGTACAGTTATGAAAACAGAAACTTGTACGATGACAAAGTCCATTATTTCCAGCTGTGTGCGTGCCTCACATTTTAAAAATGTGAGAATGCAGGAAAACCAGCTGTGGCAAACAGAATATACTCAAGGACCAAAGATTTCTCAAATAAGTTATCCGAGCAGAGAAGATACAGTAGAGTATATATATACATATATATATATAAAAGAAAAGAAAAAGATTGTTGCTATATTTGTACACACCAACAGTAATCAAAAGTGCCTGATGCCTTCATAAAATTTGAAGTGAGAATAAGATATAGTTTTGTGGTTTAACCATGCATTTTATTTTATCAGGGACACAAGGATTAAAAACAAAACCCCATAAGCTTGTGAATAAGTGGTGGAGGAAATGCCCTATTTTTTTTTTTTCTTGGCAAATACCTGTATAGAGTTAATGTTATGTCGGTGTGCTGTTATCCTAGGTACGTGTGTGTATGTGTGTATATATGTTTGTGTGTGTATATATGTACATGTTATAAGTGTATATCTATATATATACACACACAATATATATTAATGTGGTCTAGAAAAATGTAGCAATTAAGGAATGTTTAAATAAAGTACTATGTATTTTCCAGTTTGTAAGAGGTTGTCATAGGACAGTGGGCACCTTGCAGTGAATTTGTAACCCACACCTGAGAAATTTAGAGTAAATGAACCAGTCAGGAATAAGGTGGGAATCAGATAATGTCTTTGGTTGCAAGAACAAGGATTACAGTAATTCAGTGGGTTGCTTGTGAGCCATAATAATTCCACAGATGGAGAAACGTATGACTAGCTGATTTTTTTTTTTAAACTATTTTGTACTGTAATGCCATTTTGACATTTAACCCACTAATGTTGTGACTGTATACCTCCGTGATCTGTAATTCAGTGGAACGTGGATCAAAGATAGTTTTATTTAAATCCCCTGACAGCTAAAGAATATTGTATTAGTTGGTGATTTGAACACTAATTGTTAATATTTAAAGGAGTATTTTTAATAGAATGCGCTAAGCATTCCAGGACCACTAGAATTTAGCAAATGTGAAATGAACCATTTTTAAGAGTGTTGCACGGTTGCTTAAAATTATATTTTATATATATATATTATATATATATTTTTATGCAAATATTAAACATCTTTGATCTGGTTGTCACACTGCATTTACAATTTCAGTACTGTACTTTATTTAAATGGAATCACTTTACATTGGAACAGTAACTATTCACTTTCATTTCCTCTCCCAAAAGACCAGCAGGGGGAAAAAGCAACCTCCGCTGTTGTTTTCACTTCAGTTCCATCTCTGAAGGTGTTAAATTCTTTGTTGGGCTTTGAAAACCTAATGACTAAGTGACACTTGACTCTGATATTTTGCTTTTTCTTTCTGAGGGGGAAAAAAAAAGAAGAGGGAAATCAGGCTGAACGAAACTGGCCGTGCCCTGCCTGGTTGCAGGCAGGTCTAGTGTTGGAGGAGGCAGGGGCAGGGAGAGGAGTCCTGGCAGTGTGTTGTCCCTGCGGAGCTAGTGAGGTACATCTGTTTTTGTCACGCTTTGTACCTTTTCACTCTGGAGGCAATTTTAACAGGAACCTGATTTGTTTACTGAAGCACCTTCCCTGCGAGTCCTTCAGGAAATGTAAAAGCTGTTTCGTTGCCATTCCCGGCGTTGACTTGCAGGTCACATCCCCACCTTCCCTTCCTCTGGCATGGGCTGCAGCCTCTCACTGGACTTCTCATCCACCAGGTTCCCCTTAAGCCCCTTGAGGGTCTTGGCTGCGTGTTCCTGACCCTCTCTTTCCCCTTGCTTCCAGCTCCTGGGAGGGTTTGCTATCGGAAGCTATGGGGAGGGCTGGGGAAATGGGATCAGCTGGTAATGTGGTAGGTCTTCTCTTGCCACAACTATTTGCAGCAAACAAATGACTCATCTGCTCTTTAAAAGGGTTTGAGAATCTATAGCTGTGCCACAACCGCAGCGCGCTGATAGTACATGACCCGATGTGTTTTTTCCTTTGAAGGACTGTTTTTTCCCTTTGCTTGAAAGAAAGTTTTGATTTACTTCCTCTCAGCTCAAATTTTATTGTGTTTTTTATTTTTTAATGATTGACAGCAGCGAGTTACCTTATAGTGCATGCAGCAGGGCTCTGAGCTAAACTGCACCTTTCAGCGTTTGCATTTTGATACATATATAATATGTTTTTATATATATTATATAGGTATTCCAGATCTGTTTTGCATATGTTAATGATCAAGTGGTGGAACTGGTGGAGCTTTGTTGTATTTGTGACTGGTAGCTTAAAAGGTGCCTGGTGTTAGAGGTGGGAAGAAGGCGTGAGTTCAGGCCAAGAGTAAAATAAGAAGCCCTTTTCAAAGCTGGTTTATTTCTGTGGTTTGCACACCTTCCTCTCCATGAAGTCTTGACTTTTTAAAACTTATTTTTCCCCTTCTCTTCAGCACACTGGTACTTTTAAAGTTAACGACCATGTTCTTGCTTTGTAGACTTCATTTTTCCCATCCAATCAGATGTAAGGTTAGAACTTGTGCTACAAGAGACAGTACCCCTTTTAAAGAGCTGAACTGATTAAAAACATTGACCTGATTACAGTAAAACTGTTTGTGCCACAGCTGAATTTACTGCTAACCCTCAGGGCACTAAACTTGGTTAAAAGTAGCAATCGTGAAACAACCAAGAGCTTTGAAATTAGATTTATTTTTTTTCCTTAGGTGTAGCTGTCCTTCCAAATGCAAGAACACTTCTTCTAAAAATTAAAGGGCAATTTAAAGACCAAAAAGATTATATTTTTCTATTTTCTCTTATTGCACTTAAAATATTTTTTTATCTTGCACAAAGGCCTTCACACAAATCTTCTAAACACCTCTTATTAGTTGCTTGGTTTGCATCATGTCAGAAGCTCCTACCAGTTTAAAAAAAAAAAAAAAAAAGCTTTTTTTTTTTTTTTTAATGAGAAAATCAAGTGTGTTAGCTAAAACTGCACAGAAAAGGAAAAACTGTAATTGCATACTCAGCTCCTGTTTCAATATATTCTTTTGTATGGTTTTCTTTATGCAGAGAGTTTCCCTTGCAGGAAAGAAAATCAATGTACTGTTTTGCTGTTGTAATAATGGTTTGCTAACAAAATAAATAGTAAAAAAGAAAAAAAAAAAAGCCTGCAAATTTCAAGACAGCTTGGCTAAAGCACTGCAGGCTTCTGCAGTCTGTAGGAGTTTGTGCAGATTTGCTTTCCCTCAGATTTCCTTACAACTGTTGCCTTCTGCAAGGCATCCTGTTGCAGCAAACTGCTCTTTGGATTATTGCTCTTTTGGAACATTTTGACTATAGGCTTTGTCACAGACAGAAAAAGAGCTGATGGGAAACAGACTCTAGAGGGAACAGATTGTGAATTTTGTTTACAGCATCCAATATTTGGATTTTTTTTTTGTAAATAAAAAGAAGTTATTTTTTTCTATTGATTTGTGTCTGCTGTCTTCCGTGTCTGAAATAGCTCTGGCCTGCTCCAAATGAATACCAAGTTTGCTTTCATGAGAAAAGGACAAGGGCAGCACTTTTCTGAGAAGAGCAGCATTCAGCTGCTTTCCGATTGGAGCACAAGACATTTTGAAAAGCCCTGCCTTGTGCCAGCCAAGTTGGACTGGCTGCACTCAGCTCTGGAGGAACCTCCCCAGCCAGTGCCAAAAATACTCGCTCTAGTGCTGGTCACGCCGTGCAAATGGTCCAAAGTCTGGAATTCAAACCAGCACCACAGCAGCCCCGTGCTCTTGCTGCTTTCCCAGTTTAGATTCCAGTGCTGGCAGTAACACAAGGGTCCTGATGCCCTTGTGACATATTCAACAGGGACTGACACCTCCACCTTAACTATTTCAGTAGGTCTGGGGGGCAATGGGGTACTGCTGCCCTGGTGTACAGGAGTCTGTAAGACTACTTTGTAGTGTATGGGTGCTGTTAGAGCTGCAGCTTGGGGTGCTGCTGGGGAGCAGGGATGCACATGCCCCTTTGATTGAGCTGCTGAATGAGTCCAGTTCTTCCCTCACAACATTTACTCTCCTTCCCTGACCTACAATGATGTCTTTGTCAGCAGAGGTATTTTCTGTTTGCTGCATTTACAGGGGAGATGCTGCCGTACTGAAGGCTAATTTCCTCAAAAGGCACTTCAAGGGAATGTAAAATATTAATTTACAATGCTCATGGCAATACTTTTTTAACCAAGGAGTCTCAGACTGACCCAAATTTGAAAAGCACTGACTAAGACTCTGCAGTATGTAGCTCTTACTAGGCTCATTCATACACGGCTCTAGGTTTGGAAGGCTCACACCCGCTAAGGGCAAGTGTGAATGTGCTTATTGTAATGATGAGTGAACCTGTATTCCCCTGTAAAAACAAACAAACAAACCAACAAGCTGCTGGGGCTGCTCTTTTTTTCCAGGCTCAGAAGCAGCCTCCTTGCCGAACGCCGGGCGCCTTTAGCACAGTGCTTCTTTTGAAAACACGGCTCTAGGTTTGGAAGGCTCACACGGGAGAGGGGGATGAGCTCCACATCCCTGCCCGTGCAGCATTGCCTTTCCTCCCACATTACTGCCAGGAAAGGGAGGGGGGTGTGGGATAACGTTTCCTCCTGTTAACTTGCTCAGTTATGAAATATTTTAAGCAGTCTGACAAAGGTGGCTGTGACGCCCAGAGACACAGATGAAAATCAGAGGATTGGAAACCATGTGTAGTGAAACACCTTGGCTTGTGGCTCAAAATCTGAGCCCAAATCGATGCTCTTACGCTTTGGAATGAGTTAATTCCAGTTCCTTTGCTTTGATTTTGGGGGATATTTTTTTGAGACGTGAATGCTAGTGGAGAATGTGGAGCATTGTGAATCCTTCACAAACTGAGGAGGAGTATGATGGGTATGAAGCCAGCTGAGCACTGTACTTCAGTAGATGGTGAGGAGGGAGGAGCATTCAGGACTGAGGAAGAGGGAGGGCAAAAGCAAGATGAGAGAATGAGAATTGCCTGAGTGACAACACCAGGGAAGGCTAGAGGACAAGCTGATAGATTAAAGTAGGAAAGGAGAAATGGCTCAAGTCTTTAACTTGTGTTTGCCTTGCTAAATTGTGTCTGATCAAGGAAGCTGTCACTTGTAAAGATAAGTAACAGTCTCCAGTTTCTCTTGGCTGCAGAATGTATTTTTATTTGTTTGCTTAAAAAAAACCACTAAAAAATCCCCAGGAACCCCTTTGCCAAGGAACAAAGCTGAGTATAAGCTAAATCAACCCTGTATCCTCTAGAAAATGTATCTGAAGTCCCTAAAAGGCAATAAATTAACGATGCTTAGTTCAGTTTTATAAACCTGCTCTTGGGAAGCCCCCATGAAACCTCTGCAGAGATTTCTGAGGCACAGTCGCGTGCAACTTGTTTGTGGAGATTGGTCATGCCTTCCTGAAAATGCTACCAAGTATACTCCTCCCTGTTTTTTATGTGTTTTAGTAAAATTCAGTGCACGTGGCCATATGCACTTAGGGAAAGCACAGTCTACAGCTATGTGCCATTGTGTTAGAGCTGGTGTAGTTTTGCAGCAATCCCCTATATGTCTACAGAAGTATGACAGAAGCAGCTCTGCATGTGGGACTGTAGTCTGCACATAAGAGGCAAGATCACAGAAACAGAATCTGCACTTTAGAGATTAAATATTAAGCCTTCAAAGGCCTGATAAAACATGATGAACAGACTCATCTCCTATGCACTTACATAGCCTTGGGCTGTTCAGAATTATTGTTTTATGGATGCACAATTCTACCATTTCATGTGGCTAATATTACACCAGGACATGCAATGCTGGTACATGCCAGAAAATTTTCCTTTTGCATTTTTTTGGTGAAAAACTATGTTCTAAATATACACCTAAATATTGTGTGCGAAATGCAGATATTCTCCATGGTAAAAACATGCCTTAGTTTCCCATAATGTCTTAGAGGGCATAAATTCCTGTTTTTCAAGAGGATAGTATGCCTAAAGGTGCCTTGCCTTCTGTTGGTCTTGGGGGTGAACAACTCTTCTGTGTGAGTTTGTCTTCCTGAAAATGGAGAGATTCAGAATGGCCAACACTTAAAAAGATCAAAGTCCATGTATCTAACCTACACAGGCTTTTTTCTTTTCAGCTCCTCTCATGGAGGGTATAGAACACAGTCATTTCTAAAAATCATAGCTGATGACAATGGACAATGAATAAGTTTTGGAGACATCTAACTCATCCTTGTCAGCGTGAGTATCTGGTTGCCTCTCTGCCATTTGAACGAATGTGATGAGAAGTGCCTGGAGTGGGAAGGCAGGTGTTCCTGCCTGAGGGAGATGGACACAGCTCTGTGACAGTTTTCTCTCAGGGAACTAGTTCCTTAGAGAAGTCATGCTTGAAGAACACTCACATTTCCACAATCGCTGCATGGCCTTAATTTTAACTGTGACTCCTGTGCTTTTAACTGTGACTCGTGTGTTTAGATTGTTCCTTCAATCCAAGATATCATGGAGTTCCTGCAGCAAATTCTGGAAAAGTGGAAAAGTAATTGCAAGGAAATATTTTTGTAATTGCAACTGTTCTTAATTTAACTCATGCTTTGAGGAAAAAGTAGACCCACAGTTTGGGGGTTTTTGGTTTTGTTTGGTTTGTTTTTTGTGGTTTTTTTTTTGTTCTTGAGTAATTTCTCTCACTTCTGCATTGCTGTTCTGTGCTTGCTTCTCTGCTGCCTTCTTGTCCCTATTCTTGCAGCAGAAGTGGAGGACCAGCACCATGTGCTCTCCAAGCTACCAGTAATCCTGCTGGTCACTGGTGTTTGAGAGCCACTGGCATCAGGTCCACGCTAGATGGTTGTTGTGTGAGGTTCAACATGAAGTGTGGAATGTCTTTGTGTAAGCAGAGTTCCTGGGTGTCTTGTGAGGTGCTCTTCAGAAATATTTCAACCCAAGTTCTCCACTAGCAGTTCTTCATGGCAGGGGGCATTATGCATACAGGCTTGTACATACAGTTACTTGGACATCTCAATAAGTGCAGAATCACAATTAAATTAATAAAAATCTTAGCAGAATAACAATTATGATTAAATCAGGGAAAAATGCACTGGAAGGTACTTACTGCAAATGTAAGCATTCAAGCTAGCAGAAAAGCTGTTTCTCAGCTTGAAGGTTTTTATTTGGGTTGGAGCAGGCTGTTCACACTCTTTGCAAACCAGACATTTGGCTTTGAGCTTAAGTACTCATAGGAGAATCATATACATCTCTTGTTCCTCACCTCAAACTTTGTCATTTAGGAAACAACAAGTACCTGATAGTTGTCAGCTTTGCTAGAGTGGGGTGAATTGTGTCTTGACTGATTTATGTAAGTGCTGTTTATAAGTGAACCTATAAATGTCAGCCAGTGGCGGAATTGAAACCAAGAGCTTGGACCTTCCTTCTCACCAGCTGTGAATGACTCTTTTGTATTTTTTATGGAACTGTAAAACTGAATTGCACATATTTTAATTTTTTTTTTGAAGATTGAGCTTTCCGACGTGTTTTTCATTTCTTCCCAGCCCTCTGTCAACAATAATGTCAAATATTTAAGGCGGGATTTTCTAGTGTGCCAAACTCATTCATGCCTGGTTTTGCTGAAGTCATGGATGCCTGTGGGGCCACTTAGAGGCATTTGTGCTGTGTGCTAGATGCTTGGGGAGCAGCATCTGCTTACTTCCAGCCATCATGGGTCTTCTTTACATATCCCACATTTCATGAAGTTATTAAAAAATCACAGAAGTCCTGAAAATTTGAAACTAAACAGATTTCACCCAAACTTGGACAGCCCCAGGGCTGTCTCCAGAATCTTACAGACACTGCTTGTCACCTTCCATTCTCTGATTCCATGAAGAATATCTGTATTTTATATGCAAATGAGGAATGCAGCATCTGCCTTGGATTAGGCTATTGCTGTCACTTGTATGAAGACAACCCATGAGGCAGCAGAGCCTCTGCAGGGCTGGGCTGGTGGCCGCCACAAAGGTCATCTACTAAGACGAGAGCAAAAAGTACTTTAGGTCCTGATGAGAACCAACTGGCAATCGATATTTCTGTGAAATACACACACAGCATTGGCTCAACACTGAACATTATATGTTTGTTTCCTGGAATTTTGTGGGCAACTGTCACATTTGCTGCAGATCACCTGGCATGTTATTTGCATCTTAGTTGTCACAGGTGCACCTTACTGACCAATGCACATGGAATTATTTTTTAAACTGCTTTTTGACTGCTCAGAGGGTATTCTCCATAAGCAGCACAAAGGTGCATAGCAGGTATTCTCCACTGCCAAGAGTTTATTCTTTGGACTCTGAAGAGTTTGAGTGGGAGTGTTTCCTGTGGGACCAGACACACCAACAGTGGGGCCAAGAGGAGATTTTTTCCTTTGGCTATAGCCAGCCTTGGGATGCAGTGGTAGCAGCTACCTCAGTGCTTGAGGAGGCATGGAGGGAGCACACAATGTAGATTTGGTAGCTGAGCTTGACCCTAGCATTACTTGCTAGTTCTTTGTTGTTGAATGTTTGCTCTGCAATAGCAACCAAAGGGCATGACCAGGTTAGGACCCATTGTACCAGGCACTGTGCAAACACCCTTGTGTGAGTCCCTTCCCTTAGAGCTTCTCTGCATGGGGATTTCAATGAGCTAGTTCTTTTCCTTTAGCTGTTTCACAGTAAGTCAACTCATTCCTTAAGGCAAACTCTCATTGTTCTAAGAAATGTGATATACACTGCAAAAAAGTGTCCCCAGAGAAGCAATTTTCATGAAATATTATTGACTTCTGTAAATTTGTTCATGTTCTAAGACAAAATCTCAGCTTGCCTTCACTTGCTCTCTTAAACAGCTGTGTGCCTGATGTGATACAATTTTGTCACCAAGATCTGAAATCAGTCTTCTTTCTCTGCAGCCAATGAAGAGGCAGATGCATTTCTCTCCCCTCCATCTTGAACTGCAGTCACTTCAGGAGGTGCAATGAAACAACTGTGAACTCGTGCAGCAACATTAAATAATCGCAGGGCCACAAGTTGCAAACATGCTGAAGAAGTTGAGCCCATACTTTGCATCTCTTGAAAATGAGCTTCCCCAAAATGTGAGGGTGTCCTGACTGGGTTTACCTCTTTTTGCTTTTATGAAGGTGATACCACACTTCTTTTGTTTTAAGCTAGGCTGCAATTTTCTTTAGAAGCAAATGTTAACTCCACACTGCAGGGCTACCTCTACCAGTTGGCTGGTGAATCCACCTCCCCAAAATACTCACTGTCATAAATCCAGAATGTCCCAGCCCTAAACTGGCAGTAGGAAATAATTATCCTGAAACACACAGTCTCACTGAATGTGTAAT
Source organism: Chaetura pelagica (assembly GCF_000747805.2). Lineage (NCBI taxonomy): Eukaryota > Metazoa > Chordata > Aves > Apodiformes > Apodidae > Chaetura > Chaetura pelagica. Next base: position 1,171,660 of record NW_009952048.1, read on the forward strand.
ACCTCCTGAATATATCAAAATGCAGTGTTCGGAAATATCTTGGTATGGTAAGCAGTTTACAGAAAAAAGTTGCTAGAAAGAGGGTTTGATGATGGCAAATGGCTGTATACAGTGACGTTGAGAGGAACGAACTGTCATAGCAGCCCTTTCTATAATTAGAATAGAATAATTAGAAACTCAGCTGTAGGCCTGTGAGTATGGCCATGCCAGTGAGACCCAGGTATGGTGGTTATGGAGTAGTCCGAGTTTCCATAATCGTTGTCTGTTTTCAGGGTTTATAGTTTTGCTGTAAAATACCCATCCAAAACTAGCTGAGTCTGCAGATGACTTAAACCAACAAAGGGCAAGACATTCAGGATTGGGGCTGGAATACCTTGTTCTGTCCCTCTGCCAGGCTGTCACACTGTGCTGAGCTGCCCACCAGGAGAGGTGATGGCCTGGGGGTGATCTCTGTGCAGCTCTTCACAGTACAATTGCTGGCTAATATGAGCTCTTTCTTTAATATATAATTCCACCATCAGTTCCCCCAAGTCCAAAGTATAATTTAGTGCATTGGCAAAATTTGACTCACGTCTTTGATGTTGTGATAAATTTTAGCAGGCATTTTCCCTAAGAGCTTGACAACAAACTTGAGAAGGCAGATGGGGACATGAAGTGGCTTAGGTTAAACACACTTGAAAACCAAGAGAGCCAGGGATAGGGAAAAACTGGTACTGAAATATGGGATCTAAAGATAATTACACAATTCTTTTTGCCTAAGCTTCATTTCAAGCATTTAATTCCATCTGAAACAGAAAAAATATTTTAAATGTGTTTCATTTAAAAAAAAATGAAGTCAATGTAGAAATAAAAAATGTGATTGCAAGAATTTTATTCAGTCTTTTGACATTCCATAGTCGAAATACTTTTCTGGAGCTGAATGGTAAATTTCTTTTGAAATAGGAAATTTTTTTTGGCAGCGTCTGCGTGCGTGTATGTGTGTGCACAGGTAGTTATGTGAGTATAAAGACTGGATAATGCCTTTTTCTTTGCTGCTTTTAATTATGTGATTGAAAAGGCAATTTAGCTAAGGCCTATTCAGTTGTAGTTTGGTGGCTTCTCTGCAAAACCAAGTCCTCCTCACTGGTTGTCTCGTGCTCAAAGAAAGGAAGCATGTGCCAATGAAGCTGTCTGTAGAGACTTCCTCTGCTCATCACCAAAAACTGCAGAGTTAGCATATTGTCTGCAGAGTTAGCATATATAACCTTCTCCATTTCTGAGGGCAAAAGTCTCAGGACAACTACAGGTGAAAACTCTTTGGCAAGTTTCTTTGCTCTTCCGTCACTTTCTACTCACCTTGAAAGCCATAAAATTCAATCTGGTTCATATGTCTCAGGGCAATGCAAAAGCATTAATCTCTTATGGCCCAAACTTCCTCCCTATTTACTCCTCAACTATTAATCCTATTTATTTCCTCATTAATCTCCAGTGGCTTTCCTTTCTGCAGCAGGGTGCCTACATGAAATGCCTTTTTTTCTCCTGAGCTAAATCCAGGCTTTTTGACACTGAAATTTAATTTTGTGTGTCAAATTGATTTATTTTTTTTAAATTTATGCACCTTTCATTCATAACCTCTTGATGATCTGTTTTTAAGGAAAAAGACCAAACCAAACCACAAGCCAGGAAAATGCATCTCCAGTAAATAATCTACCACTGCTGCCATAAGAGAAAGTTAATCCTCACTGGAATTATTATGTCTTCAATTTTTTTCTCTGACATTTATTAACTTCTCATGAAAGGCAGGGGGATTTCTTTCTCCAGTGGACACTTCCCAGCTTGCTTTACAGGCATTTAATTTTTGGCAATAATCCACAAAATGATGTCTGCTGTCAGAGCCCCGCTGTCACAAAGACTGCCTGGAGATCTTTTTGCTTCCTAGCAAGAAATCGTTGTGTCTATGAAAGAATTTCCAGGGAAGTACAGAAGCCTTTGGCCCCCTCCTGCATGATGCTGTGGACCACTTTTTTCCCTGCTGATGAGCCAAGTGGTTTGGTTAGTGAGCAGAAACCATGTCAAAACCTGTCAGTACCTGGCATGGCCACCGTGTATCTCTGCTCCTCCCCAGGGGCCCAGCACAATGTTAGGAATATCTGAACCTGCTGGAGTGGGGTGGGAAGGAGGTGAAGTGGCAAAGGGCCTTTATAAAAGCTGTTTCTAGGGTTGGGAGGTGGTTGTTGGTGCTGTTAGTGAGTAACTCTAAAACTCAGTCCTCCTGATCCCCTTAGTGAAAATGAAGTGGGAAGAGCCTGCCAGGCTACTCTGCATCATCTTCTTCCCCAAAAGTAGGATCAGTTGCCCTTAAACTCTTCCTCATTGTGCACTGGGAGCCAGAACAAACAAATATCTAACACATTTTCTTGTAGCAAACCCTTCAAGTGGGGTGGGATAAAGTTGGTTTGTGTTAGCTCTGCCATCCCTGGAGTTCTCTGCCCTCCCTGGCTGGTCAGGCAGCTGCGAGTAAATGTCCCACACCTCCTGGCCTGGACCAGGCAGGAGACCCATCATATTGCAAAGCTGACAGATACGTAATATTTCATATTGTAAACTATCAGAAAACAGTGTGTTTTGAGTGTGGGTACAGGCAAGTAAGTGTATCTTAGTATATCTTGTCAGGATCTGGCAAGGAGGTGAAGAGCAAAAAGACTTCTGTTTAAAAACTGTCCACAGCATATGTGGAGAGAAAGGATTTGCAGAGCAAAGACTTCTTCAAGACAGCAGATCTGCTTGCCCCATGAAATTTCAGTGCTTCTGAGCCTTTGACATACCTCAACATTGAAACAGGATGGGGCTGCTTTAAGGTACTGGCATTTTGCTTAAGGCACTGAGAAAAAAAAAAAAAAAAAAAAAAAAAGGAGAAGTGATATTAAACATTATTGCTGTGTTTTTGTTTCCTGGTGCCTCTACTTTGTGACTTCTGGTATGTAGCTATCTGCTTGGCATGGCTGCAGCAATTAGCATCTGACTATGAGGAGGGAGAATGTGCATGTGTGCGGCGTTGCAGCACCTGCTGCCTTGAGCTCATTCTTGCCAAGGAGAAGAGGGAGAGGTGATGTAAAATCCAGAAGCAGAGCAAGGGAGACTGGGTCTGGGGAAGCCTGAGGAGATGAGGCTTGGACTAATAACATCAAGGTGGCTCAATCCTTGTCTGGGTTTTTGTTCTTTTCTGAACTCAGGAAGTGTGAGAATTGGCATATCAGAGCTAAATCCTGCAGGCTTGCTTCATGTGTGGAGTTACTGGAGATGAATTTGGAGGATTTGCTTCCTTCACTGTATTCTACTTTTGGAAATGCTTTCCTATATCTCTTGTATGGCTTCCCATATATTGTACTGAGGACCCCTTCTTAAAAGAGTAGATCCTCAGCTTCATCCTCAGTCTAGTCCTGACCGTTAGCTCCCCAAAAGCAGTGTGATAAATTCCCAGCTCTTCCTTTCTCTCTCACTCTTTGCACTCCTTTTTGGTTTTCTGCCTTGAAATAATTTTTAGCCTCTTTCTGTCATCCCCACACTGTCTGACACACCTCAATAAAAAAACCTTTGTCCTTCACCCCAATTGCCATGGCCCTCATAGTGTCTCTTGCTGGTTTTGGTGGGCCTATCAGCTATGTGATCCCCTCCTATTTATTTTTTTGGGGTCACTGCTGTCTCAAACAGAATATGCAGTGGTTGCTGTTTTGGTTTTTTGTTTGTTTGTTTCTTTGTTTTCTTCTCAATTCTGTGTTTTAGGGTGTCCATTGCTGAAAAAAAGCTGAGGAAAGAAAAATTATTAGGAACTCCTTGAAGAAAAAATTCAGATTGCTACACTGAGGAGTGGGTGTAGTTTATCAGGTGCTGCAGAAATTCATCTGGGACATGCCGGAAGCTCTGTTCACCCCACAGATTTTGTTTGCTTCCTCCTTAGATGCTTGATTAGAGTTTGAAACCTCATATTTCTTGGAGCAGAATGAGTTCACTTCTGATACACTCACTACATGTTTGATCTGTCGTTCCCCTCACAGTCTTTGGCTCCAAGAACTAATAACCAACTATTTTAAAAAAACAACAAAAAAAATCCCAAAAAAACAGGGCTGAAGAGTCCTGTCACCTGACAGAGCAGAACTAAAGGAGGGAAACTGTTGAGAGGATATATGACTCCCAGAAAAGCTCTTTTCAAGATCTGGGCATTCTTTGAAGATTACCCTGGCTTTAGTAGAGTGGGCACAAGATAGGATGAAGGAATAGCCAGATTTTTGTCAGCATGGGTCTAATTTTGAGAGACTGTCCTGAGCATGTGGCAGCTGTAGTCTTGCCAGAGACTGTTTTCTAGTGTCTTGTTTTCACTCGGCCTGGTTAATGGGTGGCAGTTTATATTTTACCTGAGCCAGCCTTGTTCCCAGTTATTCTGCCTCCTGTTAGCCTCTGGAGTCAGATTACCCTTTCGCCAGTTTTAACTCCACAGAGATTTGTTCTCATCTTTGGGCCTTGGCTGCAAACAGTGCAGGTTATACATAAATTGTAATGAGAACCACAGAAGTTCGCTCAGGGCAATACAAATGCAAAATTCAATAGGTCATGAGACACTGAAAACTCTCACAAAAAACCTTTGGGAGTTGCCCACTTGTCTGGAGTTTCTACCAATAAAGAATGGTTTAAATCCCCTGTGCTTTTTCAAGTCCATTACTTTGCAAAATCTATTAACGCTTTGCTGTACTTTGTGTCAGGGGGTCTGAGTGCCAGACTCTGTCACATCTGGAATTGCTCGTGCTATTCAGCAACCTCTGTTCTTCACAGTTAAAACTGAGCTGAAAATTTCCTTTAGCCAGCTGAGTGTACCAGAGAGTATGATACAATCCTAGGGTTGTGCTGGTAAAGTGATACTGGCAGCGGATGGCACTTGGTAGGAAAACTTGAAAAAACAAATGGAGCACCACTAAGAGCTGTAAGTATAAGCAGTCAGAAAAATGAAAAATAATAAGCACAAACCAGAAAGTTGCACTGGGCTCAATATTTGATTCTGTAAATGAAATTGTATGTGGTTGTAGGATTGCCTGAAAATAAAAAGTAACAATAGAATGTTGATGAGAAATTAGAATATTGCCATCTCTATTTTCTGAAAAGCGACAAGAATCACAGAATCATGGAGTCATAGAATGGTTTCGGTTGGAAGGGGCCTGAAAGATCACCTAGTTCCAACCCCTTGTCATGGACAGGGACACCTCCCACTAGACCAGGTTGATCCAAGAGTCATCCAACCTGGCCTTAAACACTTCCAGGGAGGGGGCATCCACAACTCCTCTGAGCAACCTGTTCCAGTGTCTCACTGCCCTCACAGGAAATAATTTAATCCTAATATCTAACCTAAATCTTCCTCCTTCCACTTTTAAACCATTATCCCTTGTCCTATCACTACCTGCCCTTGAAAAAAGTCCCTCCCCAGCTTTCTTGTAGGCCCCCTTCTGGTACTGCAAAGCTGCTGTAAGGTGTCTCTGGAGTGGCAAAGTAGAACTGTAGGGCCAAACCCTGTGATTTACCATTGGCTTTAATGGGTCCTGGACTTGACTTTTGTTTTGTGTGGTGTTTGTTGTTGGATTTTTTTTGTTTGGTGGGGTTTTCTTTGAGTGTTTTTTTTTGTTGTTGTTGTTGATTGTTTTTTTGATAGTTTTTTTTTTTGTTAGTTTGCTTGTTTGTTTGGGGGTTTTTGTGTTTTTTGTTTTGTTTTGTTTTGTTTCTGTAACTGAATCAATTAAACCCACTTGTGGCAACAGGGCATTGCCCTCAGCTTCCTGTGCTTCTTCTCCACTGATCCTGTGAGTCTGTCATTCCAGGGCATGATTACTTGCAGACTTCTGGTAATTTCAGCCTCTCCAAGATGCCCACAGTTTCTCTTGTGAGAAAAAAAAAAGAAAGTCTTCCTTCCAGATCTCAGCGAGCTTGGTGCACAATAGTTTCTGTTCAGTTGCCACAACAGTTTTGTGTTCTCCTAGCCCCCAGAGTAGTATGCATTTAATTTCACTGCTTTTGCAGGAGTTGGCAGAATCCACAGGATCCAAATACGTGACTCAGAAACCTACTGAAGTCAGTCAGTTCTGACTGTTGGTTACTGAGCAGGATTACTGGTTGGACCCCAGGTTTTGCTTGTAATGTTGGCACAGGATAGATTTCATGCTCCTTTACATGAGATCAGAAGGTCTGGCATTTCTTCTGAGATTGGTAGGAAATAAAATCAAGGCTGTATGTGGTTCTGTAGACTTTCTTCTGGCAATTTATTGGATGAGATGCTCACAGTCACCTGTCTCCAGGATGAATGTTATAAGGTTAGGATTTGGTTTACCATCTCAAAATCTGGATCTTTATCTAGGTTTTATCTAAATACCTGTTTCTTAACTGTACCTGAAAGATTCTGTGTTATCTCTCTTTCCTTGTGATCTTAAAATCCTGCTATGAAGAAAGGAAGAGAAAAAAGCAAGCAGATTTCGTATGTTTCCCTCAGATAATCTCTTTAAACAGTAGCATTTCTAGACTGAATTTTCCAGTGATGTGTTCCACTACAGTACCTAAAGTTCCACATTCTGAGAAAATGAAATAAAAACCTGAAGACTGCTCATATAGACATTATTTTTACCCGTTAACTCACCGTTTTTCCACATTAATCACAGGGTAAAGATATCGGGCTTCTATTCAGATTATGACAGTATCTAATGTCTTTTCCACATACAGCTTCAAATTAGAAGACTTCCTCTCTTGTTTTCATGGGAATTTTGTGAATTCCAGTATGTATATTTTTCCAGCTGTAGTATTTTATTTGCAACTGGAAATTGCCAGTTGAAATATCACCTTTCCTATGGAAAAGCTGCTAATGCTAAATCTTAGAAACACAAGTTTATTTCCAGTACTCAGGTTAGATAGTCTCTATGCATAAAGCAGTGTCCTGTAACGCTCTGAAAACATTCTCTATAGGTGTCAACACCTGGATCTTGACTTGTTTACTCATATAGAATCTGCTGCTACAGAAGCTGAAGGACATAGGGGAGTAGATTACGTCTTAAGTCTAAGGTCATTTGAGGTAAACCTTTCCTTTGTAAATCTGACCTCTGACAAGAAATAGTCCGGTTGAAGCAGCCACCTGGTTTCCTTGGGAAGAACTGAATAAATGCAGCTACTGCAACATTTGCCGGGTTGACTTTTTATCCTCAGGCTTGAAACTGCATTTGGGGAAGCAGAGGACAAGGGAAAATCATGACCTGTATGATACACTATATACACTATATGCACTAACGTTTCTGTTATACAAAAAGTTTGTTACAAACCCACAAAGAATAACTTTGCAAAAATAAATACCTGTATTTTGTATTAGGCATCTTCCTTCTCCAGTGAATCTAAAACCATGAGATTTTGAACTTTTAGCCTCTCTTGTGCTTCCATCATTGCCTTTTCCCTTTCTCCATGGCTCCTCTTGTCCCACAGCAGTAGCTCAGCCTTGCCTTCTGTCCTCTCCTGAAGCCTCTGGCTAGTCTGACAAAGAAGCGATGCTTTGTCCCATTTGTCAGGCTGCTCATCTGGTCCAGCCTTGGCTTCCTGTTGCTTTGAAGTCTGGCAGGTTTCAGAAGCTGGTTGGTGCAGCCCACCATGAAGTGGACTATTGTCACTAGAAACAGAATTCTCAGGCCAAAAGCATCTAAGTTCCTAAGGTGCTTGATGCAGAGATCCAGTCCCTCATCAGGGTGAAACAGGAGGGTGTACACTGCTACCGTGGGAACTGCACCTCTGCTGAACTGGTGGCAGCCTAGGCTGTGTCGAACCATGTGCCACCTCCTAAGCTAAGCAGAGAAGGACCTGGTCCGGAGGTGTTGCTGAATAAGACATACTGTGTGGTCATGACTGATGGCTTTCAGTGCTGACGTGATCAGGGTAAGTATGAAAAGGTAATGGGCACAGTGAAGTGAATGAACAGGCTCGGTTTTACTGGAGGAACTAGCCTGAGGGTTTGGTGACTGCTTAGGAGGAGTACAGTTTTCCTCTGGGTTCAAGCTGGGCTATTTGGTAGCATTCAGCAGACCAGATGCTCACAGATATACTCTTCCTTCATCTGAGAGGCAATAACTTTAAGAAGTTGAAGGCTTCGAAGGTCAGGTGTCTTCTTGACACTAAAATGTGTTCCCAATAAAGGACACATTGACAAATTCCACTGCCAAAGGTAGGAAAAATAATGTCAGGTTTCCTATTTTATGGCTGCTTCAGCACACAAACACTTTCCATCTATGACTTCTCCAGATGGCAAATATTTTTTGATCATTCAGTGCAGCATGTATATATAGAGAGCAGCTTTTGTTCTCATTCACCACATCTCTAATTGTTCAAGCTTCAAATTTGCTAAGCACACACAGCACAAACTCTCCAAATGCTCTTTGGGTTTTTTCCCAAAGTTTTGCTGAGTGTGGATACAGAGCAGAGAAAGCTCCTGACAAAATTTTGTCACATCTGTAGCTGCTATACACAACATCCAGTTTGTTAAGTAATATTACCTATCAGCTTCCACTGCTGATCAGAGAGATTTTGGTAAGTGTATAGAGATTTTATATCACTTATTTTTCTCCCTCTCCATTTGCTCACCAAAGAACCATTTACCATGAAGGTTATGATTTCACCAGTTGTTCACTGTAAGGATAATAAATTTGCCCCCCTTGTTTTACCTACGTAAGAAAAATAACTATTCCAATGGGCACTTTGTTTCACCCATAAAGATGACCAGTCATATTTTGTTTATTAATCATTGTGCTGTTGCTTGCTGCTTTTTAGATATTTTGGAATTTTGCATCATCAGCAACTTGGACAAGATCTAATGGACTCCAAGAGGATTGTATTAAATACTAGAAATAAGATAATGTCTTATTTAAGCAATTAAAGATAACACTTTTTAGGGACCTTTTGCTGTGATACAGAGCATTTTCCACTGTTTTGGAATGAAAAGTAATCCCTAAATATAAGACCTTAAAAATGGGTAATGTAAAATTCTAAAAAAAGGTTCCCCCTCCTATTGGAAACAGTACCTGTCTCTACTCAAGCTAGACAAATTTGTAAATCGTCTTCATTTTTTTTCAGAAAGACATCTTAGAGTGGCTGGCAAATCCAGCAATTGGATGGAAAGAATTTCAGAATGTTCAGCCAATCTGATCCATATTTTGAAACTTTATGCAAGAGAATAAAAGCTGTTTCCCCCCCCATTGCTCCAGGCTGTTATAACCAATCATTCACACAGATCTGGTTATGTGCTCACAGAAAAGTCATAAATGTGATGGAAGAAGGTGTAGAGAGAAAGCTGCTTCTGTTTATGCAAAACATCTGGAAAGGAGGTGCAGGTGATTTGCTGTTTCATTATGCAGCTTGGCACAGATATAAGCCAGCAGTGCAGTTCTGCGCAGCAAAGGCCTCACTAATGGCTGTGGCTGTTGGCCTAGAAGTCTAAATGATGCCAATCTTATCTAACTTGTCCCTCAAAGATCAGGGAAGCACATCCACAAACTAGCCAGCTCAGAAAACAGTGAACATGTTGAACAGTCTGACAGAAATAGAAGAATGATGACACATGCTCTTCTAGAGGCCTTTTGGAAACTGCTTCTTTAGGTTTTGTTTAAGGGGTGTTTTGTGTTCTCATCTCTGGAAATACACACTTTCTTTCCAGAAGACTTTGTAGCAGTGGGACCCATGAGTCAACACAAACCTGAAATTTCTGGCACCATCATAGTTATTGACTTTCCTTCTCTGCTATCTTCTAACTTGCTTACCTTGCTGTAAGACATGAATTTGCTGCAGTGAGATGTGGAAAAGTCCATCATGCACCTAACAAATTGCACAATGTCTTGGCAGATAAAACATCATTTCTCGACTTGTTTTCTCCTCCAATCTCTTGAGATGAAATTGTATGAGTTGCAGGTAGCCCGCTTCGGACTGAGGCTCTTAGTCACAACTTGGATGTCACACCCATCCCACAAAGAACAACTTGGCCCTCTTGGCAGACAACGGGGATTTGGAGAAACAGACTGGGAAGCAGCAGGTGTTCCTTGGTGCTGAACAGCCCTGGGTCCTTCTCACAGCTGAAGGAAAAACCCTGATGCTGAGAATGTTGGGAAGTTGGACACATCAGCCCTGCCTGATGAAGAAAGAGGATGGATACAAACACTTCTATGTTTGTTCTCCACTGCCTTGTGTGATCTTCCTGCTCTGTGTTCACTGGTGTCTCCTCCTCAAGATTAAAATGCTGCTGACTCTCTACATCTGACTTCCTTTTCTGCTTTGACTCTTAAAAACAGTAGTTAAAGATCTTTCCTCCAGGCATTTTGAATTATCTCATTGAAGTCTGTGAAATATCTTCCAATTAGCTGTACCATAGCTACTATGAGAATTAAGGTGTGATTTTGACCTGGGCCTACTGACTGGTGTGACTCCAAAAATGTACACTGACTAGAGCCACTGAGCAGTGATGTGTAGGATGGGATGTGCCAGACACCTACTGAAGAGCTTTAGAAAGCCAGATACAGCAGTTTTCCAGTCCCTTTTCTTCCTGAAAGTACTGCAAGAAAAGAGGGCAGGACCTCTGGTTATCTGTGTGGGAGCAGCTAGGAAGAGCTAGATTGGTAGAGGTAATTACATGGAATGAATGCAACTGTATGATTTTGTCTGACAAAGTGATACATTTGGTTTCCTTTCTTTCTACACACCTGTTGGTTTCAGTTTTGGCTTCAGTCCTGGTTTTCTGTTCCTTCCTTTAATTCATACATTTCATATTTGATTTTTTCTGATTTGGTATTGTGTAACTAACTCTACCTCTGATTTTTGCTTGAGGGGGTTTGGGCCTGATTTTAAAGGCATGTCTACAGGCTTGAACATATTTGATGGTGTTTTCAAAAGCATTAAATGGTTTTGAAAATGTATGGAGGGCCTTACAGTCTTCAGTAAGTCAAATCCTAATGGCAATTTGGCCTTTCTATGACAAATTATATGCTCTGTAATAAAAAGCAGCATGTTAGTCTTGATTAAATTACAAGATAAATGACATTCTCTGGAAAAATGAGAACTTGAATTTTTCATTGTTGGCCTCTGTTCTTGATTAAAATGTGCAAAGTCAAGGAGCCTTCAGGCAAGGCTAACCTAATTACTCAGTTCAATGGCAAAGAAGTGGACTATTTAACAATAATCTTCCATTTCTCATACTAATGCTTATCTGGCTGCAGGTAGCAAACAAAGTAGAGGAGACTTTCAGTCTGATTGCCTGTGAATGAAGAGGTAGGACGAAGTTAGCTGGGGTGTTACACTGGGAATGATTTTTGGCTGCTTAACTTTTATGGGGAGAAGATGATGATCAAACTACATTGTGGGCAAAAATATTCTGAATGTGTGCAGGCATGGAGAGAGCAAACTATGATTTGAAATGTGCTCCTGCTACACGTCACAGGTAAAAATCCTCATTCCCGTTCAGTTGTATTTCTGGCCTGACCTTGTTTGCGGCTGCTTGAAGTTCTTCCCTGCTCCCTCAAAATATACTAACCCAGCAGTTTAAGGGGTACCCCTTTTGCCTGACTGGGAGGAGCTGGGCTGATGCCCCAGGCCAGTGCTGGAGGGCTGTGGGCACAACTGAGGCTGCCTGCTCCTGGGAGCACAGTTTTACAACCCTTACCTAATTCACCCCTTTACCTGTGGTTCACCTGGCTGAACCAGATCAACCTGAAAGTTTGACATCCAGGCACCCAGTGCCTTCTCTAATCGATGGAGAGAAATAGATGTCAACAGAGGCAGCCAATCTTTTCCAGGAAGGAAAGTGAGAGCAGAGAAAGGAGACGGAGCTAGAGGTTTCTGTGTGTTTGCCCTTTGGCTACAGAGAGTCTCATTATGCAACTAAGGCTAGACATTTAATTTTTAGATAGATAAAATAAAGTGAAATTAATGCAGTCCTCTGAGGTTCTTTATAGCTTGTCTTGGGACTGCCTGAACCCTAAGTAGTTTGATTAATTGTATCTTTACTTCTGCTTTGCAGATGGTTCCTCTGTTGCTAACCTGCAATAAAGTATTTTGGGTTTTTGGGCTGTAAAGCTGGACTTTCTTATTTGCTGTTTCCAAGGACCATTTTCAATTCTTAGGGTAATCTGTCCCTCACAGTAGTGAGCCATGTGAGTAATCCTGGTTTTAAGAGTCCATCACAAATTTGAAGGGCAGTGGGTATAACAACTGTTTCACTGGGTATCTTTTGATCACTTGCTGTAATTTCATAGATATTCAAGCAATAATCAGGGTAAGCAGGAGGACACACACAGTTTTCCTGTCTTCAAGCTTGATAATATTTTGCATTTGCTGCTGTCATAGTCTTGCAACTTCTGTTTAACGTATGAACAGATGGTTCCTAGTGTGAGGGTTACAGAACAATCCCTGGCTGGTGTTTTTAATTCAGTACCTCACCAGCAGTTTGAGGCATTCCTATGAAGTCTGCAATTCCCTTTCAGACTTGTTGGAATTGGTTTGTGTTAGGCCTCTGATTCATGAAAGTGTTGTGGCTCACAGCAGAAACGTGTAAGAGGTGCACTTCCCAGGTGAATGAGGGGCCCACTAAGCATAGTAGGAAACATCCTCTGAGGTTTGGCAGAGCTGCCAGTCAGCTTGTCAGCTACTGTTGCTCTCTATGGTGACATGTATAGAATAGAAATTACAAGTCATAATGGAGTGGCCTGGGATTTCCTTCACCAGCCCATAGATTCAGGAAGTTCTTGGATCATGGTAATATAACTATTCTAATACTGATTTTATTTGGCATAGAAATGCTAGTAACATAAGAAGCTCAAATTTCTTCACTAGTTAGGAGTTTATTCAATGTCTAATCAACAAGCATAATGAAACAATTACAGTTTGACAGAGACTCCAGATAAAACTCAGGGAGAATAAATGTCTAGGTGGAAATGCAAGTTGTGCAAGGAACCTGGAGGCAAGATTGCTGTATACAGCCAAACTCCAATGGAAACAGTTTTATCCTTCAGACTGGAAATTAGGTCACCATATTGTGTTTGCCTCAGTACCACTTAATACACCAAAAAAGAAAGGAAACAATACTATGGAAATAATTATTTCATATTCATGATGAAAACTGCTTGTAGAAGAGTAACAGGACAGTGACAAACAGGTACCACAGCTTAAGAGTCACAGTAACATACTACTTAGTTTGATAGACACTAATCCAGATCTTGAGCAGAAGTCAGTCTCAGCAGATAAGTCAGTGAAAGGAGATGTTTTCAAAGACTTCTGTGAAGCACAAACAGTGTAGGAGGGGAAATACCAGAAGAGGAAAGGCCATAGTAAATGAGACAAATCTGTCTCATCATTTGTCTTTTAGGTATAGTAAATATCACTTTGCTACAGTGCAAGGGTTGTATGAGATTTAAAAGACAGGATAGAACAGAATGGATTATCATTTGTCCCAGCCTGTTGACTGAATCAAGTCTGGTTCAGGCAAGGACCACCAGCTTTTGTTAAAGAAAAAAAAATGAGATGGTCTTCTCCAGCAGTAGCTCCTTCCTTGAAGGGTGAGATGCTTAGTAAGAGGACAATTGCTTTTGTTTCTCTTGGCCTCAAGAGACACTGATGGGATGGGTGTCTCACAAAGACATAGTTTGTAGTCAATGTGTGTGTTGTTTAATGTATGAGATAGGATGACTTGTTACACTTTTTTAAAGAAGGTTCTCACATTTTCTGAAGACTTCATGGGTTCAACTAAGATAACCAAGCAGCTTGAACGGAAGTTTATAAGTTTATGCCATGACGTGTCGCAACATCCTGAAAAAGTCTCCATCTGCTACAGGGCACAGCCTGCCCCTTCAACCCACAGCAGAACACTGTCTGGAAGGGATGATTGCCTAAGGGTAAGACAGGTTCTGTGCCAAAGAGGAAAAAGCTGGCCCAGAGAGCTCTTGCACAGTGCTGTGAGGCTGGGGCAGGTCCCTCAGCCGAAGACAGCAATGGGAATGAAAGCCAGAGCTCAGGATCCTGAGAACATAACCTGCAAATCCCACCCAGGGGACCCACAGCAGACCCTCCGCAGCCAAACTCAACAGACCCTGAGACTGCAGATTGTCTTGACAACAGATGGATATACATGTTTGCCCTCAGTCTGAAGTCTGGTTGCAGCCCTTGTCAAATCCCCAAAAATGCTGCCTTCTGCCAGCAAGCATTACTACTGTTTTATCTGGATCAAACCAAGAGTATTAGACTTTCATCCAGACACTGGGGGCCACTCTGGAGTTACACTGGAATTGCACCAATGTTACTGAGATCAGAGTCTGGCAGTGGGTGAAGAGAAACAGAAATAGCTGCATATCATGAAAAGGAGACAAAGGAATTTGTCATGAACTGCGATGTGACAGGAAAAATAAGAAGGTTCATGAGAGTAGATGGGCTTAAAATCTATTGTCTTTTCCTTAAAAAGACTTTTATGACTTGTTCAATTTAGTACATAAAATGTGTATTTACTTGTGTTTACTGCTTGAGCTGTTGTAGATAACGAAAAAAAGGAACCAAATCTTTCCAAATTAAAAACCTGTATATACCAAGGGTACAGTCTAGATATTTTTTGGAAGAATGTTGCAACATCAGTGTCTTTCTTCTGCTTTCCTGAAGGTCTACAGGGTAAAAGGATAGCATGGTCCAGTTGATAAAAACATATGTATCAGAGTAGAACACATGAATTGAGTACCTCAGAGCCTGAGTACTTCAAGCCAGGACAAGAATTATATCATTCATATACCTGCAAGGTAAATGCAGATGAAATTACACATTGGCAAGGATTTCTCAGTTTAGCTCTAGGCCTTCTAGAATAAGAAATCTTTCCCCAAGTGGAAATTAGAGATGAAGATAAAAATAGGATTTGAAGTTTATTTTAAGAAAGAAAAATTGCACATAGAAGGATAAGAGAAAGCTCTCAAATGCAGAGAGGCAGTTTTTGAAATTAATCCAAAAATAAGAACAGATTAGATTGTATTACTTTGCCAACGGGACAAGTTAATTTGTTGTTGGACAAAGGACTCAATTAATTAAAAATTACTTATGTGGATACTGATATTTTTTAACTCCATCCTTTACACTGGGGTCAAGACGGGGATTTTCTACCCTACTTAAAACCGTGGTTACATAGAAGATATATGAGGTGACTAAATTAAAACACAACACCAATAGCCTTTCATTACATTAGACTGCTTCAGCCAGATATCCAGATTATGTTCAGTGACAGAGATTGAGGAACGGGTCTGGGCCAGAAGTGTTTTTTTTTATTCTGTGTTGTTGCGATTGAAAATCACTGTCCTTGTGTTCATCAGCAAAAACAAGAGGATCATGAGAATGAGAGGCCTATGCCTACTTTGAAAAAAACCTTTATCTTCCAGAAAAGCCCTCATGATAGAGCAGATTAGTATGGATAGGTTGGGAAGCTACTGCAGCTGAAACAGAAGGCAGTATGAAGTAGATGCTAACTGCATCACCTTTTGTAGGTTTCATCTCCACTCTTGGACTGCTATACTGACTCAGCCAGTAAAGGAGAGTTTGTCTTTGGCATGCAGCTGGGAGCAGAACAGAGACCAGAGAGCACCAGGAGGTGTGAGACATTGTTCTAGGGACACTGCTGCTGGTCAGAGTCACTTCTGGGGGGTTGTAAATCTCTGTGAATGCCCACCTGTGATATGCCCAGTCTTTTCTGGTGGGCAGTAATTGTGTCAGGGGTGCCAAAACATGGCTTCCTTCCCCTTTCTCATTAGTGGCAAAAATGAGAAGTAATATAAGGTTCTTTTCCTACATCTGGCTGCTATCCTGCTTGACACATTTATGAGCGACCTGCGGGAGACTGACGTGTTAAACCACATGATCCACAGAGGCAGATTTGATTGAGCTGTTTTTAATTGCAAACTCCCTATATACCTGCGTCCACTTTGCCTTAGTCTTTGAACTTCTCAGGACCCAGAATAATTTTTGAGCCAGGCGCCCAACAAGATTGCCACCATGAGTCCAAACTGCAGGTATTCAAAACCAGCCTTCAGTTGTGACCTAGCTGTAAGGGCACAGACGTTTCAAATGTCTATGTTTTCACCATTTTCTCTGCATGTTGGAATCTGTTGGGGATATGAAGTCAAAGTAGCTATAAAAATAGACGTGAGAGTCCCTGCCCAGCTACAGATGATCAGTTCCCCCTCCAGACAGATATTCTCAGAACCTGCCTACAGAAAAAGGCTTCCCATAAAAAGTGAGAGACAGAAGTGGCACTGTTGGTTTTGCCACAGGTCCTTCCCAGAACTGTAAGGGATATTCATGTGTTTAAGCATAACCACAATAAAAATAATAGGAAAAAAAAAAAAAAAAAGAAAGAATCATAGTGGAGGTTATCAAAACCAAAGCAATCTACAGAATTTACTGCTGTGTCTCTGGTTCACTTTCATAAATCCTGAGAATCAGTACTACCACTTTTTTTTAGGACGTGTAATGGCATTCAGACATAGTTCCTCACTCATCTCTCTGACAACCATTTCTTCCTTATTTTCAAGTTCATACAAACTACTAGTATAAAATTACTCTCTTACAGAAGCATTCCTTAAGCAAGGCGTTTCTAGTTGTAGTGGTAACACCTGAAGCCACCCTCAAAACAGCTAATTATAGTTTTCTCACCTCTTCCAGCTGGACTGCTCTTTGTGCTCTTACTGTCATCTCCAGCTGCTTCCTGGATCTCTGGGGAGGAAGTCTGTTCTTGTAAGTTCTTCTGCAATAGCATCCTTTTGTCTGTAATGCTATGTCCATTTAGCTTAATATCTATTTAACTATGAATGCAAAAGCAGGAACATTAATAGACTTTCCTCAGGCTGTGGTGCTGCAAGGCAGATTAACTGCTGAGCTCTATAAACTGACCATGTCACTCATCTATATGTAATGAAGTATAAATAGTCTATGAAATGGGGAGATGGGAGTTAGCTGAAGCAGAATTGTTAGTAAAGTTTTGTGTAGAGATAGAGGGAAGGTCCAGTTAAATGCAGAAAGCAGAGTCTGTAAGGTTTTGTGGTGTGTGCTATTCCAGGCTATGGGAAAATACAACCTGCTAGAGCAACTGGAAGTAAGAAATCATTACATCTAGAAAGTAATTTTGTAAGCAATAACAGTTCTCAAAAAACTTCCAACTTGTGAAATTCAGCCACAGTGAGCATTTCTAGAAAAAAAAGAAAACAATGAATAAACCTTTTACAAATGTATTGAACAGATCAGGGACTGGAAAACTACCATTATGGTGAAAAAATAGCTCTGATTGGGCAAGAAGCTAAGAAATGAGAAAATTTTTTAAAAAAGAGAAAAAAAATCTGCCTTATTTTCCAGCCAGCATTCTTAAATTTCTCTAATGAGCAGTATGTATTTGCTGCTCCAGTGTCTATGAAGTAATATGGACACCTTTTGGTTTGCCCGAGGAAACTTTGGCAACGGAATCTAGGACCGAATGTGCTTGCTCAGTGAAGTGAGGAAAGCTTATGCAGTTTGGTGATTAAAATTTACTATTTGCCTGGTAAATTACCTGTAATATCACAATTGAAACTTCAAGTTCTAATATGGTGAGTGGAGCTACTTCTTGGTTCCTTTGGGATTAGTCTCTTACATTGCAGAGATTAATCACCACAAAACCAGGCCCTAAGTGATCTCGTGGTAGGGAAAAATATAACTGAAAAGGTTGTTCCTGTTTGATGAAAAATAAATGCCATCCTGCTGAGTGCAGCTACAGCTTTGGAGTCAGCAGCAGTCAGAAAGCATGAATTACCTTTATAACCCTCTTGATGCATCAAACATCCTAGGAAGTCCTGAGGATTAATTTAGAACACAAGCTGTTCCAAGAGATACTGGTATTTTCTGTCTCAGCCCTACCAGTTACACCAAAACCCAAACAGTGCCATTAATCTTATGTCTGGAAAATATTATTTTGGTTGTTCCTGCAATCTGCAAGGATGTTTTGTGCCTAAGCAGATGAAGGAGTTGGACTAAAGTATCCAGAAAAAAAATTAAAAAAATATTGTATTAAGTAAAATGTGCCCAAAATTTTTGTGTTCTATCCATTAATTGCTAAGTAATAATAACATCTGTGGTAAAGATGTATTATTTTTCCCAGTTTCCAATGGCACAGCTCAATTTTTTCCTAATTCTACATGCTGACTTCTGCAATTCATATTCTTAGATATGGTAATGAAAAATGAATTATCAGGTCTTATGAATCTACATCTCCTAGTGTGACAGTTGCAGTCAGGAATCATTTTATCATATGTGCCAACAGAAATATGAAAGATGTCTAAATTACAGAGTCAGAGTGGTCAGTGTTGGAAGGGACCTCTGAAGATCATCTAGTCGAATCCCCCCTCCCCACTACAGCAGGATCACCCACAGTAGATCACACAGGAACACATCCAGATGGGTTTTTAATGCCTCCAGAGAAGGAGGCTCCACAACACTTGTGGGCAGCCTGTTCCAGGGCTTTGTTAGTCTCACAATAAAGAAGTTTTTCTTTATGTTTAACTTGAACCTCCTATTGCTCCAGTGTGTGCCCATTGCCCCTTTCACCAGTGTCGTTGGACACTGGTGAAAAAAGACCAGACCCATCCTCCTGACACCCACCCTTTAGATATTTATAAGCCTTGATAAGATCCCCCCCCCCCAAGTCTCATCTTCTCTAGTCTAAAGAGACCCAGCTCTCTCAGCCTTTCCTCATAGGGCAGATGCTCCATTCCCTTAGTCTCTTTGTGGCCCTCCTCTGGACATTTTCCAGTAGTTCCTTATCCTTCATGATGTGGGGAGCCCAGAGCTGGACACAGTATTCCAGATGTGGTCTCACCAGGGCAGAGCAGAGGGGAAGGATAACCTTCAATGTGCTGGCCACACTCTTCTTAATGCACCTCAGGATGGCCCTGGCCTTCCTGTCTGCAAAGGCACATTGTTGGCTAATGGTCAGCCTTTTGTCCACAAGGACCCTGAGGTCCTTTTCACCAGAACTGCAGTCCAGGAGGTCAGCCCCCAACCTGTACTGATGCATGGGGTTGAAAGCTTTGTCCACTTATCTTCATGGTCTACTGGAGTGAAGAGCTTTTTTTTTTTGCTTTTTTTTTTTTTTTTTTTTCCTTTTATGCATTCCTTCTTCTCTTGAACCAGATTTACTGCTTTGGGACTCAGGGTTTCCATCTGTTATATGACTGGTGGTGATTCTTCGAGCAGTTTTGGTAATTCAGGGGTGCTGGAGACATAAAGATCAGCAAGTTTGTAAACTTTCTGTGTATTTTCTTGAGAGACTTTACTAATAGTATGAGATGAATTCTGTGGTGTCCAGGTTCCAAAACAACAATGAACAGCCCAGAGATGCTTTAGTTAACAGGACGATGCTAAACTTTTGGAAGATTTGTCCCAATTACAAATTTATGTCATGCAGTTCAACTCCAGGGTGAGCTGGTATGACAGGCTTGTCTTATCCAGAAGATCAGAACAGATGATCAGAATCTTCCCTTTTGGCTGAGGGATACATCAAGTTGTAGTTCAATGGGATGGCTGAAGACCTGAAAGGAAATGAGGCTGCTGGGACATCTGAGTCTTAAATAATACTTAGCTATTAAATTGCTGCTTCATGCATGTTTGGAGGCAGGGATAAGTTTAAGACACCTGGAAGCTGTGCAGTGATCCAACTGGCAGTCATTTGAAACTTTTTATGTAGCTGGCATCATGTGAAGCTGGGATTATTCTAGGTAAAGTGAGATTACAAGCAGTAGTGAACACTGTTCCATAATATCTTCTTGTTTTACACCCCTTGTGTATGTTCTTAATCTGTAATATTCACTTTTGTGCGTGTCTCCCAGCTCACTGGGTTTCTCTAAATTAATCATGTTGTGGGTTGCACTAAAGTCAAAGATCTTCACAGCTTTGCACTCTCTGTGTGGTCTAATGCTATTTAGCTATTTAAATTTTGGGTTATGGCTTAAAATTATCAAGCTGCATAATTACTTTCTCTGGCTTCCTCCAGTCTTTCAGAAATAACATTATTTATTTATATTTGTCAAGCAAGTGCAGTGTGGTGAGGACTCAGTGAGAGAGGGAAGCCTGAGTCAGTGCTACCCTCTCAAAAGTAACAAAAAAATTCTTATGTAAAAGTCTTTCAAACCAGACTGTCTCTGTGCTCAGAGACTGTAGGTAGTGAAAGAAATATTCATTTCCATTTTACTTGGAAATAATCTTACTGAAGAAACTACAGAGTGCCACTTTTCCTTTTTCTGCACCATCTCAAATCTATAATGATTAAACAGTTCTGTGCATGGACTCATTCCCACCTCTCACCAGACTGGTATGGGTGAATGGGGAAGAAGGCTGGGAAGTTCTCATTTCCTTTGTGTGTGGAGACACTGTTTTACGTGTAATATTTTTCCTCCTTTGGGTACTTACACATCTGGGAAGAGACTTCATCATATCTCTGTGCATTTTAGCTCCTTGTTATTTCTTAAGCTGATGCTATTGGAAATCAAAGGTGGTGAAAAAAGAGCAAACATCTAGTGATGTGAGTAAGGATTTAGCTCAATGAAATTGACTTTCCTTCCCCTGGCTTCCTTATTGAATTCTAATGGGAACTATTACTAGAAAGCTAGGGGAGGGGAGGTCTACCTTAAAACAAATTATTATTAGATGTAGAAATGTGACTCAAATTATACAATTCTGAGATCCTTTGGTGCTCCTGCCATGGATTTCTGTAATGTTTAAGTAAAGATTATAACAACATTTGAGTGATTACAAGCACAAGACCAGCTAAGAGGTGGCAAACCAAATGTGGACAGAGTCTACATGAGTTTTCAAATATGCCAATGAATTTCATCCCCGAGTTTGACATGTTTGCTATTCCAGACCTGAGACACTCCTTACAGCAAAAGCTATGATTCTATAAGCTGTACTATTTTTGCTTTTTTTGTATTTGATCCAAGATCTGAGAAGTAGGGGGGAGGAAAAAGCTTCTAGAAACTCAAATGCCAAGTTGGTGATTATTCTGTTTCTCCTTGAGAAGGATGCCAAATTCTTCCATCGCACAACCTTTCTGTGCTGCTTTTCCTATACCATGGCTTGCAGCCTGTGTATGTTGTGACAGGAATTCAGGAGACTTCAGTAAGAGCAGGCCCAAGAGGGGGAGGGTGGAGTGAAAGGTTACAAGTTCAACAAGGAGCAGTTCAAATGAAATTGAATCATAGTGTCTGAAAATAGTTATTTAACATAGCTGTGTTGTCTTAAATGAATCACCCTGAGCAATAATCCATTGATTCCCAGGCTGACTTTTTATTCCCTGTCATGGTGAGTGCTTTGATATCTTAAAAACTGATATGTTAAGAACAAGAGAGGTTTCAGCTGAACAGTGTCACTGAGACAGTTTGATGAAGCATGACGGGATAGACTATGTTCAAGCCACTGAAAGAGGACGCTGCAATAGGTACTGGAATAGAGAACAAAATATATTGTTTATTTCCCTTGAAAATTACCTGCACCATTACCCTCTCTAACATCCAGCCACTGCAGATGCCAAGTTCATTGTCTGTCCACGCCTTTTATGAAAGGCAAGGTTGACACAGGGTTCCTGCATTTACCATCTGTTGCCTTCCTCCATCCTTCATGGATAGAATAAGTGCCTTTGCAAAAATAACTTAATCTACCTGTTAAGAACAAGAGAAAGCAAAAGCTCACGACAGAAGAAATATAGGAGGAAAATTTGGACTTGTGTACATGTCTCCTATATGTGTTGAATAGCATTTAACATTATACTTGCTTCTGGAAACAATATATATATAATCCTTAAAAAAAAAGTTTGTTTTTTTTTGTTTGGTTTTTTTTGTGTTTTTTTTTGTGTGGTTTTTTTTGGTGGTTTTTTTGGTGTTTTTTTTTTATAAGTGCTATGACTTTCAAATTTTATGCCTTGAAAAAGACAAGCAACTCTGTTTTGGAAGAAAGCATTTTCAATGGGCTGTCTGGCCCTGCCAAACTCTTGTTCCTGGTGTTCGTTGTGGATCAATGGGTCGTACTGTAGCAGCACCGTTTGCTGTGGGCTGTGCTTGGTGCTCACTGGAGTGGGGTGCTTTCCTTCAGGGACAGATTGGTTCATGTTGATTTTGTTCATCTCCTTAGCATCTCTTTTTTTTAATTGTGTTTTTTTGGGTTTTTTTTTGAAGCTGCAGGGAAAATTTGAACCTTAGTGTATTTTCTAAAGCTTTTTTGTTTTGACGACTGGGACAATATTCAGGTGACATGTCATAGGTACCTAAATTGGACCTTCTGATGCTTAGTGAGACCCTGACATCTTGAGGTTGTCAAGAAAGTCAAATATTAGCATTCATTTATCAGGAGATCTGAGCTGCTCACTGTTGTCTTGAACTCTGATATGGTGGGCAAGCTGAACATGCCTTATGAACCTGCAGTTGTGTACCTACAGAGATCACTGGTTGTCATACTTGGCTTTCCCACATTGACTACCTAAAGCAAATCTGCCCAATTTGACTCACTGTAGGATGAGACCAGCAGTTCTCCTCTTCCAACTCCCATCCTTCTCAGCCTCAGTACCAGAAGTAAGAAATCTGTCTCTGACAGTGTCAGCTGTGAGCACATGTCAATGTCTGCTGCTTGTGTGATCTGAGGCTGGAACTTCTCATGGAAATGTTCACTCTGGAACTTAGCATTGTAAAAGGACCGTGTTAGTTTAGTTCAAACTATGTTGAGACTGGTGCTAAGAAGGAATTAAACTTAAAAATCCTTGAAAGTACACTGCTCTCAGCCATCCTTTTTTCTTTTCTTTTTTCTTTTCTTTTCTTTTCTTTTCTTTTCTTTTCTTTTCTTTTCTTTTCTTTTCTTTTCTTTTCTTTTCTTTTCTTTTCTTTTCTTTTCTTTTCTTTTCTTTTCTTTTCTTTTCTTTTCTTTTCTTTTCTTTTCTTTTCTTTTCTTTTCTTTTCTTTTCTTTTCTTTTCTTTTCTTTTCTTTTCTTTTCTTTTCTTTTCTTTTCTTTTCTTTTCTTTTCTTTTCTTTTCTTTTCTTTTCTTTTCTTTTCTTTTCTTTTCTTTTCTTTTCTTTTCTTTTCTTTCTTTCTTTTCTTTTCTTTTCTTTTCTTTCTTTCTTTTCTTTTCTTTTCTTTTCTTTCTTTCTTTTCTTTTCTTTTCTTTTCTTTTCTTTTCTTTTCTTTTCTTTTCTTTTCTTTTCTTTTCTTTTCTTTTCTTTTCTTTTCTTTTCTTTTCTTTTCTTTTCTTTTCTTTTCTTTTCTTTTCTTTTCTTTTCTTTTCTTTTCTTTTCTTTTCTTTTCTTTTCTTTTCTTTTCTTTTCTTTTCTTTTCTTTTCTTTTCTTTTCTTTTCTTTTCTTTTCTTTTCTTTTCTTTTCTTTTCTTTTCTTTTCTTTTCTTTTCTTTTCTTTTCTTTTCTTTTCTTTTCTTTTCTTTTCTTTTTCTTTTCTTTTCTTTTCTCTTTTCTAAAAAGCATTTAGAGAGTGTTTTGTTATCAAATGTTTAGGCTAGTGTCTTGAAGTACACTGTCAATCTGGGTTCTACCTACAGCTCTCAATATAAAGAGAGTTTTTGAGTTGGGGCAGAGAGGCAATACATGCCATTTCTTATGCTTTTGTAACTAGAATTTAAAACAAATGTAATTTAAAGTCTACTAATAGTCAGTCAGTAAAACAGTTTTTACTTCGAAGGAAAAAGAAGACACACAATGGGACAATCAACATTTCTCATTACAGGGCTTCAAACATTATTAAAACCTTAGGCAAATTCTACTGAATTTAGTTTGAAGTCATAAGGTGGGATAGATGGTGCAGCCTATTATCAGTTTACTTATTATTACTGAAATGTATTTTAAATTTTAAGCATTATACATTAAAAGGTGGTAAAAATAATCAGAAATTTGTACAAAGACAATAGATTTGAGTTTAGAGTTACTCTTCCAATAGAGATTTTTGTGTGTGTGCCTTCATAATAAATTACAGGGCCAAAGCATTACAGCCAATTTTTTTTTTTAATTCTTAAAGAATAATATTCCTGATCATAATGAATAATGTCAAAAAATTGATTATGATACTGCATCTTAAGACTTTTTTTATTTTTTGATTACTAATCCTAACTTTTTCTTAGAATCTGGACATGCAGTTACTTGTCACTCCTTGACTTAGCCCAGCAGTCTGCAGAGTAATTTTTTTTGGTCAACCTCCTCTGAGATGACTTACACTACCTAATTTAAATATAAATTTGATTAATATGCTAAAATTGACATTGATAATGTTAACTCCAAATAGATCCTTTTTTTATGTCTTTTTAAATTTTTTTTTGAGTTTCCAGTGTTGTTCTTTCTGCTTTTTTTGGCTCTTGGTGAGGAAAAATAAATTAATCTCTTTTTCTGCAGTAAGCCTCTAGGGAATCCCATAGTATATTTGGCAAGATTTTAGGGGATTTATTTGGACTTCTTGATCTCTTAATTTATAAGCTCACCAGATTTGAAGACTTAAATCCTAAGAAAGGAGTTTTGCCAGAAATTGTCTATATTAATAAAGAAATGGGAACTGGAGCAAATTTATTAATTCTGACTGTACCAGCAGCTATTACCTGTGCTCTCAGAGTAAGGAAATTAAGAACATATAAGTCTTAGAGAATTACTCTTAAAACAGTGAGAAAAAAAGATAATTGCTCTCTGCCAGATTCCTGTGATGCCAAAAATCTGATTAGGTGAAACCAATGTTTTCAGAGTTTGATACCTAGCATTGGGTTTGATTTTTCAGAGGTCCTGTGGCTCCTAGTGGCTTTACATTGTAAACAAAATTATTTATGTTTCCATAGGGTTGTATATTGCCCCCTTAAGGATTGGATGTAACAGTAAATGCGACCATTTGATGATCTTCTGAACTGCCATTCATGCTGGATGTGTATCTGTAACCTCATTTTAGTAGGTGCTGGCAGGGGCTGGAGTTCAAGTGCATCTTCAGTAGTCAAAGCTTGCATCTAGGGTGAGATTTATTTTCATCATCATCGATATATTTCTTTTCAGTGGTTGCAACATCTATATAATACTTAATAAGTATAGATTACACAAAAACCGTCCTCAGTGGCTGTGTTCAGCAGAGGTCTTTGGAAAAGGTTCAGGCCAGCTATTTGAGGAGGATGGGGAATGTATCACTTTGGTCTGGAGGACCACTCAGGACTTGATCCTTGCTAACTCCGGTGACTGTACTTCACAGCCCTGCATTCACAGGGGTATTTTGCTTCTCTAGAAGTCCATAGAAACCTCTTGGTTAGGCAGCTCAGCTGGAAGGCAGCTCAGTTTCCAGTATTATGCCTGCATTTTCTGTAAGACAAATTGCTAGCTTAAAAAAACTAACCAACCAACCAACTAAAAAAAAACACAACAAAACCTTTTAAAATTTTAGGAAGTGAAATTCAGGCTTTCCTTTTCCAGTGGACACCATGGCCTCCTTGCAGCAGAGGCTACACTTTGTATTGCATTTTTGCCCTTTTGGGGAGTGAACCTCCACTTCATGGCTGAGGTCTGGCTGATCCTTTTTAAAAAGTGACAGAAAATGTATCAACCAATAGCATTGTCATTAGGAAAGTCTTCTGGGAGATGAGCAATACAGATTTGAATCTCTTAAGGCTGGCAAAATTTGATTAGACAGCACTTCATTTTACTGGGAGCAATGAGTACCAGAGGTGTCACACCAAAGTTGTCACCATATGCAGAAGAGCCCTTCCTTAGTCACTATTGCAAAAGTTAGTTAGTGGTGAAAGGTTGACTTCATCAGGTTTGAATATATGTATAATTTTAAATTTTATTTTATTTCTTTACAAACAGCTTTGCTGTTTGGTGGGGGTTTGTGTGTGTGTGTTGTTTTGTTTCATTTCATTTGAAGACAGGCTTTTTTTCCTCTGAAAAGTGGGGTAAGCATTCACATTCTCTGAGGCTAATATTTTGTTCAAGGGATTTATATGTTCTTCTGGCTCTTTCTGAGCTGGAAGGTGCTGGTAGTGAAACTATTCTTTATTCCTTAGTAAGCCTGCAGTTTTCTCTTTGTTTTAGTTTGCTGAGACAATAAAAAGTCTATGTAAGAGCCCTAGGCCAGCAAATCTGTGCAGGCAAAATCCATGAGCCAGGTCATACAAGGTGACTTGCCTATTCCCTAGAATCAGCACCAGTTTGTCAGCAACGTGCATGGGTCACTTGGTTTCTGAATAAGCTGTAGCAGCATTGAGACATGGAGTATGAGAGCAGAAACCCAGGGATGTGGTTCAAGCAGCAAATCTACGGGTAAGAAAAAATAAATGAATTGCTGAGTGTACTCTATACATAGTTCTGCAGTCCAGGATACTGCATGGTTTTATGATACTTGTGCTGCCTACATGAATGGTAGCACAGCCAGGGAAAACGTTGAAACAGATTTAAAATAGCTTCTGGGAATTTACAGTCAGAGGTGGCATGTTTTGGTTTTTGTTGCTTTTGGGGTTTTTTTGTTGTTTGTTTATTTTTTGTTTGGGATGGTTTTGTCTTTTTGTTTGTTTGTTTGTTATTTAAAGGGTCTCACTGTTGTGATTAGAAAAATGCACATTCTTAAAATCTCTTATGTTTCTTCAGTTGCTCTGACTTACTATTTTCTCCTCTCAACATTTCCAGGAGCCTCAGCCGATGTGTTTCAAGTCTAAAAATGAAATGCAATATTGTCATGTCCATGCATGTTTTATCGAGGAAAAAGAACAGTTTTTAGAAGCAGTAATTGGAATAAAAATGTGTAACTGAATAATAGTCCTTTGCTATAAATAAGCCACTTGACAAACAGAAATAACTGTTGTTTTGGCAGGAACATAGCTCTGTGACCCATTGGAAATACAGCAAAGCTCTGATGTCTTTGTGAACTTTCTTGAGAAAGGTTTTCAAGCACAGGTTAATTCTGTGCCTATTCCAATTCACACCTCAGTTACTTCATGCAATGGAATTGTTTTGTATGCAGCTTGACAAATAAGACTAGTTTTTAGCCATTTCTGTGAGGGCCTAACAACGTGACCTGACATCTGTCAAAGTCAGAATAATATGCCAGTATAGGAAATTTAAAAATTACCCGCAAGTCATAGGTGTGTTAGTGAAGGAATAGTTTACAGAGAAACAGAGTGACCAGGCATAGCACTCCAGCTTTATTCCTGTCTGTCTGTCTCTCTCTATCTGCATTTGAATTCCAGCTTTCTTATTTGGTATTATTTTCTTCCCTCTTTTCTCTGTCAATTCGTCTTATTATAAATGGAGTGCTCTTGTTTCTTAACATGAAATTGGAGAATGGGAACAGTGGGTTCATCTACTGCAAAAATTTCATAAGGACATCCTCCTTTCAAGAGAAGAATTTTCATGAATACAGGCTATCAGGTTGCCTCTCTGTCTTCGCATTGAGTGTGTTCTTCTGGTAGTCTGTGCTACAGTAGTATTAGTTTGCACATGGACTCTGCCAGGGTGTGAACATCAGTGACTTAACTGATGGAAGATGGCCTCAGACAGTGGACAAACTGTCAGAGCCAGAACCTCCCTGAAGGATTACTAGCTGAGTCATATGCAGTGTGTGTTCCTCTGCCCTAACTGGGCCTAAGAGTCAAGTACGGCAGAAGACGGTTCTGCCGTTCACTTTTAGTTTGACTGTTTCTTTTGCATCTTTTTTATTTGTTTGTTTATTTTCTTATTGTCGGATGATACAGATGCTTTTGTATTCAGCAAATGTTGTTATAGGAGTACATGTAGTTCCATGCAGTGATTTATGAGGGTAATGGTAGCATATCCTTTTTTTTTTTTTTTTTTCATTATCACTTCAGCGCAGGTGATGTGGAGCTCAGAGCAGCAGGGACAATTGAGAGGGGAAAATTGTGACCTCAGGACTGTGAGCTGTAAGAACCTTTGCAGCTGAACATGTGCTGTCAGTAAGGACACTTTCCACAGACTTTGGGGGACTGTTGTAGCTTACTGATGTGATTTTTTTTTATTGATTTTTTTTTTTTCCCTTTGAGAATTTAGCATCCACTTCCTTTAGCAACAGAATTTATGAAGACGGGTGAACCTGGGCCATTTGTTACTCTATATTTCTGAGGTCATGCCACAGAGTAGGTGAGGAAAAAAATAATAAATTCAGGTAGTACACATATGAAAATCAGGGGGTTATTTTCCAGAAGCCCTTCCATGGTTAAGAAAGTGCAAGAGAAGGCAGAGGTGAACTTTTGGGCAGCCTTCCCCCTTTCCACTGACATCAGACATCAGGATAGATTTGCCCTTGAGACATTATCCTGTTGTGGAACAAATGTTGCTACTCCAAGATCATGTTGGTGACAACTTGCTGTTGAGCTGAGCTGAACAGGATTTATTTTTTTTTTATATCCTTGAAAAAAAAAAAAAAGAAAAAGAAAAAGAAAAAAAAATAACCACAAAAGAGTGTACAGGGTATTTATCATAAAGCATTTGTAGCTTCCTTCCTTGAAGCTTATTTTAGCCCATGACTCAGGCACTATAAACACTGGTACTTGATGCAGAGCTCCTGCACAGTCTGTCTGCTGCAGCAACCTATGTTTAAATTGTCTTAATGAATAGCTTGCTGCTGTCATGGGAAGGTGATTGCCCCTTCGAGTTCTCCGTGCTGAAAGTAGGGAAAACAAACAATAACGGTGCAAGTTTTTACTGTGCTACTCTAGCAATAGACTGTGATATGGGAATTATACTGCAGCTACTTTCCTTGAAAGAAGAACAGTGCTTGCTCAGCCTGAGAGATGCTGTGCTCCACCTCTGTGGTAAGAAACAGTTCCCTTGAGAGGATTCTTGCACGTTTCCATTTATTTCTCATCTGTGGGGGATTTCTGCCCTCTAAGGAAAAGAAATCTCAGATCCACAGGAAGAGGTGTTGTCTCAAAAGTGGTGAGGTGAGAATACAGTTTTATCACAGACCGATGGAGAATTGGGCCTCTAGTGCACTGTTGTGCTTTCTCCTCTGGCACTTTCTGAGACAGCACCCTGAAGAGTAAGCTTCAGCTGGCTGATGAGAGAACGGGTAATACTTTCCTTGCTTAGGTCTCATGCTCATGAAGAAGAAACCATAAGAGGTTGTTTATCACTCAGAGCCTTGAGTGCTGTCACCAAGAGTTCCCTCAAGTGCTACCATCAAGCAAGACACCAGTGGGTTTTCTCAGGTGAGACTAGGGTGTGAAGAGAGGAGCCATGCTACTCTTGGAGTGTTAATGGAGTTGAACCTTATGTGCCAGGCTTTCTTCTCTTGGAACATGACACGTGGTGCCTTTTTCTGTTGTTTGCCTTGCAGGGATGACCAAGGAACTGAGAGCTGATGGCAGCAGCAGAAGGAAGTAGGGACTGTGGTCACGTGTGACCTCAGAGTAAACTAGGCATAGTAGCCATAGGACTGGTGCCCCAACATAGTAGTCATGCTGTTTCATAGAGTATAGATGTACTGGAGATGACATTTTGCTCCTGAATATCTGACATAGTGGCTTCATTAGTGTGACTTCTTGCTGCCTGCTGATTCATTGCTGCTATAATATTACTTAAGCATTTCACCTCACAGGGAACTTGCTTGCTACAGGTGACTTCTCTTCTTAATGTCTGGACTCTTGTTTTATTAAAATACTTTAAACCTGGGTGACAGCATGCCCAAGATTTCTTTCTGTACATATGTTTCTTTAGCTTTTAGCTTAGTAGTCATCCTGTTGCCAAGGGAATATCTTAGCATTATGTTGGTTTGCTGGTGCATGATTCCCTGATTGATTCATTGGGAAACTGCAAGCTCAACTTGCTGTGTCATTTGCACAACTAACGACCACAGTCTAAAAATAAAACCATTTCCTGAGATTGAGGTCACTGTTTAGAGAGGTTGCCTCTTTCCACCTGGATTGAAAGCGCTTGGAGAGATGTTCCAAGTAAAAATTAACAGTAATTGACGAAGTTTCCATTTCAGCACAGCAGACAGATTTACTAAAACAGATACACAGAGCTCATTAGCAGAATAAAAAGCCTTGACATACCTCGTCACAAGACAGCGAAATTGTTCTGTGGTGAGCTGTGCCAACATGGGTTCAGTGCTGAGGGACTGCTGCCAGTGTATCTGAAGGAGTTTTCTTCTTGCCAGGTGTGTTCAAGGAAGGATTCTTGTTGGCAGATGCTCTTGCAGAGATGTGCACCCTCCAGTCCCTGTCTTTACTACCTCTCAGGCTGTTTAACCCCTTGTTTTTCCTGGCTGTGCAATGTCTGCAGGGTAAGATATTGTCTGTCTGCAACTGTTCTCTAGCAGGAGCCCTGAAGTTAGATCATATGGGCAAAATCTAGTGTAGCAAGGAATTAGTTGTGTTCAATTAATTAATTTAAACAAGTAAGGTGGTTTTTTGTTTTTTTGTTTGTTTTCTGTCCACTCCCCTGTTCACAGTTTAACTGACACAGGCTTAGGGGATACACAAAGAGTGATCTAACTTTTGGCTGCCACTAACAGATTGTGAAATATGATACTTACTTGTCTGAACCACCAAGAGAAATCATTAGTCTCCTACACTGTATATTTTACATTCACATGGATTCCTTAGTAATAGCAACAGGCTTTTTTGCTACTCTGCCATTGTGTATTTTCCTTTCCTGGTTAATAGCAATACTATTTCATGCTATGAGCTCCTGACAAATAGTTGAGGGGGAAGTTGTCCTTTCTCTTTGAATAGTGCCTACTGTTTCACATCTAACAGTCAGAAGCTACAGAAATCAGGATTGTTAAATAGTTAACAGTCAGCATGAAGGAATGAAAATGCAGAGGAGACTGAATGGAAACGAAGGCAAGGCAGGCAGTAATGCACAGCAGCAGTAGCAAGGAGCCTCGTATTCTGCTCTGCCTGATGTAAATGTCTTCTTTGCACACATCTGTAATGGCTGAGACTTGTCAGAGTTTGCCACCCATAGTCACATCTTTCCAAGAATGAGATTTCCTATTTTGTTTTATTTTGATGTTTAGTACTGGACAAAATTTGGTTTCCTGCCTTTGAATAGTTGTCGCTGAGATCTCCTTATGTGTAAAGTAGGAAGCCTAACTGGTTGAATGGGCTTTGGTCATGATTTCCAATAGTCAAGTTCTTTAACTGGTATTAAAAATTTTACTGTGTTGGTAGGGCTCTTTTATGTGTTTGGTTATGCATTAAAAAAAAAAAAAGAAAGGAAAAGAAGTGGGAACATACAACTCCAGAAACTCAATGAACAGTTAAATTGCAATAGAAAATGGCTCCTGGCATATTTAGAGGATGAACTATATTTTACTGTTATGAAATTCTAATAAGAAAGTGCTTTATCTGAGGTGTGTAGGGCATCAATTATACAAAAAAAAAAACACCCCCCAAAACAAACAAAAAAAAACACCCCAACAACCTTAGGACATCATCACTTTTGAAAATACTCATGCAGTAATTGCTAGCACACCCAATATAACTTTCTTGTCCCAGTAGTGTCAATTGGAAATTGAGCATTGCTACCCATTGTGGGAACTTTAAAATGTATGCAAGACACATAATCTATAAGCAATTTCTAGAAAAGTATAAATCACCATTTCCCAGAATTATTGTAGAATTTATCTTGTATGAGTTACAGAATTACCCCACTGAGCAGAAACTGCTCATTAGAGTTTGGTTAACCTCT
Source organism: Chaetura pelagica (assembly GCF_000747805.2). Lineage (NCBI taxonomy): Eukaryota > Metazoa > Chordata > Aves > Apodiformes > Apodidae > Chaetura > Chaetura pelagica. The sequence goes on from NW_009952048.1 coordinate 1,203,388, forward strand.
GCTGCACTGAATCTGGATACTAGATCAAGTGACCATGTATTCAAGGCCTGTTGTTAAATAATTTTGCTGCAATGTGGTTTGTCACCTCCTGCTTGCAGGTCACAGCTCCAAATCTGGTCTATTCTATTGCAGGACCTTTTTTGACAGGGCTCTGGAATATTAAAGTAAAATAAGCTCTGCTTATCTGAAATTGCACACTGCACAATCCAGTACTGCCAGGCAAAACTTTTAGCATCAGTATTTGAAACTGGGCTCTTTGTGAGGCAGAGAAGTGTTATAGGCTTCTGACTGCACGTGTAAGATTTTTACTGGCTATTTTTTTGCTATAAAGTGGAGAAATGGCAGCATGTGATAGATATGCCCATTTTGGCTAACTAATCCCCCTCCTTTGAGTGTAGGGGTAGTACTGAGTGTGCTGGTGTTAGTATGACGTTTCTTCAGTTCCTTGTTCACGTAGCAGCTGAAGAGCTGTCCATGCAGCAGGCTTTACATTTTTTCTAACATAGTTTTATAAAGGCCATGTACTTTTTCATCTAATTTTGTGCTGTCACTAAATTGCAATTTTTGTAATATTTGACAACTCTACAATACATTCATACAGCAACTTGGTATATGCTGTGTAAAGAGAAGTGATTGAGTCAATATGAGATTATTTGTAGATATGCACAGAGCTCTTCACAGCAGTGCTAGATAGATAATCTTGTCACTTGTGCACTCTTTCAGCTGGACAGCTAATTCCTTGTCCTAAGAGTGATTAATTTTAGAGTTAATGTAAAAGCTAACAGCCTAAAGGTTTATGGCATAGATATGGTAACTCTCCAAAAACCCAGATAGTATCTATGTGGAGCTTTTTCTGCATTTCGGTGTATGGTACCTATGATGGAATTCTTCATCGACAAATGCTCATATAAGTCAATGCAAAAATTCACTCGACCTTTCTTAGGAGGCCTTTCTTCTCCCAGTTTTTCCTTCCCCACCCAGCTCTAGCTTTCCACTGGATGTTAACTTATACTGTATGGTATTAAAATACAATATTCTAGTGGAAAGCAATGTCTACAGTATTATATGCTGCTGTTCTGCCAGATTTCTTCTGATTTCGCTCTCAAAATGAGCTGCATCTGTTAGATGGAAAATAAAACTGCTCTTCTCCTCAGCACCTTCTTCCCTATAACATTTCTGTTCTGTTCATGTAACCATTTCAAAATTCAAAGAGAATACAGTCCCTCTGAGGATTTATTTTGAAGAATCTCAGACTAGATGGTTATCTATTCCTAACCAGTTAGTTTAAAATGCCTCAAAAAGCAACTGATGTATGTAAGTGTCGTAATATGAAACTTGTGTGATACTCCGTCTCTAGGAAGAGGAATTAATATGAAATATAGCCAGGCATTTATAGTGGTTGCTTGAAAAGCTGCTATTTCCCACTAGGCATTATTTTTCAAATGAATGATTTTGTAGTCATGTACAGTACAGATAATGTAATGATGATATAATTTGTCCATAGTTCTATAAATTCAGTTCCACATGACTAGGATACTACATTCTTCGTATCCTGTGATTTGATGCAATCTGAAATATTTAGTTTTGTTTCTGGCTGTTTTTTTCATTTGTGTATCTAGAGATGGAAAAGATGAATGTTTACCCTCTGCAGATTAGACTTATATATGAGTTACAAGTGCTGGCACATACTATAGTAACTGTTTTGATGTTGCTTTTGCTCGTATTGAAACTTTTCATCAAATATATTCAACACTTGCTGAGTTAAAGCTGTTAAAAAGGTATTTACTGGCATCTGAAAGCTGTTAAAAAAGTGTTTTCTGGCATCTGATTGATGCAGGAAAAATGCTAACAGAATGTGGGTTTGTATAATTTGTTTGGTTTTGTTTTTCTTCCTTTCATTTAAAGCAATTTCCTATCTATAATTGCTTTTCATTTCGGCTGATTTCCAATATAACATTGTCATGAACTGGGCTGCTGATGGGTACATGATATTTTCTGAATTTGCTGCCTTCAGGGGACAATTTACAATGTCTACGTTATTCAATTTTACTAAAAATTAGCACTGCTGAAACTGTATTCTTGCAGGTACATTTCTTTGTTTCCTTCATATTCATAGAAACCACTATTCATGGTTGTGTTCAGTCTCTGAACACATACTAGAGAGCCTGGCATTCCCACTGTAACAGTTACACATATTTTGAAGTAGAAAATAGCTTTTCAGTAGTCTATATAAACATCTGATAAATATTTACGCTTCTTGACAAATGTATACTCTTCTGTCCTTTGAATTCAGTGGGCTGACTGATTCTGTGACATTTCTCAGTTTAAGGTAGGCTTTAAAATTCTGCAGTAAGCCTGCTGCCAGATGTTTCCTTTCTGCTTCATATAGCAAGCAGTTCATGTATAACTAATGATACCTAAGGTGGACTGAACATAAGGGAAGAAGATAGAACTAATAGAAAACCTATTATCCCTCCTTTCAATTATATTCTATTGAATTCTGACCTTGTTAGAGCTCTCATAACCTATACAGAGCTTGTGTGTGCAGAGAAGCAGAAATAAACAGGATGGAGGTGAGGGGAACCTGTGGAGGTTTGAACTACCAACACCCAAACTCACTGAGAGGAAAGCCAGCTCCAAACTCCTCAGCAGAGCAAGAAGAAGCCAAAGGTGGAAGTGAAAAAGGGGATCTGCGAAGCCATGAAGGGGATGATGCATAAGGACTAGGGTGTACAGCAGCTGTTCCCCTCAATGACCATTAACAAGAAAGTTATTGCAGCTAGAATAGATTACTTTGGTATTTATTATGGCTGAGACAACTGAATAAAGTCCCTTCCCTTGGTGCTGTCATCTTAGAGAGCTGAAAACATCCAGAGTCTAGTGAAACACTGGGGAATATTTTCCATTTTGGGTAGAAGTCAACTGTGGAAAATCAGTTATTTGAAGTTTCAAATTTGAAATTTGAACCTTTGGATGTTCTTTCTGTTAAAATTAAAATAAATAAAAACAATTATGAGGGCAATTGAAGGATCTGTTCCAGGAATCCTTTTGGGATTTCTTCTCTCTATGAGATACAACCAAAGAAGTAGACTGCAGTGCTTGCAGACTTGAAGGAAATAGAAGCAACTAGTGATTTGGAGTGAGGAAGTGATATCAGCGCCACAGAGAGGAACTGTGTATAATGAGTGATGTGTCAAAGCAGAAAGGCTCCAGACAGTAGAGGTGCAATCACCACATTGGGTTGGTGGAAAAGGTAAACTTGGCAAGAGCAAAGAAGAGAGGCAATAGCTACTGTAAACTGAAAGTCACAGACTAGATACTCAGGGACACATTAGAATGGCAGACCACAGCAAGTGGTGTCTGACATCCTCTGACAGCTCACCCAAGGCTATGTGTTGTATTTTAAGGGTAGCTGAAGAGTCAGACTTGAATTTACTGAACTCAGAAGGGTCACAGTTTGTAATATTTTAGATCACTTCCTCAAAACATAGGAAACCTAGGATGCCATGTAAGTAATTATATAAGGTAGATGCTAACTATTATAGCCTTCATCTTGTTCCTAGCATATCACATACAGGGAAAGGGCTCGAGTATCCCTGAGGAAATTAACAGCTTTGGTTTCTTAAATACCATTATTCTGAACAGGCACCTTTGAGAGAAGGCGCAGTCACTTCTAGGATGCTCTCTGCACCAATGTCCAGTTCTTGATTATGTCTCTGAATCTTGTTCTGGGACTTGTTGAGATTCCAAAGGCAGGACAGAAAGCAGTCCATTTGCAAAATTACTCAGAAATTTCTTTATTAGAGCACAATTAACACCTGCTTTCCAGTGCCATCTCTGAAAAGTCATAATAAAGTCCAATCCAGTCCTTGCAATGCTAGAATAAAGTGGGAAGCAATATAAAGATCTGAACACTACAGTCAATAACAAAATAAATGAAAAACATTACCTGCAATTTTCTGGAAAGAACAACATATCATGGCAGTGAATTGTGGTTTGTTTGTAGGGGTTTTTTTGTCGTTTTTTTCTATGTTTTTTATTATTTATTTTTTTTTAACTGCAGAGATTAATGCAATAGACTATTAATTTGAGGGCTTCTGCACAGACACATTTTAGTGCCCCACCTCTCTACTGCAGCATGCAAGGAGCAGAAGTCTGCTGAGAAATAGAAGCTAATTATCATGACACTGATTTCTATTTAATATATTTAACTGGGATTTATTAGGAAAAAAGGTTACTAAGGAACACACCCCAGTATAACTTCTCAAAAGTAGGTCAGCCAAGTTTACATTTCATGCTTTGACTGGTGCAGAACACAAGCGAAATTCTCTCTTAGTAGAGATGCAAACACATCATTCTGGGACCTACAGTCACATCAGATTTCTTTTTGTGGACTTACCTAGAACTGTGACTAATTTTTTTGAAGTGTATTCTTTTTCTTTATATGTAAATAATCTTTTCCTGAGACTTGCAATGGAAGACATTCCAGGTCAGACCTTCTAAATGAAACAGCAACAGAATAATTTGTATTGCATATGGAATTAATAGATTATTCAGGTCTATTCAGACTTTCAGTCGCACAATAAGGGGGATTCCTACATCATGATTTTTCAGTCTCTGATTTTCAGTTTGCTAGTATTCAGCTTTTATTTTATTTGAGCATCTGCTTCCAAACAATAATTTTCTTAGCATGCCAATGTCTGTATTTAAATGTCTTTGTCATCAAGGAATTCAAGTAAAACCGGTTTCCATTTATTCTTCTTTTTTGAAAAATTCTGACAGTGGTGCCTTGTGTTTCATTTGTCACTGCATCACTCATGCTCTCATTTTACATTGTACTAAGCTTATTTGCTTACAATAACTCATCAGCAGCAATCAAGGCTGTGAATAAATTTTTTTGTATTTTTGTATTAATGTGGGACTGGAGTTACAAAATTAAGAAGAGTGCAGCATGAGAGCTGCTCATTCGGTCAAAACAGCCTATATGGATCAGCTGCCAACATCCTGTCACTTTGACATGTCGATGAAACCACTGCTTTCTTACAACTCTGAGCAATATGCTGAATTCAAAGACCATTGAATTTTGGGCATATAAAGGTCTGGATCTCATTTATGTGGCTGGAAGTCATCTCATTCTGTGAGCAGATGACTAATAAAAGGCAAATGTGGTATTTGTAAGCAGAACATTCAAATGCTTGGACTCTTTTAAATAATTCATAGCAAAAGGTATGGACAAAGCAGACATGGCTAATATATATTTTAGCTGGTTTTCCCAGTGCAATTGACAAATACGTGCCTGAAAATAAAAGAATCTAAGTTTCTGCAATATAAGAGACAATGGTCTTAGAAAGATAAAAATTTCATAGAATGATAGAACCACAGAATGGTTTGGGTTGGAAGGGACCTTAGAGATAATCCAGTTCAAAAGCTAGGAAAATATACAAAGTCAGAACATTACTGGGACCTCAAAAGATTCTGTGCTGGAATACACAGTGCTCAATATCTTACTAACTGGTTTGAAGTAGTTTTACAGCAGTGGTTTTACAGTAGTAAAGTGTCAAAATTTGCTGATGACACCAACGGATTTAGAACAGTAAAGGCTGAGTAAAGAGAGTCACAGAAGCACGTGCTGATACCAAAGAAATCAAATTAATACCGATTAAATTTAAAACAAAGCGGAAGAAGAAACAACCTAAACTCTGAGTACTCTGTGCTGGCCTCTGGGCAAATTTCTATTGGTCTCTGGGAATAGGATCTTGGGCCAGATAAAGTCTGCAAAAGCATTACTTCATTGCTTCTCAGGGAGGTCAGGGGGAAAAGCAAAGAATTCCAAAAGAATTAGGGATTAGAGTACAAAATGTTATATAAATCAGTGTTTCTTCTATTTCGTAAGTACTTTTTTTTTTTTTTTTCATTTTGGATTGTCTAGTTAAAAAAGATTTATTATGGCTGGAAAGGAAAGAGGGAAACAGGGATGGTGTAGAGCTAGAAGTCTTCAGCCTGGAGAGGCATGACAGAAGGCCATAAAGGTTTAAGCATTATGTAGAAGATGAACCTGAACAGCTGATCAGTCCTACTCACTAGAGGTAGGAAGCATTGAGTAAATGTGACAGGTGAGTTAATACTTCACTCACTGTGCAATAATTCTGCAGAGTTCCTTACCATGGGAGGTTGTAGATATCATTTTTATGTCACAAATTTGATCAAGGAAACTTACAGAAGAAAATCCGTCTTGGCAGTTAAATTCAAGGACACCACTACTATCTCAGGAAGTGTTTGTGCCAGAAAGCATTTGAGTCTGGAAGACAGTTCTGGTGGAGTGTAACGCACTTTCTGTTCCCTCAGTGTCTTTCTCAGACAATTGCAGATTGTCCTTGTTAATTGTAAGTCCTTGTGTAAGTAAAGATGAAGAACAACAGTTATTTCTTCCCTTAAATATATGCATTTTTTGCATCTTTCCTTGTATGTTGTGATATAGCAGGACAACAAAATCTTTGAAGATATGCTTTACTCCTACAGCCAAAGGAATCTGTATGCATTTCTTGTCTGTCAACTGGAACATGCACCACATCCAGATGTCTCAGGGGAAAAGTGAAGCAGCTGAGAGGGGGGAAGAGAAGGGTTTTTTTAAATGGTCTTTTTATCTTCATAAAATACTGGAGTTTTTTCTTTTAAAAAAAAAACACCTAAAAAATGGAAGTAAGGTAATTGTTTTCTCATGTATTTTGCAGATATTTCTCAGGATACTCTTAAAATACTCTAGTGACCTTTCAGACCTTTCAGGTCCAAGAAATTTAATTTCTTATGGTTTTTAAGGATTTGGGGAAATGAAGAGAGTAAAGTGAAAAGTTAATGTTGTGAACCTGATGTATGGGCTCCTACATTTCTGTTTCACTAGTCTGAAATGCTGTTGGTAGCAAAGGGAACTCAAGGAGATGATGGAACAGAAGGAAATGCTTTGTGAAGTGATATAAAATTTCTTTATGAAGAAGAACCTCTTTGTTCTTCTGGAAATAGCTCACATGAATAGTCTGTATTAGAACCGTGACTTGACTGAAGCAATAGCTATCTTGTTTGAAAATGCAAACATCCCACGTAATGCTCATCAAAACAGTTGTTTTTAGGCTAATCTTAATGCCAGCCCCCCACCCTTGTCTTGTGCAGCATGGTAGGGAAGAGGAAAAACAGTTGACCGACTCAAGTGGTGGCCTGGAAATCTATGTGAAGTGGAAAAAACAGGCATACATGCAATTTGGGTACATAAGATTGATTATCCACACACAAATGAGCAGTAAATTAATAACCTACCCTAATAATAACTCATAGGAATCAATAGCTCTTCAGGTGACATGCATTTTTCTTTTTATTCCACTGAGGATATGCACTGAGCCTTTATGTCAGTTACAAACATTTAAATAAAATGAAGGAAAACATGTTGTATTTTTTTCTAGATATTTAGGGAACTTCTTTGCAGTCAGATGCGTCTAAAAGTGCAGTATTTAAATTAGTGCAAAACAAGCAGTTCTTTAGAAATTAGTTTCATTTCTGCTTGTTGATATAGAATGTGTAACAATGAAAGCTACTGAAAGATGGCAACTTGGATGATGGCAGCTTACTTTCAAATAATGATCTGTCAAACTAGTGGCTCTTCAAGATTCACAACCTGATTCGATTTTCTGGAATGTTCTTACTATGAGAGACAGAAGATAAATGGCAGAAAATGATGATCTCTGGTCAATATCGGAAAAGGACTGAGGCCAGTGTGATCCCAAAGTAAATACATAGATAATCAAGTTCAGACTTCGAGTGAGCTGATGTTAACTCCCACAAAAGTGTAGTTCAGCCAATAAATCATTATGGTTCTTCTCCAGAGGCCTGTGCAATCTCAGTGTAGTTTTTGGCAGTAAGTTTGCAGCCATCAAATGAATGTCCTATATTGTGCTCCTTTCGACATGGCCAGCAGAGGAGGTTAAAAGTGCTCTTTCCTGTTAGAAGTATCTTACAAACAATCTTAGGATGTGGTGAGGAGACAAGATTGTGGTAGTCCCAGAGACGACTCGAAGTGTTGTTTGTGATTTTGGGCAAGGGCCCTCTGGTTGCTTGTTCTCATTTGGTTTGATGGGTTTTTTGGCAGCAGGGGAAGAGCGCCAGGAGTGCCTCAGGTAAGAAGCTGAAAAGCTCCCCCTGCTTCCAAAACCCAGACAAGGAGGCATTAGAGGGACAACAGATGCACCTCAGTGATTAACATGCAAAAGAGCAGCTGTAACTCCTGAGCAGAGAGGCACTTAGGGGACAAGAGCTGTGCAGGAGGAGTAGAGCTGTGCTGGGGAGAGAGAGCGGTGCTGGTGGTTGGTGAGGAAGAAGGGGAAGAAGGTGCCCAAGCAGAAGTTTCCCTGCAACCCATGGCGAGACGGCAGCTGTCCCCCTGCACTCATGGTGGAACATTCCCTGAAGGTGCCAGGAGGGGTGAACTTGGCCAGGGGACTTAGATTTTGTGGCCAGAGGATTTGCTGCCTGTGGACTCTGATTGCACAGCTTTGGAAGATCCTGGCCAAGGGTGTTTGTTCCCAAAGCACCTGTGACTCTGTGGGAAGCCCAGGCTGGAGCAGCTCCAGACCTCGTGGGAAGAACTCAGGAAGGAGAGGTTTGTGGAGGACTCTCTCCCATGGGCGGGAGCCTGTGGGGAAGAAGGGAAAGACTGTAAGGAATCCTTCTTCCTGAGGAGGATGGTGCAGCAGGAACCCCCAGGCTGTGAACTGACTCTAAACCCCATCCCCATCCCCCTGTGCCGCTGGGGGGAAGGAGGGAGAGAAACCGGGACGAAAGTGATTTGGGTCCAAGAAGAAAGGAGGGGAGGGGTAACATATGCAAGCCCTGCTCTGTGTGTTGTCTGTGTCCTGGGTGTGTTTGCTTAGTGTGCAATTAAATTATTATTTTTTCCCCAAGTTGAGTCTGCTTTGCCCGGGACCTTAATCGGTGAAGAACCCTCCTTGTCCTTTGTCTCAACCCAAGAGCACTGTCCTTCTCATCCCAGAGAGTGTGTGTGTGGGGAGCTGAGTGAGTGGCCATGGCGCTGTTCCTTTTGTTGCCGTGTTGGGCCCAGACCATGACACTGCTTCATCTCCTCTGGGCTGGGAAGCAGTGATTGTGTCCTCCAGATACTTACAGAAAAATGGCCAGGCGCTTGGTGAACACTGACCTGCAAAAATGTCTCAAATTAATATATAACTCCTATTATAAAATGTTGTAGCTCTTTTGCTGATAATATGCAGCCATAAAACAGGATGTTTAAATTGCCTGAGTCTATTAAAGTGAATTTCTAGGAAGCTATTACATTTCCATGATACTCAAAGAGAAAAATGTAATTTTCAGAAATCAACTTCTTTAACATAAACCTCATTAAAATATCATGCATAGGATATGTTCATAAGGTACCTTGTATGAATACAAGGGATATATGGGCTAGTGTTTGTCTGGAATAAGGAATGTGTTTCTGTGTTAAAACTGGATGGTGTCAATTAAAAAGTGTATGTTGCCTGCTTATCAGGTCACAAGTCAAAGTATGTCTCCCATCTATGTGAGTCTAATTTGGTCCTATTTCTTAGTGCCTTTTGCTTTGGACATTATCTTGTTCTTCTACCTGGTAGTTCCCCCTGCTGATGGCCTGCTGAAACATCTGGCTTCTGGATTTCCAAGCTTTATTGACTAGATACATCCTGATAATTTTCAGTCATCACAGCAAACCATTAGTGTTCACCTCAATGACAGAGATTTGTTAAAACAGATTTTCAGTAGAGTCTGAGATGTTTATCCAGATGTTCAGATGATGAGTGTCTTGGGAGCACTTATCTACAGCTTAGAATTTCACCACATTAGTCTTACCCATATGTTACCTCATGCACACTACAAATGCACAGCTCATTAATGCTGATGTGTTTTGCTCTAGAGCCCAATAATTTTGAATCCACTTCAGTTCTGAACAGTCAAGCCAAACTTTGTATTTTGCATGCAATTCATGAACTTAGTAGAAGTTTGTTTTTTTTCTGTCAAGTGTTCATTAGCCAACTGCTGTCAGATCCAAATTATTTAACAGATGAAAAACAATAACACCCCAAACTCTGGCGAAGTCCCTATTGTAATCCAAAGGATAACCAAAAAGGCAAAATATTTTTTAAAGAGTCTTGATTCTAGGTGAGGAACATCTTTGTTACCATCAGTGATTTAAATAATTTTTAATTGCTTTTTTTTTTAATGGATATGCTTCAAGGTGTCCCTCTTTTGTAAGAAAGCTCTTTTTATATATAGATATTGTTTTCCTTAAACTGTGTCATAAAGATGATATCCTTGAAGAGTGGGGCTATTGTCAACTCAAGATTAGAATCAAAGAAACAACCTGAATACCACCCAGCCAGAAAATGGATGCATTTTTTAAATTTGGTGTGTGTTCTGTTTTTAAAGCTAGGAAAAAGATTATACTTTAGCCAGTGTCAGATGGTACACAATGATGGTTATCCATACTTCTAAGTTTATTCTTATCAGGACTGACAGCTTCAACTTCTGTGTGCAGAGAAACATTGTTTTTCTAGTCAAATTAAGCTTTCTTGTGGCTAATGTATGCCAGAGCTAACTGCACTTATTCTTTGGACACATATCTACAATAAGAAAGCAACCTATGAAGTTGTTTTCCTTCTGCCAGTTGCATTTTAAGCTGATCTAATTAAATTTTTCTGGATCAGCTTTATAAAGATTGCATATTTAATCAGTCTGATGAATATTAAAAAGTAGTTTAAGGAAGAAATTGTCAATTGCATTTGGGGAATCATCCAATGTCATAACTTCATTGTTAAAGAATGAAAAAAATGGTATGACATAGTACATTTTCATTTCTCCAAAAACAACAAATGAGAAAGTACCATCACAGTTTTAAATAGCCATTAGTTAGTTTGCTCTGGTTAACTTGTCATTGTAGGATGTAATGATATAATTTATTTTTATACCCCAACCTCCTCCATCATAGATTTTGAAGAAAAGCATTGGGATTTTTCTTGAGGAAGACTTTCCAGATGCAGACTATTATTTTAAAACACTTTTCCCCAAAGCCTTACAAATAGAACAACAAAGCAGAAATTTTCATATTAACCTCACACAATCAATTACATTTTTTAGTTTTTCACAAAGTTCTAATCTGTTGATGCCCTTGGAAAGTGAAAGGGACTCTGGTCAACATGGGATACGTTTCCATTTGAGAACTTTTTTTTGTATTCTCTGTGATCTCTTTATAGAAGTCAGGACAAGTCTATCCATTTTTTTTCGACATTTTGGATGCACTTGAGTGGTGATGGCAATATCAACACACTGAAAAATAAGCCAACTTCACAAAATAAAGTGTTTTGTCAGAGATTATGGTAAGGAGACTTCTCACTCATTTTACATGAGACAAAGCCACAACCCCCAACCTGTCAAAGAGCAGTGGAAGTACCAAAGCCTGATGTCTAATGGGTTTAGCCTACTTTCCAGTCTGCTGAGATTGCACAGTCTCCTCTTTGTTTTGATAAGGGCAGTGAATCTTGTTGCACCCATGGAGGTCAGTGCCTGATGGCAATGCAGAGGCACGAGGTAGCAAGAGTTTCTGTGCAACACAACAAATATTTAAAATGCTTTTTACATTATTCTATATCCAAGGCATTACAGCAGCATATGTGTTACGCTGCACTAATGCAGCTGCAAAGAGAGCTAGATTTGACCACAAGAGGAAGAAAGCTTGAGGAGAAGAGTGGTTTCATCTTGGTTTAAGAAACAATTTTTTATAGTGAGAAGAATCAGTCACTGGAACAAGCTCCACAGGGATGTGTTAGAGTCCCCATCAATGGAGCTCTTCAAGATGCAATTGGGCAGGGTGTTAGATAATCTCATCTAGGCTCTTTTTCCCATGGAATGTTGGAGCAGGTGGTCATTAAAGGTCCTTTCCAACCTTGGCTAGTTATATTTTTTTTATTCTTCAACACCTTTTTTCTCTGCTAAATGCAGAGGTAAGAAAAGGTGTTTTTTTGAGGGTACTGGTGACTGCATTGTCCTTTTGTTTCAAAAATGTGGGAAGAATTTTTTTGAATTAAAAAAGTGGCTACGAGGGTTATTTGCTGTAGCTGGCAGGAAGTATTTCTTCTGAATCTTTATCGAAGCCTGATTAGAAGCCACAGACTTAGTCACATGAGGATGCAGAGAAAGAGAAATATACTAGCACTGTAATTAGAATAATCTTCTCAGGCAATACTATGTGAATCAACCTATCAGTTAAGTAACTTATGATTTTAGAGGAAAAATAGTTATTCTGACTTACACAACCACCAATAAAGGCAAATTAATTAATCACGTGCATGGTTTTAGCCCCTGGCAAAAGGAGGTAAAAGTTTAAGCAAATTTTATTTCTTTCACATTTGTGATAGGTTGTGTGTATGTACTTGGTTCATTACCATCTGCCAAATGATGCATGGTAATTTGTTAAGAGGTGGTAATAAGTATGTTAACATGATTAAAAGCAGTCACGGTTGCTTAATATATTGCTATTTGTCACTTTAATATCTGATAATGAATGCTCCTAATTTGCCATGGCTGTGTAAGATTGTGCTGTGTAGATTAACAAAAGTCTCACACTAAAACGATTGTCTAAAGAGGTTATAAACTATCCATTCTTGGTGGTCTTTTAAAAAGAGGATAAACATCTGTCAGGGATGACGTGAGATGAGCTGATCCTGCCTGTGTACAGGGAACGGACTAGGTGACCCCTTGAGATCCCTCCCAGTCCAAGGAGCCCATGATTTTGCTTTAACTGTCAATGAAAAGCCTCAGAGGGATTCGTGCTGATTTAATTAAGTTGGCTTTTAAACAAGTTAACAGATGTTTACACTTATAGATGCAACTATTTAAGGCCTGGACTATGCAATCTATTCCAGTACTTCATTTTTTCCTATAATTAGAAAACTTTTCCCCAAATCTAACTGCAGTATATATAAATTCATGCTAGTTTTGTGTATTATTTATGCTACATTTATCCTGTCCACGACAAGCACTGAGACTAACCTTTGTTGTAGGCTTTTTAACTTAGAGTCATGTGCTGCTTTTCATCCTTCATTTATGCTCTTTGGTCTTTACTCCATAGGTTTAGCAGCTTGCATTTTGGAGTTGGAAGTTCTTTTATCCTTCTGAGTATTTCTCTTTTTTTTGCCTCCAGAATATTTCCAGGTAAACTGTATCTTTTCCTGCACAGGGCCTTCCCAAGCTACATCACTTGTTAGGCTGAATCTTTATCATTAATGATGAAGCAGAATGGTATTTCCACAGGCAGCACTCTTGGCTATACATACCCATAGCATTAAACTTGGTTTCGGTTGCATCTCAAGGATGTGGATGGCTGTTGCACACAGATAACTAGAACTTTGAAATAATATTCTTCAATTCATTTCCTGCAAGTTGGACATAGATAAAATGATTTTATGTCCTGTTTTTTTTATTTTATTTTATTTTTTTTATTATTCTTTTTAAGTGAAATCAAGGACTTTGTGAGGACTTGGCTCTTGAATATGTTGATATGCTCCTTAAGTGATGATTTTTTTTTCTTAATTAAAAGGAAGCTTTTGCAAATGGCAAGAGGAATTTCTTTATGTTTTCTGTTGTGAGCTATTTTTACAGGTTAAAGCAGTGTTTCTCACCAACCAAGAATTATTTGGATTCAGAAGCAGGATCACTGAATTCAGAAAAGGGAAAACTACATTTCTTCCCCACCACCAATAATTATATAGCAACACTAGGTAATTGCTCACCAAATGGAGGGAATTGTATGAACAGACAATATAATTTTCCACAGTCAACTGTATAACATGATTAAAACTTTGTGTATTTGGATTTATTCATGCTGATTGCAACGGTGGGCAAACACTGACACTTGTTAGAGTTTCTAGTAGCTATATACATGGGCAATTCTTCCCACCCTGTTTTCTAATTGCTTATGTTTTCTTTTGGATATTTTCTTTGTTTTCTTCACTGCAAATCTTATATGATTCATTTGTGTGCCTTTCCCATGTAGCCCACATTAAAATAACACCTAGAAAATATTTTCTCTCATACAGACAAGAATTTTTGATTGGGAGTTATGGAGTTTTGAGCACTTTCCACTGCAGAGTCTTTGCACCAGCTGGTGGGAACCTGTGAGCCAGATCATCTTTTTCTTGTAGGAGCAGAGACTCGAAACTTCTTTCTGAGGGCTTCAGTTGCAATGGATAGATTCTCCTGATCTTCAGTTTTACCAGAGTAATTGCATATTATTGCTGGAATCTTTCCCCTTTCTGGTGACATAATTGCTTTTCTTGAGGTTTCTTATTTTCTATGTGAAAGGCTTTAAGCTTATTACAGGGTGGATGGTGTGTGTTTTTGGTGAAGTGAAGCTGTCAGATGTCCTAAAATTTTTCTACATTTTACATTCTGTGCTAGAGGACTGGATTTGATAGTCCAGATAAGGTTAGTAGGAGCCATGATCTCATTTATTGTTATTTGTAGTGCTGCAGCACCTTCCCTATTGACCCTGTAAAAGCAGGAAATGGTCCCAGAAATGAACTAAAGAATTATAAAACATAGGACTGAAAAGTTCATATAATCCTGATTAAGCAGAATCAACTGTTCCTAAATCCCTCTGTGTTGTATGGTGCTAGGTGAGAGTGTTTTCCAAACACTCAAAACTTAAATAAGCTGTAGAGTTAATCTATTTTTAGCACTCAGTGCATTTTGAGTCTGTTCCTGAAATACTTTGTTGTTTTTTTCTTTTCTTTCTTCCTCTTTTGTGAGTGAGTAAAGCAAAGCCTCCTGTGATAGAGCTTTTACTCATGAGATTTCCTCTTTTGTCAACCATTAAAACCTGACCTCACATGTCAGCAGCTGAGACATACCTGAGCCTAAGCAGAATTCAGTTGATTTAATGAGCAGCTGGGAGTAGAGGCATGCAAGGACTACATTTTGATGGAAGTTTAGATCTAACACTGCTTCTGCATTTGTGGTTTTCAATTTATTTATTTATATACGTATTTATTTATTTATTTCTCATGCTTCCACCTTAGCCATTCATTCCTGCCTTTGGCTTGTCTGCTCCGTTGTGCTGGAATTTTTATTTAATCTCCTTCATTCCAAAGAGAATTGAGCTCATTAAAGCAAGGAGAAAGATTTTCAGCAGAGGATTAGAGGCTCAGGAGCAGTCTGTGGGTGTGTGTATACTGTGCATGTGTGTGTGTGCCAGTGAGAAAAAGGGAAGTGACTAAAATAAGGAAGCTCCCTGATGTCTTCTCACATAAAAAGCAGCATGTTTTTGTGTTTTGGTTTCTTTTTCCATTTGCTACTTCTCAGAGTCTCTGTCTGTCTGTCTCTCTTAGGGATTGAAAAACGCAGTCCTTAAATATCAGTGTGCGCTTTAAAGTTTCACTCTAGTCTCAGGCATCTGTGGGCATTTTTGAGCTTCTTTTCACAAAATTGGTGATAATAAACACTAGAACTGCTTTAAAAATCTTTACGATCATAATGACGGACCAGTTTTGTGGTTTTTACTTCTTCCCACAGAACCACTGAAAGTCATCTGGAAATGAATAGTTCAAAATATCACTCTGTATCAGTAGTCTATTATGTTTTTACAATTATTATTATTTTCTTAAAAGATTTATTTAATGGAATTTGTCCCTTTCCATCATACATATTTTTTAACTTTTTAATTTGAGCCTAATTTTGGTTAGTTGAAGTTAAGTAAAACTTGAAGATAGATTAAAGTTTTCAATTAGCTTAAATTAATTGGGCTTGCTATAGGAGATTTGTACTGGAACTGAGGCTCGGATAGTTTCTTCTAATTTAATTATTACTACTATGAAAAGTTATTCTAGCTATAAACCTTAGGATCTTAAGCATCCATCTTGACTTGCATTTGCTTGCTGCACCCACTGATGAGGTCTTTTGAAAATTCAAGTAGGCAGGCAAAAACCTTGTATGCAACCTGAATATACCTGTACAGAGAAGTAAGAACGGGCAAAAAATGTTGAGAAGGTTTGATACAGGCCACTTTCCCATACCAAGGATAACCCTGTTATGCTTAAATCTTGATAGATGGATGTGTCCAACCTGTGATGGAGACTGCATCATCTAAGCAATCCTATTCCCAGTCACTGGGGAGACATGTATAACTCATGACTAATTAATTAACTCATTAGTCTAATAGGCCTTAAAGTGTGCCTTTGGGTTAATCATGTCCCAGTACAAGCTGTCAGAAATCCAGCACAGAAAGCTAAAATCACATACCAAATGTCTACTTTAAAGATATTGTGCGGGTATATATACACACATTAAATACACACCATTTCTTTTAACTAGCTTATGAAAAAAACCCTACTGAATGGACATATTTTTAAGCTGGTTGGTTCTTGAATCATTACTGTCAACTTATGGGATGACCTAAAAGGAACATTTGCTTCACAATGGCCCTCTTTCACAGTACAGCTACACAGGGCATATATAGGTGTCCCACATGGGACAATTCCTTTGCCACAAGTTTATAGCATAGGAAGGGAACAGGGAAACACAGTCCATCTGATGACAACACTTTCACTTATCCTTTACTTGCCTACTTTTATAAACTCAACCAGTCTTGTTTAGTTGAGGAGGAAATGGAAATCCAAAAAGAATGCATTAATGGGCTCGCAAAAAGATGAGAAAACCAAACACGGAGTTTTGGTAGAGTGGAAGACCTAATAGGAGAGGCAGGGGTGAGGGGCAGGAAAAGATCTTGCAAAGAGACAGGAAAAAAAGTAATGACTGCAAAAGTACTGCAGAATCACAGGGGCTATGGAGTGATTTCTTAGTTATGACCTATAATTTCTAGAGGTTCTATCACAGAAAGACATGCAAACTGGCCTGAAAGAAAATATTACTAAGGGTAAATATTCTACTCTAAACTGCTGAGTCAAATCAGACTAATAAAAGGCTGGGATTAGTTATTTGCATTGAAGATGGCCTAGTGGAAATATAACATTTAGTTATGTATTATTGGGCTACATTGTAAAGCAATGATTCCTGGATGTGGTTGGAGGGAAACATATGAGACCATTCCTAAAACTTTTAAGACATTGAGAGAAGCACATGTCTGAGGTAGACTCTTCCTAAAGAGTCTGTCATTATTTTATGACAAATTGAAAAATCCCAAACCATCAAATAGGAGAACTCAACCAACTGAATAAAATCTAAAAAAACACAGCCAACCAAAAGAATAGCCCAAACCCCCAACAACAGTTGGGCTTGTCCTCTTTATCCTTCAGTTAGAACTCAAGTATATTAGGAATACAAAAAGCTGGAAACTACCAATATGTCTTGAATTTTGTTTCATCCCACCCAACCTGGGACAACGGAATTATAAATCTAGTCACACAAGGCTTTCTCTGCAGTTGACAGAATGACTGAAAGGCAGATGGTCTCCACTGTCCAAAAGTGGAGTTCTTAGTGCTTCAGGCAAGTGTTAGAAATTAGATAAGATGAATCAAGACCTTGAGATATCAAAGATGTTTCAGAGGAAATCTTTCAGTCACTGTTTTCTATGAGAAAAACTCATTTAAAATAACATAATAACAAAAAAAACCCTGATGTATAGAGCTTTTAACCTATGGCTATCCAATCAAAATTGCAATTTGGCCTTTAGATATCTTCAGTTTGAAGACAGACTCAGAAACAACCAAACCCACAATCTCCGTCATATGCCTCAGGCTTCCAGACTGTACTTCCTCTCTGCCATGTAGAGGAAATAAACCAGCCAGCTCCTATGCAACTCAAATAAAAGTTGTAGGATTTCTGGTTTGTAGCTGGCAAAAAGATAATGATTTTATTTAAACAAACAAACAAAAAAGTCGTCTTTGTTTTTTATTCCCATGTGCTACTTAAGATAATTCTTAGCTGAAAATGAGAAATGTTTTACTGTTGAGGAACCTCACTCTGAATTCAATAGATACCACATCCCTGTCTGAAACACCAAAATTGGGTATTTGATTTGTGGTTAGCCATCTGATTATCCTTTGCTTTTTTCTGGGTTGACAGATTTTAAATGTTTTAATCTTCATGTGTGAAATTAATATTTTTTTTGCTGGGATTCAGAGCATGTTTATGAAGTTCTTATCCACTAGCAGGCTATTGAAAATATTTTTCCTCAATTCTTGAATAGAAAATTAGCAACTGCTTGCTCACAATCTTTTTCCAAAAGACTCCCTGGTATAAAAATATTTTAATCCTCCCAGTAGGAAATTCTTTTTTTCTTTAGTGATAAAAATGTTTACTCGCACTACATTTTCTTCAATAATTATTTTCAAAAGTAATTTGTGACAAATACTTCAGTGTTTGTATTAATTCAGGTGCAAGAAAATGAATCTAAGTTTAATTTTAAGTTATATCATCATACCATATGAAATGTGTGATAGTAACAAAGTATCAAAAATAAGTGTAGTCACAGAAATTTACACTGTGTATGAAGGTACATATAAGTTTATGGATGAATGTGTGTATATGTGTATTTTAAAGTTGCAGTATTAATATTAATATATTATGTTTCTCTGTGTGTATATATTTATGCTTGGGGACTTTTATTCCACTTGGGCAATGCCAAGTAGTAAAATCTTGTTATTCAGGCTGATTGGGCCACATTGCACCAATGGATATTTTATCTTCCTGTTTTCTTTTTCTGACTCTCTGTGGCAGACACACTTTGAAGAGGAAGATCATGGGCCCCTCTTATTTTTCTACATGTTTACAAACAAAATGTCACTGAATACAGAGAGGCCCACTAGACCAACAGATATGTGGATGACTGTTGCTTGTGTAGAAACCGCAAGGTGTACAGCAAGGGCAGACAATGTTGTAGAGGGCAGCAGATAATTTCATCCTGTGTCATCCTAGTTTGAGGAGTCCTTCATTTGTGGCACGTTTGTGCACAGTTGTCTGTATGAGACTGCCTGAGGAGTTACTGCTTCTTTTTTTCTGCCTCCTTGCCTCAGCTCTACTCTGTACAGTTCTCTTCTGTGCATGGGTGTGGATGAGATATTAGCTAGTTCTGCTTTTTTGTTTCCCTTTCTCTCTTGTCTTTGTTTACAATGAAACGCCTATATTGCAATTGCAAATAGGTGCCAAATGGTCTAGTGGATGTGAAAGAGGGACTCACTTCCTTTGGTGCAACTTTTTTGTTTCATGGAGAGGTTTTGCAGAAACTTGAGCAGAACCCTAATGGAGCTTTTACTTCTGTTGCAGTTGAGTCACAGAACTCTCTTAGAAAAGAAAGACAGAAACAGCTTTCTCAGCTCACGTCGAGGACTCCCACAAAAATCAGTAAGGCCTTGGGTTCACAGGGGATGACTTTGCTGTTTCCCCACTGATGCAGTAAAAAACTGGTTGCAGGCTTGAGGAAGACAGGAGGTTATGGGAAAGGAGTCCTTGCCTACAATTTTTTTGCAAATACCAAGGAATTTAACACAAGGCTCCCTGCCATTTCACAGCTCAGTCTGCATCCTCTGAGAGGGCTCATCTTGCAGACATGCATCACTTTCATCTGCAAGGACACCAACTTTCCTCTCCTCCAAACATTTATGCTAGGATGTCTTTCTGTGGTGGCCTGTGTACATTGAGACAAATATTGGGAAACCTAATCTGTCTTTTAGTGCAGTTTAACAACTGGAAATGAAGAGATCCAGAGTCATGTAACCAAGCAGTTCTTCATGGACCACAGGCAAGTGCTCCACAGACCACAGGGCTGGAACGCTGGAACTTCTTAACTAATTCATTTCCCAGATGCTATGTGGCCAATGTTAACTGCTCTTGCTACCACAAGATCTGAATGGCTTCTCCTTGTTATTCTCACTCATCACAGTTATTACAGGCAGCTCAAATAGAAATGGTTACAGTTAAGGCAGCCAGACAATTTCCATTATAAAACACTGTTTTCCATAGCTCATAACACTTTCAAAGTTAATTTGTTTGTAGTTTTCCATATTAAAAGTTTTTCTTCTTTTCTGGAGGATGATGGGAAGGAAGGAAGAAGAAAATGAGAAATGGTAGTGAGTAATAACAATAAACAGATAAGCTAGAACAAATGCTGAAACTCCTGTAAGATCTTGTCTTTTTTTTTTTTTTTTAAAAAAAAAAAAAAAGATCTTACAGGAGTTTCAGCATTTTTTTTAGCTTTTTTGTTTTTTTTTTTTTTTTCTTACAAAAATATTCATATTTTTTAGCTGGCCCTTATGGGAGCAAGGACACAGGTAATTCCTGTGTTGTTCTTTTTTAACATACCCATGGCTGCTGACCTTTGAAAACCTTTTTGCAGATGCTAAGACTTGTGACAGATGGCAGCTAATTTCTCTGATGACGATGTGTGTGCTGTATGTGCCCCTACCCCTTGCCAGAACCTTCATCCCATCAGCAGAGCCAGGCTGAACACACCCCCTCTGGAGGGGACCCATTGGTCCTCGTCATAGCCAGGAGCTGCTGCCTCATTGGGTGCAGGATCTGAAATTCTTTATTCAAGGACATGAAAATAGGAGAGAAGAAAGAGATCAGACTGCAGTGGGGAAAGGAGCCTTGTCTAAATTGCAAGTTGGGTGTGTGTGGTGTGAGGGAGCAAGGGGGCAGCTGGGCATGAGGAGATCAAGAAACTTGAAAACAAGAGCTGAAAACGTACTGCTAAATGATGCATTATACAGCTCCTGGAGGAGCTGTGTGTGTGCAGGTACACACACAGTGAAGCTGTGTATATTGTACAGGAGCACTCATAATTTTTTCCATTTTTTCCAAGAGTGTCCACTAGTCAGAGGGTGAAATGAGGCTGCGTCATAAGGACAGTTGTTTCTTGAAGAATCCCTTCCTCCTTTGTGGCATATAAAGTTGAGGAATGGAGGACTGTGGAAAGAGAGAAGAAAGCTTTTTTTACTTTGTTGGGAGTTATAATCCACACTTCTATTTTGCTAATTAATCATTTGTTACATGGGTTTATTGTTGTTTTTTTTCTTGTTTAACTAACAATTGTTTACTGTAAAATACATATTATTCTAATTAACTCCTTGGAAATGAGTCCTTCTGGAACTTATTCTGCCTTCAGAACAGAGTTTTGATAATACCATGTAAATAAGCCATGAAACGACATATTTAAACATTTAAGTATTTTGTTCTATTTTCATTAAGTGTTTTTTCATTGAGAACAGTCCATCCTGTGCATTAAATAGACAAAGACTCTCTGGGGGAAAATAAGTGTATGATACTTGAATAAAACATTGTCTTGGCATGTAGCTGAGAGAAGAAAATGTAAGGTTTCCTGTTGAAAATTATTTGGACACTTCTTACATTTTGAAAGCTTAACTGTGTTACCTTAGTGCTGTATTCAGTTAAAATTATTTGTATTTGTTATTTAAACTAATCTGGAAATTGTTTCTCTGAATCTTTTCACATATGTATGTGCTCAAACATATATGTGTTTATGTAAAGTGTATTTATTAGGTATACAAAGAAATATGTGAAGAGATATATGCTGGGCCAGAACTCTCTCATTCCTTATCTGCCTCATGAGACTTTTAAAATTATGTTTTCCTGTTTACTTGTTAATTCATCATTATAAAATCCAAATTCTACTAGTGTTCTCAGTGTTCCTGGTGTGTATCTGGTGTTTTAAGCATATCCTTTATTTTTTTATATCATTTTGTAATTTTAACGAAAAGAATGCAGAACACTTTTTTTAAAAAAAACACCTCCTATCATCTGAATTGCTATTATGGGGGACTTTCACTGAAAATTTTGAAAAAATAATCCTTAAACTGTTCTTGTATTCCTTCTATTTTCAAATCTTATATTTAAAAGCAAATCAAACTTGTTTTGGTGTTACCACTGATTCTGCAAAGTGACAGGGCACACAGTGAGCTATGCTGAACAAAAGTGAACAAAATGGTTTCTCTTGGAGTGGTAAAGCTTAAAAAGTATGTTATCTCTCTGCCACCCTTACCAGAGTGATTCTGAGACCAGCTGTCACATCTGCCAAGTGAGTTTTCTCTGTAGCTTACTGAGGAACTGGGACACTAATAATGACAAAAATTAGACTTGGGTACTTCAGTTCTCTTTGGATCTTCAGGGAAGCGTTGGTTTGGATGGCTTGACCTTGTTGTAATTCACACAGAACTCGTGCTGGAAATTCCAGCTTTTGTGCCATTGGAATGAGCACAGCTCCTATCCTCTGGCCATTCCCAGACATTATTTATGGCAAGAGTTCAGAAGGATGTGAGCCAACTCTCTTAGCTATTTGTACCATTTATCTCCCCGTCCCCCACCCGATCTCTCAACTTTTTCCACTGTTATGAGAAAGGAGATTTTCTACTCATCTCTACAGCACAGCCTCTCTGTTGGTGTCCCCAGCAAGGACAGTCTTCTTGATATAGTGTGATAAGCCAGTCTTCAGAGGGCTTTCAAATATGTGGTGGGTGACCAGTTTTCTACATATTTGCTGCCCACCTCTTTCATTTTCTCTCTGTGTGGATACTGTCCTCAGACAACAATGGATACTCAGCTGGAGCACGTACATCGGTGCAGGCATCGATCCCTGTTCTACTTGCAGTTTGGCTGGTTATCTCTCCTCTGAAGCTTTCTTATGATTAAAATGATTGAACTTGATTGGAACTTTGACACTTCAGTAGTTATTTTTACTTCTGAAGTCTCAGGCTGTCTTTGTCAAAAGGTTCTCCTATAAGTTACTGTTAGTCTTCCAAACGTTTTTTACCTTTGTGCAGCTGAAGGTTGGCCACTTTATCTGCATTTTTCTGGGATGTTTGATCTCATAATACAATTTCCTTTTAAGAAAAAACCAAAAAAAAGTAAAAAGGTTTAACTGGTCTTTTAGTAGTAAGTTCTGTAGAATGAATGTGTAATTTCTTTTTTTTTCCTTCTTATAAAACTATTTGTTGTTTTTCACACTTCTCCTTTCCCCTTAGCTTCATGTTTTACATCACACACTTGTTATCCAGAGATGTTACTGAGTAGTTGGTGTTGCTGCACACTGGAATCTCTCCGTGTGTGTATTGCAAGAGGAAGTCGGATCTCTGCTAAGCCATTTGAACACTTCTTTTGACATTAACCACGCTGTGTTCCTTGATGAAAGGAAGCATTTAATGGATCCAGCTGGAAATCCTCTTCTCTTCTTTGGTCAGTGCCAAGTTCTCAGCTGCACATCATGTTCTTGTGTGTAAGCTCTAAGATAAGAAAGACTTTTGAGAAACTGAATCTGTCCTATTGTGGTACCTGGACAGCAATAATTGCTTCAGGTGTTGATGCAATCTATCATTTTCAGTTTGTGTATTCTTGTCTTTGTCTGACATTGCTCCCTTTGTGGTGGTTGTCCAAATTAGATACAGGCACGAGGCATTTTGATTCCTTTTTGGGAATTATGCCACAGTCTGTACTAATGCTTTTCATGTGGGCCAGTTGCCCACAGATGGATACTGGATAAATTTTTGTATGGTTTTGTTAGTGTTGTGATAAAATTCTTTAATTGTGGAAAACCATTCTGTAATAAAAATTTCTTGAAAGATTTTCTTATGGCTTATTTTAAATTTATGAATAAACCAAAAGCAGACAATAATGTGAAAAAGCAGGAAAAAAATTCTCTTCCTGTACTGAAACGGAGTGATAAGGAATGCCAGGCTAATAAAGACACAGTAAATAAAACTAATTAAAAATAAACCCCTGAAACTTTTAAAAAACAAAACAACAAAATCCCCCTCAATCAAAAAGAAAACACCCTTTGTGCATTTCTGTGAAATTGAAATCCAAAGATCGTGGTGGATAAACACGAGAATCCTTTCATTCTTTCCATTCATTTCAAGTCCTTTCATTTTGCCAGAGGTTTGCATTGAGACATACAAACAGAAACAGTTTTTGGGTCACAACATGTGCCATAGCCAGGCAAGTTTTGAGCCTGATCCTCTTGTCTTGGATCCCAGTAATAACAGTTTTTCCTGTTTAAATAACTCTGCATCCTGTTCAACTGGACTGTTTTTAAAGCATGTGCAGTAGATGGCTTTAAGTATGAAGACTGAACAAAATTACTTGATGGCTGATTTTTCATACAGCTCGGTACACTTTCTTAAAATACATTTTGTTCATTGAATCAGCCAACTCTTAACATGTCATCTGTGCACCACTCATGGTGTTGAACGTGGTTATTTGTTTCTAATTTATTTCACGCTTACGTCACAAGAAACAAATAAACATTTTGCAGTGGAGTGATGTCAATTTTCCCCACTTGGATTTCCGGATTTAATATTAGCTGAAGCAAGGTAAGTAATTCAGTGGGAAAACAAATACTGAGAATGCACTTGCTGATGGTATTCATAGAATTTCATTAGCCAGTTATCTATCAATCCTTGTACCATTAGGGAATGAATTCTAAATTCCCTGTCATCTTTCTAGTACTCTCCTCCTAGGGAACTCTAGGGAGACCATATAGCAGCCTTCCAGTACCTGAAGAGCCTACAGGAAAACTGGGGAGGGACATTTTACAAGGGCTTGCAGTGATAAGACAGGAGGAACAGTTTCAAACTGAAAGAGGATAGATTTAGATTGGGTATTAGGAAGGAATTCTTTCCTACGAGACACTGGCATAAGTTGCACAGAAGAGTTTAGGATGTCCCCTTTCTGGAGCTGTTCAAGTGTTCCTTCTCTAATCAGTGAAGACTGCTTTTCTGATGCATAATTTAGTTATATATTAATGTCTATCACTGATGAGCTGTTTCTGTTTACTAATAATGTTTTAGCTTGTATTTTGTAAAAGTTTAAATGCAAAAAAGGACAATTACCTTTATCAATCAAGTAATTTATTTTCCCTTGAAAATTGAAGTCAGATTTGTTTATTGTGTAGCCATTTTTCCATAAAATCATAGTGACTGGAACTGATCATCTTTCAAACCTGCTTGTTGTTTTGTTTTAGTTTGTTGTTAATAAAATCCCATGTCATCTGTTCCATCCCTATGCCTGGGATGGATGCCAGTTGACCTAGAGTTTCATCATGCCCCTTTAGTAAAAGACTTACAATTTTCCATTCTTTTGGAATTTTTCCCCATTTTCCTGGGCTTGCTACACATGAGTATCAATAACTCTGAAATTGTTTGTCAACCCTTTAATGAATCTTAGATTCCAGTTATCTGGGCCAGCTGGTTTTGAAAACATTTAGTCAATAGATCCTTAGCTTTGTGAAAAATAGTCCCATATGAAATGCTTGCCTGTGTGTGCACACACCTTACTTTTGGATGTTCTTCTTTGCTTGCCCCATTTCCAGTCTAGTAAGTGGGTTATTTTTATTGGTTATAAAGAAATTTGAAACACTTGTTTTCACACTGAGGTGCATCTTTAGATCAGATCATTCCCTCCCATTCCTTTAAATAATTTTGATTGAATCTCTTTTTTTCCATATAAATCTTGCAATGACACTAATTTTCTTCCCATACAAACTTGAGCTTGAGGAGTAGTTTATCCTCTTGTATACTTTGATTAATAGTGTTGTATCAATAACTTAATTTGATCAACAGACTTTCCTTAGCACATTGATCTGTATTTATCCAGATTCCTTCAGATGTGAGTTATTTTATGGTTATTCATAAGTTTTGGTGTGCATGTACATGTATGTGTGCATATATATGTGTATATATATATATAATTGTCTATATATGTAGTTGTCTGTCAATTCAATATTTCTGAAGTAAATTAGCCAGAGATAATTAAATATGAGATTTTGGCAAAGAGTATCTTAAGTTTAGAAACAATCGAATGTTGTTTCTCTGATGAGATTAAATACACAGAGTAAGTTAAATCAGTGCCATCTTTATTTGGTTTCCTACTTTAACCTCTCAGTGACATTCTCTTTGAATTGCTGGAAAAAAAATGAAAACTTTGGTCAATTTTTCTAAGTGATAAAATTAACCTTCCACCTGTTCATTATCAGCATCCTTGTAACCAGAGTTATTTGGGAGGAGGGATGCTCTTGCCTGCGCTCTTATCCTGCCTCTCTGCTCAGGAGCCAGATTGCAAGAGAGAAATGCACTGACACAGCTGCCCTTCCTGCTCTGCAGCACCTGTCAGCCTCTTCCCTTAGCACTGGTTCTGACCTTGGGACTTAAATAAAAATAAATAACTTCTTTTTCTCTTTCTTTTTCTTTTTTTTTTTTTCTTTTTCTTTTTCTTTTTCTTTTTCTTTTTCTTTTTCTTTTTCTTTTTCTTTTTCTTTTTCTTTTTCTTTTTCTTTTTCTTTTTCTTTTTCTTTTTCTTTTTCTTTTTCTTTTTCTTTTTCTTTTTCTTTTTCTTTTTCTTTTTCTTTTTCTTTTTCTTTTTCTTTTTCTTTTTCTTTTTCTTTTTCTCTTTCTTTTTCTTTTCTGTTTCTGTTTCTGTTTCTTTTTCTTTTTCTTTTTCTTTTTCCTCTTGGTGCTACCATCAGGCTTTTTCAAGGTGACACTGACTTTCCACTTGCTAAATATTTTAAATTATTTAACAGTTGTTGTTGGTACACGTTAGGCTTATGCAAACACTTGCTGTAGTGAAGGAAAATTACACAGAAGGACAAATGGAAACAACTAAGCTGTAAACTGAGAGTCAAATCTGTAAATAAGGGGTTTCTTTGCTTTCCCATATTAGGTAGGTACAATGACCTGGATGAAGGGACAGAGTGTATCCTCAGCAAGTTCACTGATGATACCAAACTGGGAGGGGTGGTTGGAACTCCAGAGAGCTGTGCTGCTTTACACTCATTTTGCTTGTTCCTCTCATTTACAGTGCTATGAAATACATCGAAATTTGGGCACTTTTTGCCCAAACCTCTGTATACTACTGAACATGTGGGTGCTGCTAAAGATGCTGGACAATAAAGTGAGTTGGACTGTTTTGTGGCCACAGCCTTTAGTGCTTCCAGTCGATGCATTCTCTCATCTGGAGCCAGCTCAGAAACCTTCACACGCCATCTCGCAGACAGAACCTAGAACTCAGTTTTGCTTAGAAGCTGCCATTTGGTTGACTTTGCAGAGAACTCCATATGGCAGGAACCTTGAATGTTTTGAGAACATGCTTTTACTTGTCACTTGTGTTCCAGCAAATGTCAGCATAATTGAAATCCTCATGATCAATGTCTGGGCTTTTTTACAAATCTCCTTTTTTCATGCATTGATGCTTCCTGTTCTGCCTTCTGATCCTGCCCTAGAGATGCATAACAGCTCCTTATGACTGTTGTTTTTTCACTGTTTTCACTCTCATCTCAGTCCAAACTCCTTCAGCTGTGGTAAGCACACTATATTTGTAAACTTTTCCCTCTGAGATAATGTCCTTCCTCACATATGTTTGCATATAAATGTAGTTCATTCTGCTACTTGAATCCTAACATTGCCCCTTCCTTGGTTTATTGATACTGAGATGGGGTAGTCACAATCTGCTACTTTATTATTTATGGTAAATATGTAAGGATAAAGCGGCAAAAGCCTCCTGTATTTGTCTGTAGGTTTTTTTATGATTCTGTTTTGTAAGCAGGGTGAAACACTAAGTGAGCTAATAAAAAGACTGTCTTATTTACACTAGAATATTTCTTAGCAGATCTGTGATAGAAGATAGTGTCTTAGAAACTTAAGTAACTTCTCATCCAGGCTCATGTGAAGATTGAGGAGACATTTCCCTGACCATAGAAAGTTTTTGTAAGATTGATGATTCTACATTTTTGATACAGTATCTTACTGTGTTTTTTTCCCCCTCAGGAATTAGAGGACAACAGATATAAAAATGAAATGCAACAGGTGGAGTACATTTTTAGAGAAGTGGGTATGATAGAGGCTGTGATTAGAGACATATTTGATCCTGAGACAATTTTAACTTCTCCATGACCATACATTGCTATTATTCTGCCCCTCACATTCTCCCCCTAAAGTTTTCTACCTCTTTTAAATGGAATATAGAACTTCAGATACTTCCTTCAGTGCAGAACCTAACTATTTTATACAAATATAAAACTATATTTCAAGCTATAAAACTATATATCAAGCATATAAAACTATATGCTTGATTTCATCTTGAAAAAAAATGTACCAATGGGAAATAACAGAAGACATTAAAATTGTTAAATACAGTTCTACCACCCCTCAGAGAAATTAACTTGAATAAGGCTACAGAGTGGGGTGGAAATGTAGAAAACAACACCCCCAAAATAAATGAAAAAGCAGCAGAAACTAACCCTCTAGGTGTTACTTTGCATTGTAGTCTAGCTCCTAATGAGCCCAGATGATACTGGCATGCCAATACCACACTGCTTAAGCAGGAAGAGAAAGGCCTGATGTGCTGACTTCAGCTTTTTCTGTCCTGGAGATAAGGAACCCTGACACTGAGCAATAGGAGCAGTAAGCAGCATGGAGGGAGTGTGGTGAGGAGGGCTTTTAAAGAGAGCTTGAAGACAGCAAAATATATAAAGACTGGCCACAGAGCATAAAGTCTGAGATACTGGAATCCTGAAAAGGTCAACAGGGTGTGTATATCCTAGGCTTTAACATACCTAGGAGCATCAGGCTGGGACTCAGAGAGGGTGATTTAGCTGAATCATTAGGAGAGAAACTTGTGTTGCTTTGTTCTGCCATGTAAAATGCTGAAATCATTTGCCAAGTCAGGTGTGCAAGTCTTCATCCATTCAAACCAAGAGTGGAAAATGCGCTTTAAGAAGTAAATCTGTGGTATAATTCCCTGTCTGTATTTCTGGTTATTCTGCTTTCTCTGTGCTTTTTCTTTTATACCATAAGCCAGAAGAGTTATCATTATTATTAACATGTCTATTTCTGAATATCTATGTCCTATACCATTGTATAGGAACAATATTTTTTTTGTTCCTCTCAGGCTCATAATGTAACTCCTGAATCAGAACACATTATTAGCTAGAGAACAGTTCAGGACCTTCCAGGAGAGAAGGAAGGGAGCCTAGGTATGGAAAATCTCTGTCTGCTATCATGATGCAGACCTTCTTAATCTTTCTCTTGCAAACTCTTTTTGTAAAGGGTGTGGTTTTCAGTTCCTAGGGAATTGGTGTGAGGTGATGGAATAAACTTTAAGATAGCTTTGGATCAGATAATGCCAGAGATTTTGCAAGAGTCACTCTGACATTGAAATTGTTTTCTTCACCTCACTTGGATGGAATTCCTCTGTAACATTCCATGATAAAAAGAAAGAAGTGTAGGAGTCAGACTATAAGAACACACTTGTTGTATAGAAGTGTATGAAACAAGCATATAAAAGCAAATTAAACTAGACTTTCATATACTCCAGGAAGCAAAGGTGGGGAAGGGTGTGTTGGAAGGCCTGTTAAGTCATGAATGATGCAAAAAATGTGACCAAGGAGTGATCAGTCATAATTTTTCACTATGGAAGAACTAGTGGCCCTCAGTGAAACCATCCTGCAGCAGGTCTAAAAGTAAACAAAAAGAAATCTTTATGATGCATATTAAATGGTAGGAATCCTTGTGGGATATTTTGGAGGCCAAAAGTATAGACAGAGCTGGAAAGGATCTAAATAGATTAATGAAGATTAAGTCCGTTTGTGGTTATTCCATGCAGTCATTTAGATGCAAGTTTCATGTCAGACACTCCCACTGAGAGCTAGAAACAGGGGATTACAACATAGCAAGAACCCTTTCATGTGTGCTCTGTTCTGGTGCTGTTCTGTAAACATCTGCTGACAGCAGTTCTTGGAGAAAGGATGCTGAATATATGGACCTTCAGTCTGGGACACAGCAGAACCATTTGTAGGAAACAGATGGTAGCTTTCTGGAATGCAGAGGGATGAAACACATCTTCACTTGGCTGTATTTCAGGCAAATGGTTAATGTGAGATTTGGAGTGAACATTACAGCTGTAAGGCCATTTGGTAATAACACTATTCTAGCTATATCTCCTGAGTTAACTGTAGTGTACCAGATGATGTTCAGGTTTGTAATGATAACATCAATTCAATAGCAAAATGTTAGTATAAGTTACACATTAATATCACCTGCATAGCATGTCTGTAGTATATGGCATAAACTAAGAAGTAGATATTCCCATGGGTTTAGAAATCTCTCACTGAAGTTCTAAGAGTTTGAGAAGATAAGAAAATATGATGAATTTAGATTTTTCAGGTGCGTTTATACATAAAAATATTAGGTTTCATATCTGAGACAGTAAAAGCTCTGTTTCTGGGTTCTCTTCCTCTTTCCCCCAAGGTAGAAATACATTAAAAAATAAACATTTTCACAGTTGAAGTTAAAAAGGGGATGTAATGAATGATGTCTGGAGCTGGCTAAGGAGAATTTGAAGGGTGGGCACTACACCTCTGTACAGCACCTACTCATACACAGAAGACCTTCCAGGACATTTTT
Organism: Chaetura pelagica; assembly: GCF_000747805.2. Lineage (NCBI taxonomy): Eukaryota > Metazoa > Chordata > Aves > Apodiformes > Apodidae > Chaetura > Chaetura pelagica. The sequence goes on from NW_009952048.1 coordinate 1,233,837, forward strand.
GGTGAGCCTTGAGAACCCAGACAATCATAGAATCATAGAATCCTAGGGGTTGGAAGGGACCTCGAAAGATCATCTAGTCCAACCCCCCTGCCAGAGCAGGGTCACCCAGAGCACATCACACAGGAACATGTCCAGGTGGGTTTTGAATGTCTCCAGTGAAGGAGACTCCACAGCCTCTCTGGGCAGCCTGTCCCAGTGCTCTGTCACTATCACAGTAAAGAAGTTCTTCCTGATATTCACATGGAACCTCCTATGCTCCAGTTTGCATCCATTGCCCCTTTGTGCCACTCTTCATTTGTTTTAGAGCCTTTGCTAAAAAAAAATAAATCTACCTGCAAGAATTTTAACACTTCTAGCAAAGACTAAGCAACTACTGCAAGCTTAGAAAGCAGAAATTTTATTTATGATGGTTGAAAGCTAATGTTGAAAAGGGCACAAGCTTATTTCTTCAGGTATGTGACTCATGCAGTACCATGTGACCTGCTTTTCCAATGGAAAAAGGTCACATTTCAGATAGCAAATATTTTCAGAAGATAATATTATCTTGAAAATAATTTTTGAATGTGAGTCTGATTTTTTTTCATATTTTTCAAGGAAAATAACTACTTTGTGACAAATGGTTCATGGAACTCTTTAGAGCCTGAAATGGATATTTGGGTTATGCTATTGTGAACTCCACTCTCTGAGGCAATCAGTAAGATAAAAAGGTGAAACATTTCCCATTATTGTGGTATCAGAGCACATAAGTGGAGCTCTTTGCATCATTTCCCTGGAGATCTTGGCAAAGGAGGTTGTACAATAGAAAAAAAACTTCCTATGCATTGTCATAAGCACACAGTGGAATTTAAATATTCCAGGAGTATTAACTTTTGAAGAGGTGAATATTTGATAGTCCTGTATTTGAATGGAAGTGGTACAGTGACAGACCAATTCAGAGAGGAAACGTACGTTTGTTGTAAGTGCGGGGCTTCGAATGCACAAGTAAAACAAAACTTATCTTCCCTAAATAAAACCCAGTTCTGCCTGCTCTACTCAGAGTAGCTGGCATCTGATTATATAGTAAAATCCTTGAGCTAATCAGCTTTTTTAATTTGTTCTCTATGGTCCCATATTAAAGAAAGAAAAAAAAAAGTAAATTAAAACAGCAACGACAACAAAAATCCCAAACAAAACAAAGCAGAGCAAGCAAACAAAGCTCGCTGAGAACCATCACACATTTATTTGCTTTTTAGGAATTCCTTTTTTTAATTTGAAAGAACGTTAAGGAGAGCCCCTCCTTTCAGATGGCCTGGAATGACTGAGTTTAAAATTGATAAACTTTGCCCTGCAGCATGAGACAGTAAGAGGAAAGTTCACATACTAACGAAAAATATTGGAAATGAGACTCAGGCGCACCTGAAAGTCTGTTAAATTCTACACTACATCAGTCCCACAGTCTTTATGAAATAACCAGGAAGATCAGCTCTTGAGCTACTAGTGATTTCACCCGAGTGCTGGCATTTATTAATTTGTGTGATGGACAGAAGTAGCAATTCCCAAACGAAAAGCAGAGCTTAAAAATGTAAAACAAACCATGAAGGAACTGCATTCAGCTACACACTACTTTGATACCCAGTATTCTGGATTTTGGCCTTGCTCTGCTTTGTGGTCTTGAGGCTAGAAAGTATTTTGTTCCAGCAATTAAAAGTTCATTTGATGTTTCTTAAGGCCAAAATTCCTGGCTGAGAGATTGCCAAAAAAATGTTAATCCAAGGGTGGGGCACAGCATCGAATAAATTGTATCTGTTCTCTCAGACATTCTTTTTTATTCTGTACTGTACCCAGCACAGAAATTATAACACCTTTAATTAAGTTAAATTTACACTTTTGATTCATTCCTTGGGATCATGCAACTGCAAGGTGCCAAGATTCATGGTTGGTCCTTAAATGGCTCTCAATTCTTTGACTCTCTCAAGCAGCATTTCCCTGGGATCAGCCATTATGAATTTTGAAGGAAAGATAATGTGCAGCCCTGAGTTCATTGAGCTCAGAAGAGAAATATTGTAACTGATGGACCTGCTTCACAATTTTATGAAGGTTACATTAAACATGTGTTTCCTACTGTCCCATAGTTTTCCATCCCATGGTTATAAAAACAACTGTTAAGCCATGTTATCTGATTAGGCCCTTGTAAACCCTATGAGTCAATGAATCATTATTAACCAAACAAAGAAAAAAATAAGTTTTTCAATTTTTCATTATCTTGTTCAACGTTGAACACGTGCAGTTTGTTTTCATTATGTTTCATTTTTCTTTGTGACATTCATATATGTACTATCTTTTCTGCCTCGTCTCACCTTCTCTAAAAGGAGGGACAACTGTGCTGTCAAAGTCATGGATCACAGATTTCTTGAGTCCATAGGTCTCAGTATCATAGGGCTCATGATCTATCTTGTGGACAATCTAGCAAGCAGAGGACTTGGTGGCTCTGAGTACAGACCTGAACAATGCTCTTGCAGTTTGCAGAAAGATTGAAGCTTTCACAATAGGATCAACAGAAAACTCTGTGATGAGTTGTTTAAACTTGTTTCCTAGAAATGCCAAGGGGAAGTTTGAGCAAGATGTATCAAAATCTTGGCATATACATTTTGGGTTAGTGCCCAGGCTCCAATTTCTGTGAAATAGATGAGTAATAGTCTGGTAACACGGGATCTGCTGTCAATTGCCTATATCAGCAATCCAGACATTGTGTCAGACTCTTGAAAAGGCTCATTTATGTACCTTTCCTATAAAATGTAGAAAGAAAACAGAGGAGCTGCCTTGCTCTGTAATGCTATGTGGTTGTTTTCAAGCTGCATGCTTCCTGAAGAGGGAATCAAAGTGTGTGATATCAGTCTGGTGTCCCTTCATCATGACTTGCAGAGCCTTTAACAGTAGTCTGTATATAACTAGGGGCCCAAAGCCTAGTTGAGTGGACAACTTTGGGTCAGTGGCAAAACCAGTCTTCTGACATACGGTCTCAAACACAGCTAAGTGCTTTTCAGTGTAAGTAGTTAGATTCTTGCCTAAAAGATGTTCTGGAATTATACTTTTCTTAGGTCTTTTTGTTTCAGTTCTATTTTACCAGATTATATTTTTCTTTAAACTGAGCCAGAAAAACACCAAAGCCTATAATACATTGGTTAAGGAACTCGATTCCAAAGAAATGTAGGGGATGATCCACTTACTTTCAGACCCTGCATGGTTGTGCTTACTTTTATGTGTGTGTATGTGTGCATATATATATGTATATATATATACAAGGGTGAGAAAACAGGAGAGAACACAAGTAATTTGTTTTCTTTTTTTGATTATGAGTTTTTCTACAGAAGAGTATTTATTATTAGTCTTTATGGTACAATATACTGGCTTCAGAAATAGTTTTTATTTGCTTTCAGGAAGCAAAAAAACGATGTACGTACTAGGTCAAGCTCTCTATTGCTTTCCTTGGCTGAAAGGCTGTTCATGACTTAACAGATGTTTAGAACAATGAAAAGCTTATGGATTGTACCTTTGTCTTTAAAAAGAGAATGTTTAAGGGTTCATACAGGCTCAGGATCTGGTCTTTCCTGGAAGTCTTTGACTGCCTAGCTGGACTGAAGCAAAACTTAATGATCACAGAAAGATATTTTTCCAATATCATAAAAGAGATTCCTTTCCACTGGAAGACGAAGACAAAGACAAGAGCATGTGGAAACTGGATTACTTGCTAGATCTTTTTTGAAGAAGCAGACTGATAGCCAAAATCCTTTGAGCTTAAAGTTTGTTTTGTTTTTCTACTAGGTTTTCAAATAGGATATTTGTTAACTGATTGCAATCATTGACAGATTTGTAGAAGACAAATCTTATAAAAGTTCCTTACTTAGAATAAATTAATGTTTTGCTCCTGCATTTTGAACAGCATTTATGTTTGCAGAAGTGATCAAATGGTGGCAGTGCAGTGCTGGCACTGCACAGGGGTGGCAGCAGCTGACTGGCTGTTGGCTTCCCCACTGCCCCAGTTTTGGGAGTGCTATTAATGCCTTGAAGTTAATGATTCCGACAATATTAATGAAAGTTTATGGGTAAGAATCAGGGGTAAGGCCAAGAGAGCAGACATTTTGGTTGGGAGTGTGTTGGGAGACTGCCCAACCGTAATGAAGAGACAGACAATATTATATAGATGTCTGAGAGAGGTCTCTCAGCTGCTGGCCCTTGTTCTTGTTGAGGACTTCAACTTCCCAGATGTCAGCTGGAAACATAACACAACAGAGAAGGAACAGTCACAGAGGTTCCTAAAGTGTGTGGAAGATAACTTCCTGACACAGATGGTGAGGTAGTGTACTAGGGAAGGTGCCTTGTTGTTGGACCTGCTGTTGGTCAACAGAGACGGTCTTGTGGAGGATGTGATGGAGGCTGTCTTGGGCACAGTGACCATGAAATGATAAAGCTCTCTATTCTTGGAGAAGTAAGGAGGAGGAAACAGAACTGCCACCTTGGACTTCTGAGAAGTAGACTTTGACCTGTTTTGGGGAATGGTTGACAGAGTCCCTTGGGAGGCAGCCTTGAAAGGCAAAGGAGTCCAGGAAGGCTGGACCTTATTCAAGAAGGAAGTCTTAAAGGCACAGAAACAGGCCGCCCCCCTGTGCCAAAAGACAAGCTGGCTGGGAAGAGGACTGGCCTGGCTGAAGAAAGAGATCTGGCTGCTACTCAGGGAAAAAAGGCAGTTCTGTTTAATATCTTCATCAATGATCTGGAAGAGAGGATTGAATGCATCCGCAGCAAATTCGCAGATGGTAGTGAGCTGGGAGGGAATGCTGACCTGCCTGAGTGTAGGATGGCTCTACAGTGGGCTCTGGATAGGCTGGATCAATGGGCTGAGGTCAGCTGCACAAAATTCAACAAGGACAAGCGCCGGGTCCTGCATGTGGGTCACAACAACCCCAGGCAATGCTACAGGCTTGGGGAAGAGTGGCTGGAAAGTTGCACAGAGGAAAAGGACCTGGGGGTTCTGGAGGACAGCTGACTGATTATGAGCCAACAGTGTGCCCCAGGTGGCCAAGAAGGCCAACAGCATCCTGGCTTGTATTAGAAATAGTGTAGCCAGCAGGAGCAGGACAGTGATTTCCCCCCTGTATTGACACTGGTGAGGCCACAGCTTGAACATTGAGTTTTGGGCTCCTCGCTGCAAAAAAGACATTGAGGTGCTGGAGCAAGTCCAGAGAAGGGCAATAAAGCTGGTGAAGGGTCTGGAGCTCAAGCCCAATGAGAAGCATCTGAAAGAACTGGGCTTGTTTAGTCTGGAGCAACGGAGGCTGAGAGGAGACCTTATTACTCTCTACAACTACCAGAAGGGAGGTTGTAAGAAGGTATGGGTTGGTCTCTTCTCCCAAGTGACAAGCAATAGAACAAGAGGAAATAGGATCAAGTTGCACTGAAAGGGTAATTAAACACTGGAATAGGCTGCTCAGGGAGGTGGTTTAGCCTCCATCCCTGGAGGTGTTTAAGAGAAGTATAGATGTGGTGCTTAGGAACATTGGAATTGGCAATGTTGGGTTAATAGTTGGTAGAGTTAGGTTGTGGTTGGACTCAGTGATCTTAAAGGTCTTTTCTAACCTGAATGATTCTGTGATTTACCTCTGGAAGATCTGCTTGTGTGTAGTTGTACAGTTCAGATGAAAATATAGCCAACTTTCTATCAAAATATTATGTCCTAATCAAATGTATCTTGAAAGAATACTTCTTTGTAAATAACCTTATAGATATTTTTAAATGTATTAAATGTACGTGTCAATATTTATTTTTTATTTCCACACATTTGCCCTTTTTATGTGATCTTTTTGTGCAAGTGATCTTGTATTTACCTAGTGAATATTTCATTCCCCTTTCAAAGTGTTTAACATTTTAACAAAAAATATTCTGCTTATAGATAAACTTTCTTTTGAATTACAGTGATAGTAAATAAAGAGTCCTTGTGGAATGACAGCCAGAGTGAGCATTAGCAAAACTTCAGAATCAGCAGATCCATTATGCCCCCTCCCCAAAACAATCATCTGTCAGAGACAGCAGCAACCTATATAAGCTGCATAGTTTGATATTCCAGAATAAAGCAATTCTATAAGAAAAATTATATTATCTTGGCAAATAAATATCTGGGCTTTGTTGCAGTGTGCAGCAATTGGGCTCTGTGCTTTGTCTTCAGCGAAGAGAAAGCATTAACATGTGACAGTATTATAACTTCCTGAAGTGATGTCTTCATTATGTTGAAGAAAAAGTATATGTGGTGAATCAAAGACTGTTTTGTCCAAAGAGAATGAACCTCCTTCTGGTGTCAGTGCTGACTGTCATGTGCTATCTGTTCCCATGCTCCAAGATGGGAAGGTGCAAGTTGGCTTTTAATTCAGAACTACATAACCACTTCAGTGCCTCTGCTCCCTGGCTCATCTAGGACGCAGGATCTGCTAGAAAGTAGAAAAAAGTATTAGCCTGAAGGGATTGCACAGATGAGCAGGCTCCTGTTTAATTGCCTAAAATTATGAGTAGAGCTAGACTGTGACTTTTTGATGTGTTTGATTGCTGGGATCCTTAAATACTTGGGAAAGGCATCGTTGAAGTGGGTGGAATGAGGAGACAGATGACTCATTGAAGCAGGCAAAGACGTGGAAATGCTTGGTGGTTTTATAGCGTCCCAGAAAGCAGTATAATTTCAGTGCCACCTTCTCAAAGCCAATGAATCGCATCAGCAGCTGCATTTTAGTCTGACATGGCAAAAAGATGGATGCTTTAGGTTTGTGTTGCAGGACAGAGCTTGGTGCATACTAGCCTCAGTGTGCTTCTGGATGAGGTTATGGTCATAAGTGAGAGAGGGTCGAACATCAGGTGGGGTAGCTGTACCCTTATGCAGGGAGTGCATGTTGCATTTGTATGCAAGGAGTGCAGGTGACTGTCCGCATTACTTTGCCCATAGGAATCCTCACGCATGAGATGAATATTCATAAGGACTCTGTCTTCAGTGATATCAAGAGATAGAGAAACGAAATCACTCAGCAGAGGCTAAGCTTTTCTCATCCTTTCTTGGGCAAGGTGCTTATTAGGAGTAGCAAAAAAAAACAGCTGAATGTAAGCTGGTAATCTGGGCTCTGGCATCTCTGAAAGGAAAATAATAATGGTATATTTCCTTCTCCGAAGTCTTGATGACTGGCAGCCAGAATACACTATGTAGGGCAGTAATTTAGTAATTTTTTCCCCAGATATGTCCTTGGGCAGAATTAACTCATCAAAAAGCTATGAAACTTAGTGTCCTACTGTCCACTTGAAGTAAATTCAGCTGTGAAGTCTAGTTTTTACACAGGTTAACTGGACCATAGGAATACCTAGGCTTTAATTTGACTTACAGATATATGTGAAATATGTAGATTCTTGCTTTTTTTAATTTGTTTTGAAAGATTTTCAGGAAGTTACTTGAACTAAGCACTGTGGTGTGTTTTTTTTCCTTTTTGTAACTAAAGGATGAGGACTCAGAATATATGTTGTAGAAGACCTGGGAAAAGGATTCACAAAAGCTCATTTATCTGTGCTACTGGTTTATCTCCTCTGAGGTGACTTTTCACCAACCCACCAACGTATTCTCAGCATCTCAGTTCCATTGCTCAATTGCAGGTTGCAAACAAACTCAAACTATGGGGAAGATATAACTTAAATAAACATTCCTCTTTCAAGTGTCACCCATGTGATATATATCTGCCTGGCACAGTGGGAATTAAAGAGAACACAATTTATGATGGGAAAGCTGCTTTTAATTCAATATCTCGGCACATTAATAAAGGATGATTAAATGTCAGCATCTGGAGAAACTCATGTTATTCTAGAAATGTAACATTCTGCTTGACAGAGTCTTGAACTCCAGTGAAGAGTAGCCCTTTAAATCCTGAAATCCAACTACCATTTGCCTGGTGGGCTGTCTTATCTGATGGAATCAAGGCCAACAAGGGTCTCCTTATTTGACCTTAATCTTCCTGTTAACCACCTACAGCTTTAACTCAAGATGCCAAGAATTTTCTTGGCGTCCTTTCACAAAGTGCTGGGCCAGATTCTGTTTCTAGTTACAGCAACGTTAATGTGGGATTTGATCTGTCCTCAGCTCTTTCAACCTTGTCTAGGCTGCAAACCTGTTTCTGCCTCCCTGTAGATCTGCTATCTCTTCAATCCTTAGCTAGAACAAGTTACAACTAACTCACTTCTTCATTTGTTTGTTTCTTTCTTCTAATTAATTAATTAATTAATTAACCAAATAGATAAATAAATAATCAGTATTTTATCCCCATAACCAGTGAAATGGCCATTGTTCTTGCCATGTCTCACGTCTTTCTTTGGAAATTCTGCAATGATCAATGTTTTCATGCTGATGTTACACAGTGGCTGTCCAGTCCAACAGACCTGAATCTAATGTGTTCATATAATGAATATTTCTCACATTCACAAATGCATTTTAACAGTACTTTCCTTCCTTCCTTCCTTCCTTCCTTCCTTCCTTCCTTCCTTCCTTCCTTCCTTCCTTCCTTCCTTCCTTCCTTCCTTCCTTCCTTCCTTCCTTCCTTCCTTCCCTCCTTCCTTCCCTCCTTCCTTCCCTCCTTCCTTCCCTCCTTCCTTCCCTCCTTCCTTCCCTCCTTCCTTCCCTCCTTCCTTCCCTCCTTCCTTCCCTCCTTCCTTCCTTCCTTCCTTCCTTCCTTCCTTCCTTCCTTCCTTCCTTCCTTCCTTCCTTCCTTCCTTCCTTCCTTCCTTCCTTCCTTCCTTCCTTCCTTCCTTCCTTCCTTCCTTCCTTCCTTCCTTCCTTCCTTCCTTCCTTCCTTCCTTCCTTCCTTCCTTCCTTCCTTCCTTCCTTCCTTCCTTCCTTCCTTCCTTCCTTCCTTCCTTCCTTCCTTCCTTCCTTCCTTCCTTCCTTCCTTCCTTCCTTCCTTCCTTCCTTCCTTCCTTCCTTCCTTCCTTCCTTCCTTCCTTCCTTCCTTCCTTCCTTCCTTCCTTCCTTCCTTCCTTCCTTCCTTCCTTCCTTCCTTCCTTCCTTCCTTCCTTCCTTCCTTCCTTCCTTCCTTCCTTCCTTCCTTCCTTCCTTCCTTCCTTCCTTCCTTCCTTCCTTCCTTCCTTCCTTCCTTCCTTCCCTCCTTCCTTCCCTCCTTCCTTCCCTCCTTCCTTCCCTCCTTCCTTCCCTCCTTCCTTCCCTCCTTCCTTCCCTCCTTCCTTCCCTCCTTCCTTCCCTCCTTCCTTCCCTCCTTCCTTCCCTCCTTCCTTCCCTCCTTCCTTCCCTCCTTCCTTCCCTCCTTCCTTCCCTCCTTCCTTCCCTCCTTCCTTCCCTCCTTCCTTCCCTCCTTCCTTCCCTCCTTCCTTCCCTCCTTCCTTCCCTCCTTCCTCCTTCCCTTCCCTTCCCTTCCCTTCCCTTCCCTTCCCTTTCTTTCCTTTCTTTCCTTTCTTTCCTTTCTTTCCTCTCTGCCATTGTAATTAAAGCTGGATGAATGAAGAAAAAATACACAAATAAAAATTTGTATTTTTTTTTTCCCTTTAAACGGCACCTTGTCTCTGCCCTTCATAGATGTCTGACAGGTTAAGGAAATGGACTTTAATAATCTGATCTTTTTTTCCATGTGCATATGTGAATATTTGTTTTGGAAGAGGCTGTAAACTCAGCTAGCCAGGTGAAGGAGAACACGCTACATGATTTATCAGTATGTCAGTTAATCTTAAGAACTAGACTGGTAAATATTAAGTCCCCATAGAACTCCTTGTTACCAGTTAGAAGTCAAGCGTTTGCTCACAAAAAATATCTAATAGTAATATTAAAAATCCAGAATTAAGTAGATCCTTTTATGGACTAATCTGCTTAAGGCTATTTCATGAGCAGGAAAACTGAAGCAAATCAATAGTTCATTACAATGTACTTGTTCAGCTCTGCCCTGAATTTAGGAAGTTATTTCTGCTTTGGTTAGACTAAACAAATTCTCTTATTCAGTGCTCTGAACTTTCTTTTAAAGGCTGCATCAGAAAATCCACAAAAACTCCCATTGTGGAAGCTGCTGAATTACTGAGCCAAGGAGGTTAGAAGCTAAGATGCTGTACAGACTTTAGCCAGGTCAGAACCAAATTTCTTTGTAGTGATTTTTTTTTCTCAGTTAAGTCTCTTCTAAGTAACTGTACTTTCTGAAATTAACAGCATGTTCTTCTGTCAATGTCTGCTTCTAGGACTGATAACACTCATGTTTATAATAATTGCTGGAGAATGGTATGCAGAAAGACTTGCTTACTCTTATTCCAATAGAAAGCAAGGACACTGCTTGGCTCTACTAGACTTCTTGTGCACCAGAAACAAGGAGGAAAAGGGTTACACCTTAGACCCTCCTGAAGGGAGGACTGGACTAGACAGGTGACTCAAGATTGGCCAAAGTATTCCATCCCATATGCATCATATTTTGTATAAAGCTAATGGCCAGCATTCTGGGAGGATCTGCCTTTGATCCTGATCCTTGTATTCCTGAATCCATGCATTACTGTATGCAGCTGCCAGCTGCCACTGACTCTGGGAGTCCAGTCAGGACTTTTCCAGGGCTTGCCTTGCAGCCTTGGTGGTGACAAGAGCATTAATGGGCGGAGCATGGTTTTGTATATATTTGTATATATTTCATGATTTTCCTTTTCATCACTACTGCTTCATTAAAGCTGTGTAGTTTAGTTTCCAACCCATAAGTCTCTCTCCCTTGTTCTCTTTCGTTTTCCTTTCTGGGAGGGATTAATAGAGAGCATCTGGCATCTACTTAATTGCCGGCCCAGAGTTAAACCTTGACAGATGATGCACATACATCATCTCAGTAAGTTCAACTTGTGGAGGATGGAGATGAGGTGGGAAGGAGCTGACATTTGCAAGGCAGGGACCAGCTATGTTTTCACTTAGCAAGTTCAGGCTGACCTTCTGACTCTTAGAGATCCATCTGGGGCTGCGTTGCTGAAGGTACAAATTAATAATAGAACCATGATGAGTTCAAGCATTCAGCCAGAGGCAAATCCATTGCTTTTAATTGCTGTGCTTTCTTCTACAGGCTTGGAAATGAGTCTTAAATAAAAAAGGATATCCTCTCTTCTACCCCATGCGGTGCTGGCTTATGAAATTTAAACTTCTGTGTAAACTGATTCAACCTGCTTGTCAAATTAAGTTAGGGTCTACCGCCAGTCATGATCGGATGCTGAGGGCATATCCCAGTATCTCTGTGCCACAGTTCTGGCTCAAGGACAGTCTTCCATATATTTGGAACATATTTTTTCAATACAGTAGAGTTATCATATCTTCAAAAATTACATGAGACAGAATTCTTGGAGGAAAGGTCAAAATGTACAGTTTCTGTTTCACAGCAGGTTTCTATGGATGGGAATGCCTCTTATTGCCCTACTTCACTGTAATACCTGAATACCTAGTAATCATAATCCTCACTGCTTTTCCAATATAAATGGTTTTGAAGGAATATCCAGATTCTAGTGAAACTACCTTAATTTTTATCATGCCTAAAACTCAGGAAGATTACAATAGCTTGTAATATTTTTATTTTTATTTTTTTAAATCTAGTTTGTTGTTTTTTTTTTTCTTGGCAATGTGTTTGTTGGTTCTGTTTGTTTTTTTTTTATTTTCTGCAAAAGTATTTACATGTAATAACTTATGAGCAATTCATTCAAACTCTACAATTACATTTCTAGTAAGTCTAACAGAATTGCCTTCTTACAACTGTTGAAAATGCTGTAAGAGCTTGAATTTATCAATCTATGATTAAGAATAAGTTTTGAAAAACTGGGTTTTATTTTCCACTGCTGCCTACGAATCTCTTCCCACCCTCTTGCAAACAGGAAATGCAGAAAGTAGGATTAAAGTTCATTTAAAGGAACTGGAAAGATAAATGTGTTTTTATTGATCCCTTGGTGCTCTGAGTCAGAGTGTTTAAATGAGCTGCTGCCAAAACATTAATAAAAAAATTTTCTCTTTTCCCTTCAATGCTTTGTAGCTTTATTACAAGCCAGTCCAAGTGGGGTACATGTAACTGGAAATTGTAGTACCTTATGAAATAGTAATAATTGCCATGCTGGGCCATATTTATATGAATACATGAATTTTTACATGAATGCCAGACTATAGATGAGATTAAAACAGTTTTATATCAAGAAAAGATACTTTCCAGTGTCAAAGAATTTAATTTCAAAACAGCAATTTTTAATTACTATATTGTAAAAAGTACAACATACAGTTTATTAATTCTCTCTATAATAGGAGAATAACACTTTTTTTTTTTTTTTCCCCTAAAAGTAGTACAACATACATATCTACCACATCATAATTTTAAAATATCATATTAACTGAGAAGGGGGAGACAGCAAAACCTTCCAAGGCAGTCAAAGGTAGACAGTTCACAGCAACAATGACCTGATAGAGATGAGCAGTCCTTGATTTGCAAGCAGATAGTCTGTATGACCTACTAAATCCCTATACATTTTATTATTCTTTTTATGAGGTTTTCTGCAGTCTTGGCTTGTGCTTGGTGTGTGAGATTAGTTGTTCTTTGGACTCATTTTAGCATGTTTTCATTTTCAGCTGTAGAATAATTATTTGGCTAAATAAGCCAAAAGATTTCCAAGTGAGCTGCTTAAAACTATTTTCTAAATTTGTTCTGAAGTATTGATATAAGTGTCTCAAGCTTTTAAGTGGACACAGGATTCATACACCATCTGTAATGACAAAGGACTGAAAGAGTTCATCAGCTTTAAAAACTGCATTCATTCTAAATAGGAGAGACACTTTTCAAAGGACCCTAAATCAATGAGCCTTAGATCCCTCAGTCACATGAACATTTTTGAAAATGTTGTCCTTGTTGCCTTTTGGACATGTGACAAAAGAATGACAATGAGTGAATTTTCTAATTGATTATTTAGAATCTGTAGAGGAAAGTTACTCAAGATAAGGAGCTACCCTCGAGAATTAATATTTGTTTTGAAGTTATTTATTCAAAAAAGTAAATATATTTGTAGTAAATTTTAAAAGGTGTGAGTGAAAAACTGCAAAAATTGGTCCAGGGATGCCCAATGCATTGAAAGAAAAAGACAATCTGGAGTAACAAGTGTATCTACTTTTTGTCTTGTACATTATGAAAGGAAGTTAACACTTCAGTTAGAACTCAAGTTAAAAAAATCACATAAATAAAATAGATAAAATACTGCCTTTCTACATGCTAAACTGCAGAAGAAGAGTTTAATCTAGCAAAGCAACATCATAGGCTGAAGACAACAATCTGAGACTCATACTGGGGTTTCAAGTAGTGTCTTCTTGCAATTTGGGTTATTGCAATTTCCCCAAGCTTAGATCTTTTCAGACAATTATTGACATTTGCACCTTCTTTTTCTAATTAGGAAGTGATTACAAACAATTTTTTTCATGTAGAGAGACAGGGCAGGCTAAAAGGAGATTGTATCTTGATAAAGCTCCTGTAGATCTGAATACTTTTCGATGCAAACAAAATATGTTCATCCCTCAAACGGCGACCGAAATACTGGTAAAATATAATCTTTCCACCCTTCATCATATTCTGCTTCTCCAGGCTTTTGTATAGGATTTCCCACAGCTGGTGATTTCTGCTGTGGTCACTTGCTATGCCCACCAGTTTTAAACTGCTACAGAAGAAAAGCAAACCCAGCAGTTTTTCAGAAATTCCTGGAGCCTGTGTATTTCCACATTGTTCTTAGACCCTGTGCTGATAAATACTCCCAAGAGCTATGCTGACTGGTTTTGAAGGCTTTCTGCAGCTTCAGATTCTTGATATGCTAAAGCAGACTTTCCAATGTTTTGGGCACTTGGAGACCGTGCGCAACTGGTGCTTCTGTGCCACCTCACTGAGGAGAAAGGGAAAGGCCACAGATGTGCAGTGCTTATTAAACTCCCCATTCTGCCCAATTGAATATTTTGTCAAATAGTTCAACATCTCCACTGAGTTTCCTTGGCAAATAGCCCTACACATTTTGTGTGTGTTTGACCAAACTGCTGCTAACTCATTGAAATTTTAATTAGTTAAATATACAGGGAGTTGGTCCTGATCAACAAAATGTTCATGGTTTCAGATTAAGAAGATCACACTGCTTTTTGATAGAAATACTTGAGCAAAGAAGCTACCAGCAGCACTTACAAGTATAGAAACACCTGGAGTTTGAAATAGTGGTTCAGGGGTGTGTGTGTGTTTCCCTTATCAGGAATGTTCAGCCTACTAAAGTCAGCTGCAGAATTTAGTTGGGGTTTCATTAATTCCTCATATACTTTTCTCTCCCTTCCTTCCTTCTCATTCCTCTTCTGCTTAGCCAAATATGAGAGATAGTTTAAGATATTATGTTATCTTGCTTTTCCACAGTACCTTGCTCTATGGTAAAAGGAAAATTTAGGACTCTCCTTTTAGACCATAATTTCAATATTTTCCACAATAGATTTAAACCTGGATTATAGTAAAAAATGCAGACTAATAAAATAATGTCTGATTTATGTCACTTTTCTGTTGACAGCTCTTCTTCCTCTCAGAGGAAAGTATCTTAAGTATTCAAGGTAACCTAAATTGTTCATGGATTATTTCACTGATGTTTGTTGGCCCCAAAACTCTTTCTGAGTCTTTGCATGTTATAAGTCATGTCTGATTGCAAGAGGGAAACAAGGAACACAGAAGGACCACTAGAAACAATAAAAGAAATTAGGTCAACATTTACAGAAGAAAGAAATTAAGAAGAAAAATAAAGACATTAAATACAGAGTTATTATTTGCCTCTTACTGCTTCAACACTGCCAGCTGATGGGACATACCTGTTTTTGTGACTCTTGCATTGACTCTTATGTTGACTCTTCCACCCATGGTGGAAAATGGTGAAACTGTAGTGCTACTGGTAGGAGGTGATCAGCGAAAGTAGTTTTGTTTTTCTGCAGAACTGAGAGGATTTATAAGTTTTTAAATGTATCCTCACTGTTATTTTACAGAATGGCCACTGAACAGTCAGGAAGTCATGGGAAATCTGATGTGGCTGGAAAAAATTAATGAATTAGCACATGCTAACCTCAGCTCCACAGCTACGTTCATCCAGCAAATCACTGGCAGTAAGTGAGAGGGAATTAATTGTGTTTCTCCCCAAGTGCAAAAGCTTAGAACCAGCACTTCAGAGAGGGATGTTGAGATGGTTTTGCCCTCAGGAAGGCAAAGGGCAGGATCCCTTAGTGATTTTGTTCTGAGCAGGTCAAGGCTGGCAGCCTTGCGTGAAAAAAAAAAGGTTTAGGTGGTGATGGAAGGCAGGGTAGGGGGGAAGAGGCTGCCTGCCCTGCTGATGTACACCCAGTTACAGAGATTTTCTTGAACGGTCTTATACCAGTTCAGGAGACACCTTATCTCTTTTGGTAAGTTAGGAAGTAACACTGTGCAGAAAAAGAATATATAGTTAATACTAATTTAAAAGAAATGTTTAAAATAAATGTTCTCACTACTAGAAATAGTACCCACCCATATTTCAAATAAAAGGTCTATCTTTTCAAGGTATGTTATTGAATGCATTTAGCACTTTAGCACATAGCATGCCCCTCTCCCCCTCCCCCCCCAACCAGTTCATATTAAACATTAATTTTTAAGCAAATGCTTGTTTACACTCACAAACTACTGGAAGGTTAGCATACATACAAATGCATAAATCATGTCACTGAACGTGTTCAACAATTTTCTTCCTGTTAGTTGCTTATGGGTTGTTGATTTTGAGTCCTCCCTATTCTCAATTATTTGTTCTTGATGTCTGATCAGTCACCTGTTTCATAGGACATGGAATAATCAACCCTCTGATTCGATGACTGAAGAATATTTTGAAGTATTTGAGACAGTAATGAAAGGCAAATATTTGGTAACAAACAATGACTATCAGCTGTAGAAACTGGTGTAATACTATTGGATAAGGTGGCAGGTAGTATTTAAAATTATAGCTATTACGTTATGGTCATGTAGTACCAAAATCCTCCCTGCTCAAAAAAAAAATAAAAAAATTGGTGTTCAAGGTTAGACATTCTCTGTCTTATGTCTTCCTAGTGTTATGAATAAAAAATAATTATATGAGTTATCTTCTGAGTGTTAGTGGGACAGATTCAAGACATTCAGGTGTCATGTAACTTGATATGGTAACTATTTGGTATCTGCATTTTGCCATCAAAGGACATCTGAGCATCATAAAATAAAATTATTTTCTCTTGCCTGTTTATTACACTGGCTGCAGTGGGAGCCTGAAGGGTGTAATTTCCATTTGTCTGACTAACTTTTATGAGTATGTTACATTTTCATTATTCTTAGAGGCAAGGACAAAGGCAGATTAGAAGGAAAGCACTTGCCAGCATGAATTATTGTCAGGGCTTGCACCGCAGAATGATTCTGCAGATCAAGTGGAAGATGGGCCGTTCACTGCCTGAATAACATTTTTCTCAAATAGCAACACACACTGATTTTTAACATCCCATGTTTTCAAGGGTATTTGAGTCTCACATTTCAAAGAGCATTCACAAATTCTCAGATCTGACTATTCACGATGAAATAATAAAAATCACGACTCCAAATAATGTGATGTGTATTGAAAAAGAAAAAAAAAAAACAAATCAACAAACAAACCACTGTGTGGGGACACACACAGAGCAGATGAGTCAAAAACTTTCTCCAGTTAAGATAAAATAATTTTATGTGCACAGAGTTGGAGGAAAGGCCATGAAAATTTCACTGTCTCGTTTGGTGTGTAGTAATTGTATTAACATTTGAAGACATGTGACTGAATTTAAATCTGTGGATCTATCTATAGCAATCACAGGCAGTGCTTTCATAATGCTGCTAATTTGGCAGACTTAGCATTGTGTGTAGCAATGGCATTGCAACAGGATAGACCAGGAAATATGGTCCTGTAACTTCTTTTTAAAGGAAGAGACATCACTGGAACAGTTTCCAAGATTAATTAAAAAAATTCCAAACAAAATATGTGTGCTAGGACATTGTGAAATATGAAACAATAATTGTTTTGGTAAGCAAATATTTCCTGTCTAACAAAATTGGCTCATGAAACATTGAATTCCTTCTTTGAGAATTATCTTGGTTTTCATTCAGTACAGAGCACTGTGAAGTCTGCAGTGAGAGTCTGAAGCAGGGCTTGAACTGGCAGGCAAGGTGGCTAAAAATGAAAAACAGAAATAACTGCTCTTTTCAGCTCAGAGAACAGAGAAGTCCTAAACAGATGATCTGGTGAAAAGACTTCATGGGCCAGATGCTTCAGCAATAAGAGAGCAGGTTCACAGAAAAATTTCCATCCAGGCATCCGAAAACTACAGCTTATTCTGGGAGCAAATCCATCAGAAAAAAAAAAATTGTAGAGAGTTAGGATGCCAGAGCTTTCCAGGAAAAATTCTTAAGAAAATACAATCAAAGTCACGTGAACCAAGCAACTCAAGGAAATTCAAAGTTTGTTTCCCTGAGTGTAAATAACGATCCAGTTTCTTGCACCCAAGAATACACACAAACATTAGTGAGGATCTTAACTTACTGCAGCCCCAAAGAGAACCTCAAGACGCACTGAAGTTTCAGTATTTGGCTTTTGATAGTGATCAGTGCATCCACTGCAGCCAGCCCTTTGCTCACAGAAACATAGCTGCACTTGGTTCAGAAATATCTCAATGAACTCAGTCCAAAGGAACATTAGTTGTTTCTCAGAGCAGCACAATTGACAATTACTTAGATCAAAGCTGTTCTGTGAACAAGTTCAGCTACAGTGCTCCACATTTTATGAAAATATGGCTTTGATCTGCTGCGGGACAAATAGATTGGAGCGGTGCACGATTTCACACACATTGGGACAAAACTGATAACTTCCATCTTAGAGATGTTGAAGAAGCTCAAGATGAAAATCATAATTCGGAGCTTCTTCTGATTTACAGCTCATTCTTTTTACTTTTCTTTTGAAGACAAGAGTA
The DNA here is from genome assembly GCF_000747805.2 of Chaetura pelagica. NCBI lineage: Eukaryota > Metazoa > Chordata > Aves > Apodiformes > Apodidae > Chaetura > Chaetura pelagica. The sequence continues at coordinate 1,251,859 of NW_009952048.1, forward strand.
TATTAATAAGCACTTTTGTACCATGAGTGAATTTGTCCACTCTGAGATAGAACAGCTACTGTTCCAAACTCACCGTGCCTGTTCTTCTGTTCCTGTTCCTACCTGATTAAATATTTGACGGTTTTGTGGGGGGTGGGGACTTCCATGTTTCCCCAAGCCCATGGCTGCCTGCTTACTTCTTTTCTTACATGGAAATAAGGAAAGGTACAGCCCCAGGCCACTGATATCAGAGCAAGTTTTAGCATTGACTTTGAGAGGAATCAGGTGAAATTCAGAGGACAGATTACTGAAGTAATTTGTATTAGATGGATAAAGACTTCTGGCTGAGGTGAGGTGAGGAAGGACACTGAATACTAAAAGTAGTTTCTATACAAGGATATTTTACTGTAATTGTAAGATTTTAATTTATTTTTATTATTTTATTTTACTTTAACTGGAGATTTGGAAATTCTGCTCTGTTTTGTAGACCAAGCTGCAAGGAGCAGATGAACAGTCATCAGCTGCATTTGCACAGGGTGCTGCTCTGGGAAACTGCGATTGGGATTAATTCTCTGCTCCAGCAGAACAGCCACACAATGAACTCAGAGGCACCACGAGGCTGACAAACCTGTGGAGTTCACTGCACACTCCCTGGGAGCCTGAGCAGCTACAGATGGCTTATAATGTATGAATAACAGTCATGTAAAACAGTGTTATCCTGAACTTTTGTTAATCCGACCTCTTCTACTGGTGGTGAAATTTTCTTTTATTCGCTGCTCCATCAGGACATGACTTTTTCAAACTCACTAAAAGAGGCCCTGACGTGGATATATTTTAATTATATAGAGCATGTGTTTTATATTTTAAAGAATATCAGTCTAAGCATTTAATTAAGGAGTAGGTACATCTGGTGTTTCAACTAAATACATTGTAGTTGTTGTCAGCCTTTCCAAGCAAAAATTTAAATTTCCATAAAGCCAAAAATTCCACAAATTAGAAGCACAAAACATGTCCACAGTGCCTCATAGCTGAGTTAATCCTGAATTCAATAACATGCCATTAATTTTTTACCTTGGGTCTATCCAACAAAGAGAAAGGAAGAAAGAAGTAACAGACCCAGAAGCACACTAAATGTTCTTACTTTTTGTTTTTTACAATAATGGATTGTGAACATTTGAGATCAAAAAAGCCCAGGGCACATCTGTAAATGATAGCTCAGCTTTTCTGAGGAAAATTAGTTCATTGATCTTATTACCTCAACCCTGTGTGCCTGCCTAGAAACTAAATAAACAGATAGTTTGCCAAGATGAAACATCAATATCCAGTGTTTGACTTGGGGTGTTGTATGCTTAGCTCCCAAACTAAGATCATCTACTAACCAGGGCTGATGGGACATCTTCCAAGGTAAAATAGGGTAAAAGCCAAACTGCACAACCCTTGCAGCTGAACAGACAAGTGGTTCGTCTACTGTCTAATTGTTAGTAGAATAAAGTAGTAATAAAAAATAAAATATGCTAAGCAGTAAACTCTGATAGTGCCTCTTTTTATGTCAGTATTCTCCATCTCCACCATTAAAATTAGTATCTCTAGTACAAAGTGTGTTAATTAGAAGAGATGATCTATTTTTATCCCATCAATCAACATCACTCAGTTATGTGAAATCCATAATGTACATCTAATACCTGAAACATTATAGGTCAAAGACTAAGTCATAGCTTTATTCAGGGTAAAAGACTTGACAAAGATGTACTGCTCTCTACTACAGATAAATCTGTTCCTACTGTGGCAATATGGCCATCCAGTTTTTTAAAACATAAGCAGTATTTGACTTGTGAATTCTTAATTCATAGATGAACCACAGAATTTCATACAGTTGATGGGAGGAATGCATAACCTGAAGTAAAGCAGGATCTCTTCTATTTTTAGGACAAACAGATTTATTTGAAACAAATAGCACAGCATATATCTTCTAATATTAGATAATCACCTGAAGCATTAAGATAAAATGAAATGGAGAGCAAGTATCCTTGGGAAAGACATTTGGTTCCATGCATCTATTAAAAGGGTGTTTGAAGTGTTTTCAGATATGGGACAACATTCTTATTAAAACTGAGGGGACTGCCTGACTCGAAACTAAAATGGAAGAGTTACTCTTGTGTCCTGAGCTCTTATGCATTTCAAGGCTGTTATCTTACATTATGAGTTGAAGTTTTAAGAAACACAAAACAATAGATGATACTATACTCAAATAATAAAGAATAAAAACCCAGCCTGTACACAGAAATAATCCTTAACAGATTATTTGCAATGTGTCCAGCATCTTGCTTTACTGAACTCAGTAAACTCAGATCATGATGCTATTACAGAGTCACTGCTATGAAGATTGTTGTGTCATGAATACCTCTCTGTCAGCCCAGGCTGGCTTGACAAGACCTGCCTGACAAGGTGGTCATTAAATCCTAACAGGCAACTACTGAGCATGAAACACCTGGGGGCAATGGGCTGATCAAGGAGTGGGGGGTCTGGAGCAATGGGTAGTTTCCCAAAGGCTGACACAGGAGCCAAGTATTAGGAGAAGGGGATATAAAGAGAGTGAAGCACCACAGAGATGGTGTGTTTAATGAAGGGGAAGATCACAGGAGTCAGGTTTGGATCCAGGAGCAAGGCACTCAGAGGGTGGTGTTTGAGGTGCTTAGAGCAGTCGCCTGTTGAGTCTGTGAGCATCCCAGAGGGGAGCTGGTGGGATGGTAGGTGAATTCCATGCTCTGGAACCTTTGACCTTCTAGGTGCATTATTCCAGGTAGAAAAAGGAGAGTCCCAACATGTTTCTGAGATCCTGGATCATAAGACTTCTCCTTTGGTGGACACACTATCAAAAGGCAGGGTACCAGTGACTCTACTCCAACCAGCCCCTCACCTCAAGGTCAAAGACTGAAGGACTTTAACTGAGGAGAGTGGGATAAAGTAGAAATACGATGTAAACATAGCCATTGAGGAAAGCCCATTGGCAAAGATCTGCTTAACCTTTCCAGAGCTCTGGAGTATTGTGAAGGCAGGTGAGGAGAGGATGACCACTTTAGTTTAAAGTTCAGGCTTTCCTGCCTGTGCTGCTGACCCATTTGGATATGCTGTGCTTTGCTTGCTTCGCTTCACTGCTGCATGTGACACAGCACTTACAGCTCTGTCAGCAGTCACTGGCCAGTCTTGTGTGCCAGGAGGAGAGACCCTCCCATGCATTTGTGACCTCTGGGCTTGATTGTTATCTGCAGGAATGAGATGACTAAGCTGAAAAATGCTCATCTGGTTTGGAATTCAGCAGATGACCAAGACGGGCTGCTGAGAAGACAGCACCCATAGATCCGCTCTCTGGAGATGGGTGCTTGTCAAAGACAGAGCTAGAATGATTTATTTTGTATCCTGCATCAGACCTCAAGTGACTTATGCCATGAGGTTTTCTTCCACATAATATTATGTTATACACTATACGTAATACAATATATTATAATATATATTATAATATTATCTATATTTCATATTATTTCTATATTATATAATATTTCACCTGAAGAGAATTTTACCTCCAGCAGTGATATCTGTTGGTATGAAGGGCAGGGATTCCTCCTCAGTTGGTCTGTGTTTCTGGGTATTAGTCTGTAAACAGACAATTACTGGAGACCTCATCATTTTTACAGCAAAATGTGGTTTTATGCTGCTCTGAGCTACTCTGCTTGCAAAACGAAACAGAAAAATCACCAAAAAAATTCACAGCTGGGGAATGTGAGGAAAATGAGTCTTTATCTCTCAGTGGGGCTCAAATGTGGCATAGGGTTTAGTCCTGTTGAAGTTGAGTGCATCTGTACCCACAAGAGCAATTAGCTTTCTTTTTGGTTTACTCACAGGCTATGCTCTGGAGTGAGCTAGCTATTTCCGTTCAAAAAGAGACCTAGAAACAGTTGACAAGATAATTTGTTCCAGGGTCTGTTCCTGGATGCAGCCCACGCCAAGATTGGCTCCTTCCATCTAGGACATTCCTCCCACATTAACCCATGTGGTAATGCAGCACATATCCTTGGTGTTATGCTATGAAAAACGCAGCTGTGCCAAACTTCATGCAGCACAACCTTCATATTATTTTAGCGATTTTGAACTGGAAAATGATGACAGATAGTCTGTCCTTAACATAAAGGAATCCCCATAGGAGGGGATGCCTTTAATTTACAGCTGCAACCATTACATTTTGGGGAGGATGGTGAGGTCAGTGCTAGCTGTCCTGTGGTGCCTCTAAATGTTGTATTTTTCAGTCAGTAATATGGGAGAGATCCTATGAGACCATTTGTGAGACCACCTTGTCAGGTGAAAAAGATCTCTATCTCATGCTAAGAACTTGGACTTGTTTGATACACAGTAAGAGGAGACACCTTTTTTCTTTAAGGTGATAAAAAGTAACAGGAAAATAAGAAAACGTCAGTCAAAAAAATAAAATAACACTGCTTTGTAGAACTAATCACATAACAGGTTTCCATAAAAGTCTCCTGATTGATTCTTTCACTTCTGTGGTGGGGGCCATATAATATTCTGTAACAAATAATCCAGCTTTTTTTTCATAGCAAGAATAAATGGCCTCAAGTTGTGTCAGGGGAAGTTGATATTAGATATTAGGAAACATTTCCTTTCTGAAAAGGTTGTCAGGCACTGGAATAGGCTGCCCCAGGAAGTGGTATAGTCACCTTTCCCAGAGGTATTTAAAAGATGTGCAGATGTGGTGCTGAGGAACATGGGTTAGGGGGGAATTTGGCAGTGCTGGGTTAATGGTTGGACTGGATGAACATAAAGGTCTTTTGCAACCATAATTTTTCTATGACTCTATGATAAATGAGCCAGCACATACTGCTTCCTCATCCCTATCCAGCTGAGGATCACATGTAACTGGTTTTAGGAAATGTAAAATAAGCTCAATAAGCTTTTTTTTCTTTCCTTTTTTTTTTTTTTTTTTTTTTTTTTGGTGGTGTTTGAGGTGCTTAGAGCAGTCGCCTGTTGAGTCTGTGAGCATCCCAGAGGGGAGCTGGTGGGATGGTAGGTGAATTCCATGCTCTGGAACCTTTGACCTTCTAGGTGCATTATTCCAGGTAGAAAAAGGAGAGTCCCAACATGTTTCTGAGATCCTGGATCATAAGACTTCTCCTTTGGTGGACACACTATCAAAAGGCAGGGTACCAGTGACTCTACTCCAACCAGCCCCTCACCTCAAGGTCAAAGACTGAAGGACTTTAACTGAGGAGAGTGGGATAAAGTAGAAATACGATGTAAACATAGCCATTGAGGAAAGCCCATTGGCAAAGATCTGCTTAACCTTTCCAGAGCTCTGGAGTATTGTGAAGGCAGGTGAGGAGAGGATGACCACTTTAGTTTAAAGTTCAGGCTTTCCTGCCTGTGCTGCTGACCCATTTGGATATGCTGTGCTTTGCTTCCTTCGCTTCACTGCTGCATGTGACACAGCACTTACAGCTCTGTCAGCAGTCACTGGCCAGTCTTGTGTGCCAGGAGGAGAGACCCTCCCATGCATTTGTGACCTCTGGGCTTGATTGTTATCTGCAGGAATGAGATGACTAAGCTGAAAAATGCTCATCTGGTTTGGAATTCAGCAGATGACCAAGACGGGCTGCTGAGAAGACAGCACCCATAGATCCGCTCTCTGGAGATGGGTGCTTGTCAAAGACAGAGCTAGAATGATTTATTTTGTATCCTGCATCAGACCTCAAGTGACTTATGCCATGAGGTTTTCTTCCACATAATATTATGTTATACACTATACGTAATACAATATATTATAATATATATTATAATATTATCTATATTTCATATTATTTCTATATTATATAATATTTCACCTGAAGAGAATTTTACCTCCAGCAGTGATATCTGTTGGTATGAAGGGCAGGGATTCCTCCTCAGTTGGTCTGTGTTTCTGGGTATTAGTCTGTAAACAGACAGAATTACTGGAGACCTCATCATTTTTACAGCAAAATGTGGTTTTATGCTGCTCTGAGCTACTCTGCTTGCAAAACGAAACAGAAAAATCACCAAAAAAATTCACAGCTGGGGAATGTGAGGAAAATGAGTCTTTATCTCTCAGTGGGGCTCAAATGTGGCATAGGGTTTAGTCCTGTTGAAGTTGAGTGCATCTGTACCCACAAGAGCAATTAGCTTTCTTTTTGGTTTGCTCACAGGCTATGCTCTGGAGTGAGCTAGCTATTTCCGTTCAAAAAGAGACCTAGAAACAGTTGACAAGATAATTTGTTCCAGGGTCTGTTCCTGGATGCAGCCCACGCCAAGATTGGCTCCTTCCATCTAGGACATTCCACCCACATTAACCCATGTGGTAATGCAGCACATATCCTTGGTGTTATGCTATGAAAAACGCAGCTGTGCCAAACTTCATGCAGCACAACCTTCATATTATTTTAGCGATTTTGAACTGGAAAATGATGACAGATAGTCTGTCCTTAACATAAAGGAATCCCCATAGGAGGGGATGCCTTTAATTTACAGCTGCAACCATTACATTTTGGGGAGGATGGTGAGGTCAGTGCTAGCTGTCCTGTGGTGCCTCTAGATGTTGTATTTTTCAGTCAGTAATATGGGAGAGATCCTATGAGACCATTTGTGAGACCACCTTGTCAGGTGAAAAAGATCTCTATCTCATGCTAAGAACTTGGACTTGTTTGATACACAGTAAGAGGAGACACCTTTTTTCTTTAAGGTGATAAAAAGTAACAGGAAAATAAGAAAACGTCAGTCAAAAAAATAAAATAATACTGCTTTGTAGAACTAATCACATAACAGGTTTCCATAAAAGTCTCCTGATTGATTCTTTCACTTCTGTGGTGGGGGCCATATAATATTCTGTAACAAATAATCCAGCTTTTTTTTCATAGCAAGAATAAATGGCCTCAAGTTGTGTCAGGGGAAGTTGATATTAGATATTAGGAAACATTTCCTTTCTGAAAAGGTTGTCAGGCACTGGAATAGGCTGCCCCAGGAAGTGGTATAGTCACCTTTCCCAGAGGTATTTAAAAGATGTGCAGATGTGGTGCTGAGGAACATGGGTTAGGGGGGAATTTGGCAGTGCTGGGTTAATGGTTGGACTGGATGAACATAAAGGTCTTTTGCAACCATAATTTTTCTATGACTCTATGATAAATGAGCCAGCACATACTGCTTCCTCATCCCTATCCAGCTGAGGATCACATGTAACTGGTTTTAGGAAATGTAAAATAAGCTCAATAAGCTTTTTTTTCTTTCCTTTTTTTTTTTTTTTTTTTTTTTTTTCCCCTTCCCCCTGAAAACAATGTGCTGTAGTTCCAAGACTGAGTAGTTTGGGGAAAACTGGTGGGTGTTCATAGCGGTTAAATAACATCTTGCAATTAAATTTCAAGATCTAATTCCCAAAGAGATACACACTCCGTATCTATGTACATATGTATTTACATACTTAGGGATTGCTTCAGTCTTCAGAGAAACAGAGCCAGTCCTTGGGAGGCTGGAACGTGACAGCTGCTCAGTAGCTGTTACTCCCACATTTTACAACAGGGGTGAAGAACATCAACAGCCTCTAGAGGCATTAAAATTCTACTGGCAAGCCTTTGGCAAGCATAGCAGCTTTCTTGCATGCTGTCAGTGACCACTGGTAGCTCACCAGGCACACAGAATTTTAGCAGGTGGTAAGTATTGATAGTAACACCACCATTTTCCATGACTTCCTTTTGGGTTATCTCTCTTCTGATGACAGACGTTGTTTGTCCTTATAGGCTGTGGCAATCAGTTTCACACCCATTATTCTCTGAATTTCTCTAGACATTCTTATACTGGTTTTAAAGATACAATAAATAACTTTCAATGTTATTGTCCTCAAGACATGTGATGTGATAGTTTGCCATAGGTTGTACAATTTGATGCAGGACAGAGAAGCATGTGGAATACAAGTGGAAATTACTGTATGCTTCTTAATGAAACATATCATTATAGCATACAAAATATTCTTTGACAATATAGTTTAGTTCTTTGGTGTTCTGGTTTGGTTTGGTGGGTTTTTTGGCAGCGGGGGAGGAGCTACAGGAGTGGCTCCTGTAAGAAGCTGAAAAGCTGCCCCTGCTCCAAAACCAGCCAAGGAGCTATTAGAGAGACAATAGATGCACCTCAGTGATTAACATATGAAAGAACTGATATCACTTCTGAGCAGAGGAGCATTTAAAAGAGAACGGAGAGAGTGGAGGAACGTGGTGGAACATTCCCTGAAGGTGCCGGGAGAGGTGAACTTGGCCAGTGGACTTAGATTTTGTGGCCAGAGGATTTGCTGCCTGTGGACTCTGACTGTGCAGCTTTGGAAGACCCCCGTGCCAGGGGAGTTTGTTCCCAAAGCACCCATGACTCTGTGGGAAGCCCAGGCTGGAGCAGCTCTGGATCCCGTGGGAAGGACTCATGACGGAGAAGTTTGTGGAGGACTCTCTCCCATGGGAGGGACCCGTGGGGCAGCAGGGAAAGATTGTAAGGAATCCTTCT